>NW_020272753.1:0-411344 GCF_003268045.1 Sipha flava
TTTGCCATTCCGGCTAAACATTATTATACATTTCATCTCGTTGAATTAAATATTAAATTTTTAACTACTTCTACTGACATACAACACTATTAGGTAGGTTAGTATCTAGAATTATCAAAAGTATAGGAACCGTTATTTAGTATGTTTTGTTAAAACTTAAAAATATATTTGTATTTACCTTACCATTTTGTATCCAAGACGCAACATAACATAATGAATTAAACGATATACACACATAGCTATGTATGGATTAGGTATTATATTATATATAATATCTTAGGTGTATAAAAGAAATTTCCGCAACTTGTATAATTTATTTTATCGAATTTGCAGCAAGTTGTATGATGTTAAATTTTTCTTGCCATATATTGACTTTTAGAAAGAGGTTAATCTTGCCACAGTTTTCATACAGTCCAAATAATTTGAATGCAATAATCAATAAATTTGTACCCTTATGATTACGATAAGGACTAATATTTTAGTAGTAGATCGGTGATCGCCTTTAATAATTTCTAGTTTATGACCACAGTTTATAATATGTTTCTCGATATCGACCGATATGAAAGCGGAGAAACAACAATACACCCTTAGCGTTCAAGTTCATTAGTCAAAAGCCGTTTTGGAGTTACAAGTTAACCCGGGAGTATTCCTAAACATTTATCTTAACTACTTGATAAAGTTTGTTGTTAAAATATTAAACCATATTCGTAATTGTTAATTTTTCGCTTAAGTATTTTTGAGATAATATTATTTTCTACACAAATAAGTTTAAGAAAAAAAGTAAATAATGCTCTTGATAACAACCTCATGAGGTCAAAATAATTAAGTATTTTCTTATAACGATTCAACCTAGTGGACAATTCTAAATATTAGAATTCTTCCATTCTAAACGCCTCATATAGAGAATATATATTCAAATAATTTACAAACAAGACTGGTTTTACATATTATTATGAATTTTTTAAATCATTACCTTGAAGAGAACAACATTTTAAATTTATTATTTCTAATTCTTCACTTGATGACATTGTAGTTTGTACTATATAATACTAAATAATAAATATATTACAATTAATATAATTATTAAATAATATAGTATTATGGCTGTTTGTTTAAATATAATATTTAAATGTAATCAACCGATTATGTGATAAGGCAACTGTAGTGATAGTGTAATACTGATAATAATAGTGCAGATAAGAGGCGCTGTCTCTAGACGCTCGTGAAATTATTTTATTTGTTTTGCCGGTGATAACGCTGTCAGTTTCCTTTTTTCGCCAATATTTACGTTCCTCGAACGCTCGTATAATAATATTATAATCTTTTTTTTACATGAACTGTTTTCAAACGTTATTTTTTTTCAGAATTTCGCCGTGATTGAAGATCTTTGTATGCTTATCTACATTACGGTTCCGCAAAATTTGTACAATCTTGTTGATTTCCATAGCCGTCTCAAAACATAAACGATTTCGCAGATTTCATGTTAAGATTAGGTCAAGAGCATATTTAAGAGGTGGAATGAACTATTTAATGGTCAACGTTCAACACGAAGCAAAAATCAACAAGATTATCCTCTTCGTTCAGCGACACCGAGTCTACCAGAACCAAAATTTTCAGTAATAATTCCACCGCCTCCACCGCCATTTAAGCCTATGCAAGCAAAATGTCAACCACCTAGTAAATTTTCAAGATTTATAATCAATCCAGAATTATTGAAATCTATGGCCAAGAAACTAAGGGGACCTGATAGTGATAATATAATGAAAATCCCAAGGTGAAAGGATATGATAATTCCTGCAAGTCACAAAAACTGCAGTAGAACATGCCTATTTGTAACCACTAGCTCTTCCATTGACAGTTATAACTTCAGAGCTACCTGTATTTCCTGTAGAACAACTAACACGTTTGGTAACATAAATAGAACTGGAATCACTGGCTTCAGATCTACTAAAACTTCTATTAACATAAGTAGAATTTGAGTCACTATTAGAGCCTCCAGAACTATCAGGAATATCATATGATTATAATATTATAATTAGTAAAATTTCAGTTACTTGATGTGCATCCGGCACTTAAATGACTCCCATTACCATTATTATATATATTAATAAAAAACTCATTTATCTCATTGATACACAAACAAAACACATTTCATCACAATACCATCAATTGGAAATGTGAAATTTCAGTTAATGTGGTTTGTATTATAAAGTTTATTTCAAATTAGTGTGTTGATCAATCTGGTTCATTGATTTACAATTAATACATTTTGCCATCATTTTCTATGCTTAAATTACACCACATATGGATGATTTTATTTTTCGGATAATTTACAAGACTGTATAACATATTATTTTGTCAAATTTAAACCTAATTTTTTTTTTTTTTGTCTTCCACGAAAAACAATGTCCCAAAATTTATATAAAATAATATGTGCTAATAACTCAAAAAAAAAAAAAAAAAAAATCAACTATATGCCAAATACGCCAATAAACACTAAACATGCAAAAACATGTTCTTTTAAACTTAAGATTTTTATTACCATTGTTATAAAAAGGATTTTTATCTCAATTAGCATATTTTCCGATCTAACAAAGAAAACATACAAATGCATGAACTTACGAGCCCTGATTATAAGTATTTAAAATGTATTTAAAAAATATAAGTTAAACAATAGTATTTTAACTCCAAATAATGTATAGTACAACTAGTTATTCCTAATCGAACAATTTCATTTTTGAAATAATACATCTGCCGTGATAGCCCGGAATTTATAAATATAATATAATATTATAATAATGATTAAAACCGTCAAATTGCTTTCACAAAAAGGTTTCTTTATTCTGTCTTGCTTAGTAAAATATTTTATCACTTACATTTATTATTTTATTATAAAATATTTTCAAAATAAACACTTAAAGCTACAACAAAAAAAAAAAATATATATCACAATATTCACAAACTGTTCAAATAAAAAAATAAAATATAATATCTATAAGATATATGTACCCAATAATATGTTATCTTTAAACATCCAATAATGAAAATTATTAACAATTAACGTTCAATGTATAACATGTTTATAGGTGATTTTCACGATTAAATAAATAATAAATAATTAAAATATAATAAATAATTATACAGAACTCGTTTGGAAGTCACATACTTGCTTAAAAAGTGGTTCGTAAATTCATTTACGAGTATATTTCTTGACAATTACTTCATCGCTTTCATCCGGTATAAGCCTTACATATGCTATTTTATAGAATAAATTTTGTAAATTATCAGGTAACAATCTACAGTAAAAAACAATGTAGAGTTAGATAATTTTCATAATATTAATATATATTTATAGTTTTAAATATTAAATAGCAAAAAACAATTTTATTAGGTAACTTTTTATATACATGATGATGATATTATTTCATTAAAAATAGATACTACCAGGGCTCGGGACTAATAGCATTTAAAATCATAAAAATAAATGCTTAAAAAGCGATTAAGAACATCTTTATAAGCACTAAAATAAGCAATTAAAAAATTTAAAATTAAGCAAAAATATTTATTAAAAAAAAAAAAAAAATTATAAAATTCTAACTCAAAAAATCAAACAAAATTTAAATAAACCTTCACTTTCAAGACTTTAAGGACTTTATGGATTTTCTAGGGGATTTTTCTAAAAAATAAAATGTAAACTGTTTTTTCTGTTTTTGATTATTTTGACGTTTGACACTCAGTTCTATTTTCAGCATTGGAATATTTTTGTTAAACCCTACAAGTGCGGCCCCACTGGAAGCGATTTGCGTTTTAGCAATAGTGTGTAGCGATTTTGCGTTTTAGGGATTTTAACAAAAGTATGTAACTCATTTGTAGTGGCCCCACTGAGCGCATGTCGCGTGTCGCGTGTAGCTTTACACGCGCGGTAATCGCTGAAAGAATAAAATAGTTTGATATTTGGCGATTAATCGCTGTCAAAATGTCTTCCACGTCGGTTGTGTCCGAACAAATAGCTGCCGCTGTCTTCGTACAGGAAGCTATTTGGAATCCTAGACATCCAGACCACAGTAATAGGACTAAGATCCAAAAATGTTAGTCCAACCTTGGAAAAGATCTCGACATGGATGATAATTTACTTTAATGTAAATTAAAGCAGCACTTTCAGCCAGCAACATTTTTCTGGACGTCATCTTGGTTGAGGATCGAATAAACTAATGAAAAATAAAACGAACACGCGTGACGTAAAATTGTAGAAACGCATGTAAACTCGCTAAAGTGTCCCCATCAAAATCGCTAGTGGACATCGTGCGTGTAAAATCGCAGAAACGCTCGAAACGCAAAAACGCAGAATCGCTCCCAGTGGAGCCGCACCTTACAACGATGCCTCGGACGGCGACGAACTACGTGACAACGTAGATAAGATAAGAATTATTTTTATTTTTAATTCTATCAAAAACGACTTTGCAGGAGAAAACTATAAAAACATAAAACAATTGGTCAAATGAGCAAAAATAATCAGAAAAACTGGAAATGAGCATTTTTTTAAAAAAATTGCTGAAAAAAGCAAAAAAAGGCACTTTCAATTTTCATAATTGTACGCGATATAAATTGACATACATTCATATAGTACTCTGCTACATTTTAAGTCAATCCATAAAAATAAGTAAATGCTTTAACTCCCAAGCCCTGAATATTACGCATAATAATTATATAAGTTATATCATTATCTTGTTTTATGTTTAACAGTCGGATAAACTTACCTAACAAACGAAGATATCGGCAATATCTCTCCGGGAATCGAAAACACTCGTCGTTCTTCCAGTATTCCTTTAATCATTCCTTCGACAGCCACTTCCGTAGGTATTTCCGGTATTCTAAAAATGTAGACGTATTTTTTTCAGATTTATTTACCTATACGCCTTTAGATTATTTCAGAAATTTAAGTACGTCTTATTAATTAGATATTAATTAAAAAAAACTTTTAATTTTTTTGGAAATATAAAAGGTTTCTATCTATTCAAATGCCACGGAGAAAAAAATTTGAAATATTATGTTCGAAAGAAAATCGAGATACAATTTCACTCCACTTTTCAAAATGTGGAACAGTTCGTGAGTGAAAACAACCAGTCAGCTAATATATTATATCCGTACCTGAGGTCTAATTTTGCTGTGACTTTGGGGTTGGTTTTCACGAAGTACGGCAGTATAGTCGTCGTTTTAACGTTTGAATTTAAAATCCTCATCTCGTTTTCCAAGCATTCCATCATACCTATAAACATAGTCAATCGTTGTAAACGAAATGCGTGTATATATCGTATCAATATACCTGATCGGATATAGTCATGATACGAAAAGATGCTGATATGCTTTTTGCCAATACTTAAAAGTACACGCGTTCTATCGCTCGTTTACTTACGTACTTTACTTACGTCGTTACCGACGGGTTTTGTTTGTTTTGTAACTTTTCGGAATATTAGAACACAATAATAATAATTTGGATAAAAAAATTTACAATCTGTATAACATAAATACAATAAGTTCTTTGAATGACATTTTTTACCAGTCTGAACGGCTTGAGAGAAGGGAGAGTCCATTGACACTACTTCCAACATGAACTTTATTTAAATTAAATTTTACTGTATATAATAAATATATCTATAATATATAAATTTCAATTAATTAATTATAAAATCACGTGGCAATTTTCGTTTGAGACGACGAGGAGGGTTGTTAGGTAGTGTTTTAGATGCTAGTTTGTCGACTAGAGGATTAGGATGACTTAGGACGTTTTTGTGAAAGTTATTATAGTTATACAAAACTAGAACGGATATCGTTGGAACGTTAAGATCATGATGTAGGGATCTGTTATTTACATACCATGGGGCATTAGTGAGGATACGAAGGTTTATTGGTTGGAACACTTGGAATATTTTTAGGTTAGACATTTTTGTAGAGCCCCATAATTGAATGACATACGTCATTGCAGGGCATATTAATTGTTTATATATTAACATTTTACTTTCAAGTGAGATTCTAGAACGAAGTAGTTGCCTTAGCTTGTGCAGACGGAGATTTAAGGATTTTCGTTTTGTTTTTATATGTGTTGGCCAGGTCAGTCTTTTATCTAGATGGAGACCTAGGTACTTGACTGATGTGCCCATGAGGATTATTTTGTCATTGAGATAAATGGGGGGAATATTTTTTAGGCTGAGGGTAAAGTTAATATGAGTGGATTTGCTTTCATTTATTTTTATTCTCTATAAGTTAAACCAGTTTTGTAAATTAGTTAGATGGTCTTGGAGATTATTTATGGCAGATTCTTAGTTAGGGCTGGATGAGGTTATAGTAGTATCGTCTGCAAAAGTAGCTAAGTTGGTGTTATTTGATTGAGGTAGATCAGCTCTATATATATTGAACAATGTAGGTGCGAGAATACTGCCTTGAGGGACGCCTTCTCTTATAGGATGAATATTAGAATACTCTTCTTCACATCGTACTACAAAGGAGCGGTTTGTGAGGAAAGATTTTATGGTGAGGTATAATGGAGTGAGTAAAAAGAGGAGTTTATAAAGAAGGCTTTCGTGCCAGACACGATCAAATGCCTGCTTAACATCGAGAAATACCCCTGAACAAAAGTGTTTTTGCTCAAGGAAAGAGGCAATGTTGTCAACTATTCTGTGAATTTGATGAAGCGAAGAGTGATTGTTTCTAAAACCGAATTGAGAGTTAGGAATAATATTTTTATCATTTACAATTGGATAAATTCTTTTTAGGATAATTTTTCAAGGATTTTAGAGAACGTTGGGAGGAGACTGATGGGTCTGTAAGAAAACGGGATATCGGGTGGCTTTCCCGGTTTGTGAATGAACAAATTCTTAGAACACTGAAACCACGATAATGATAACAACGTCGTCACAATAATGATATAATACGTGATTGTAAATCGGTTTACCGTTGGTGCCCCATTTGGAAAGTGTGTACGAGGAAAGGCCGGGTACTCCGGACATGGAAGACATCGAAGATACTGCCACGATGTGCCCACTGTTTCTCTCCAACATGGATGGCAATATTTCTCTATTCATCTGCGACAATCAATATAATACAACGGTAACATACTATTATTATACACGTATAATTGATGGAAAATATATTTACAACCGTGGTTTGTCCGTTCAGGAATAAATATCGCGACGTGCACTCACCCAAATCTGTCCTACGATGTTCACGTTGATTAGGTCCTCTATGAACTGATCCGCAAAGGGATTAATGTACGAGTAACCCCACACGATAGCGGCATTATTAATCAAAATATCTACTGGACCCAAGTCCTGTACCACTTTTTTGTGCACATTCTTCACCTGATCCTTTTTAGACACGTCGCATTTATAATCGGCCGCTGTTTCACCGTTTTGTTTAATAATTGTTGCTGTCTCTCTGTTTCCGATTTCATCGACGTCCAGGCATGCAATTTTTGCACCCAGCTTGCTGAATCTAAACGCAAGTTCACGACCTATTCCTCGAGCCGCGCCAGTGATCTATAAAAATAATTAATCATTATTTTATTTTTATATATTTCAATGATCATTTGTCGATTGTTATTTGGTTTTTTTAATTTAATATTTTAATGGATTATAGTTTCCTTCAAACGACCAAGGTTTGCCTATTTTTAATTTTGTGTTAAAAACGTCAAATCCTACCATTCTATAAAAATATATCTATCTTCTTAAATTTATAGTATTTAGTTATTTGATCCAAATATATAATTATAAAAGAATCCTTAGAAAATACTTAAATATTTGAGAAAAATATGAATGTTTATTATTAAAAACTTAAAAATTTACTAAATTAAAAGAATCTTAGCTTATCTAGTCATCAATTTTAAGAGTTATATTTTCCAAATGTACTTTGAATTGTTATCACAACACTATTTAATTTATATTCTTTTTCAAACAGTTATTATTAATATACCCACATCTATTACTTTATTCTATGGTATATAATCAGCATTAAATGTTTCATACGGGAAATCGCTATTTTTTAATTTAAACGGACCCCATTCAAATTTTTTAGTATTTATTTTTGGACATAAAGAAAAAATAATTGAATAAAGACATTGTTTGGGTATTATTTTAAATTTCATCTTTTTGATTCTTTTGGTAAAACCAAGAAATTAATGTTTTTTAAACTCGATAATTTTATAATAAATTGATACCAAATATTTTACTTATTTTATATATAACACTAGAGATTTAAGTTCGATATATTATTTACTTGCTATAATGTTTACAAATTTTGAGGAATAGCAACATTTATTATTTACTCAAATATTATACTTTCTTTTGCTTAAAAACATTTTTTGAATGCAGTGAATTATTGCAGCTTTCAAATGGAAACAAACAATATGACTAATACCCAAACCTGTAACACTTAATAGTTGTATCTTAGCTAAGTTTCAAATCCTTGATTTTGCATTAATGTAAACTCATATTTTATGGTTAGGTCCATATTGTTTTCTACTCAATACTAAAAACAAAAATTAAACTTTTTTTATCATTATATATGGATCTTCTTAGGGATACAAACATTTAAAAATAGATTGAATTAGAGTGATCACAATAATACTATTTTTTTAAATGCACTTCAAGCAGGTTAAACGGAAAACATTTCAGTTCGTCTTTCGATGGCTGTCTAGGTTTCATTCTTATTTTATACTTGGAAGATAAGTTATTTTATAGTTATGGATAATTGTAGAGACATTTTTAATTGAAAAATAGAACAGGTGATTTGAACGTGAACTAATAAATAATAAAAAAAATTACCTAGATTAAAATAAAAATAATTATGACGTTTTGTTATAGGAAAATCTAAAACATTGATTTGTAAAAATTAATATAACTACTGGAAAATGAGTAAGTAGAACTTTTTATTCTTAATAAATGTATAGTACGAAAATAATGTTTTCTATAAAATTAATAAATATAAAACACTAGGGACAGATGGATTCATTGTATACTATACATTGTATAGAACAGCGTAAGTAAACAGAATTTTCCTTTGCTCGTCCACTCGGTTGTTATTTAAGATAAACCGTGTCTATCCCTTATCGTTTTTATTTTTACCCGAACAGTCAGATTATATTGGATTTAAGTAAACATGCCGCCCGCGGCGCGTGTTAGGTGTTCAAAAAGCATTTTTTCTTTTATTTATTTGGTAATAACTTACAGATGAGCATAAAAAATGTACGTATATATATTCGTATATAAATATGTGTATTTTTTACGAAATATTTCTTACTGTCAAAGAACAGAAGACGAGTTTCATCTCGATAATAGTCGTGTGTATATATAAATATATATAGCAAAGGCTCGTGATATGCGCACACCTTTTATTTGCGCACGAAACGCTCACGATTTTTTTTTATTATTTAGGGTTATGTTTTTCTGATACCCTTTCGTAATGGCTGAAACGTGCCTTTAGAGTACGCGAGTAAATCAAACGGTATGATACGATATAAAAATAGATTGTATTATATTTTAAAATCTAACATGACTAATGTGCATATAAATGGTTAACGTTTTGCATGTGTTTATCTTCAACAAATTGATGTTGAAAACGTTATGTGTTTTTATAGAAGTAATTTTGTAACGATCTGGAGGCAATTGCTGTGATATAGTAAATTTTATCATTGGGCGGCAGTTTACGGAGAAATTTTTCATTTCACTCAGAATCTTAAATTCGAATAGTTAAAGTTATCAGAAAAAATTACCGTAAAAAATGGTTGTTGTCAATATATTATCGTGGAGCATCCTGTTAACGAATAAAAACGATATTTCACTTATCATAATTAAACTTAGAGAACTCTGCATCGAGTTTTCATGTTCCTCGCATCGCGAAGACGAATGCAAAAGATCGGTCGTAAATTAACTAACATAAATTGATCACTATCAATATTCGTACTTGCGTGGTCGACAAATTAAATTCAAATCGAAACGTTTAAGTGGCCATTGTCGGATTCGATATAATGGTATTAGTAGGTACGTGCAAAATTGGACTTAACACTCAAAAACTGGTAACGCAAACGTAAAAATCGTAAAAACGAATTTACAGCAATATTGCAAACATACTTATATAACATAAATCGCATAAATAATATAACTATCGGTATATTTAACATATCGGTCATAATACATTTATAATATTTTTTATTAAATCCTATGACTAAGACTATTGTGGAATTACCGATAGCCGAACCTAAAGTCAAAGATCAAAATATAATTATTCAAAAACAAGAAACTATTAAAGATGTATATTATAGCAATGTGATAGGAAAATTAAAAAAACGGTAAAATAACAGTAAGCATTTTAAACATATCGGAAGTCATGCAAAAGACAACATTAAATGATTTTAATAAAATATTTTATGACAAATCATCAAATTATAATATATTTAAAATATATACAATAAATGAAAATGATACATCAGGCTAAAAAAAAAAAACAGATAAAAATTTAATTGGAAGCGAACATATAAAAATGGAGAAAAACAATCTATATTTGAATTATGTGAACAATTCTCCAAAGTATTTAATTAAGAAGGAGATAAATTAACTTCTACTAACTGATGAAATTAAATTGAAAGTAACTAACCGTCTATATATATAAACAACCGTATAGATTACTTTAACCGGGTTTAGCTCATATTAATCATTAGTTATTTTTTATTATTTTAGTTAACTTTTAAAAGTTCTTTATATTTAAATACCTATTTTTAATTTTACAAGAATTCATACATTTTAGTACATCGTCGTTTAAAATCATATTTGGTATAAGCAACACATTTCATACTTTTCAGGAGAACCCAAAAACGATTTTGTCTTTATTTTTATTTTCAAAACGGTATGACTTTCGTAGTTTTATAGATAGTTTTATAGATTAGTTTTATAGATTAGTTTTATAATATTTTTTCACATATACCTATTATATTAAACTTGAAGATAAATTTAATTTCATAGGAATATATTCATCTTTTGATTCTTTTGTAAGTATGTAAATTATATTCCTGGCATTTACCACATTTTAATTTACTTACTTGTACTTTTGTGGCTTACGTAATTTACTAAAAAAATTCTTCAAACGTCTTGCAAAAATATATTAAGTGACACGTACCCACATCATTACAAATAATAAGTAAATTTGAACATTTTTTTTTTTTAAATAAGCAATATTACTTTGGTAATTGAGATAGTAATTCAACAATGGTAGAATAGATATATTATTATATTATATAAGGTATTATAAAATGGTAATGGGTAAATAAATATTAATTAATATAGAGTAGAAGCCGTTTATTAGGAACATTTTTAGACCAAGGTGAAATATGTCAATATACCGATTGTTTCTAAAGAATAATTGGTTTTATTTATTATTAAAAAAAAAATATTTTTTTCAAAAAATTTTTCAAAAAATTCAAAAAATATTATAAACTGTGAAAAAAAAAAATGTGTATGCTCAATGAAATATGCGTTTATCGTTGCCTGTTGTTTAGAGTCGAGTAACTTAATAATCTTGGTTTCGTAAAAATAATGTTGACTAAAGCGTTTTTCATTCACATGTTTCATACACATTTTAATTTAAAATATCGTTTTATTATTTTTATTAATATATTGGAAAAATATTTATTTTTTTTTTTGGTTATACTCATCGTTGTAAAACGGTGATTGTTTGTAAGGTTTCACTACATAAATATTACTTAGAAATTATTAATAAATTAAAAACAAAAATAATCATAAAAGACGTTAGATTATTAATAACTTGTGACAACGATTAACGAGTAACGAAATATTAATGAAACTGACTTAAAATCAGAAATTTTGGTTGCAAAAAATTGTTATGACAATCAATTGGAAAACATTAACAATCAGGAACATTTAAAACAGCTAAAGAGTATCGTTGAAAAATCTGTTTTCTCAAATTTATATAAAATGCTACATTTAGCGCTTACAGTTCCAACAAGTTCCACATCTAGGGAAAAAAACATTCTCAGCAATGCATCGAATAAAAACCTACATAAGCTCAAATATATTACAAAATCGATTTTCCAAGTTAGCAATCATTGCAATTGAAAAAGATTTGTCAAACATTCTAAACAAAGAAGACATTTTAAATAAATTTGTCAATACTGAGCGGAGGCTCTAGTTGTAACAGTTATAAAATCCTTTAAGATTTTAATTTTTAAGAACATTTAACTTGTATCTAAAATAATAATAAATATGTTAATATTTTAATATTTACCTCAATATCACTTTTTTTACTATACATTTTATATACATTGTCTTATACATTATATATTAATAAAATAATATTATAATTTAATAATGAATATTACTTAAGGGACGGGTTTGAGTGATATAGGGCAGAGCCTCCATATTTTTTTACTTATTTTAAACATGTTAGGGCTGAATCCCCCCTAACTTTAAGATCTAGTTACGCCTGTTAACATTAATAATTTAAGTAAATCACATTGTAAAGTTTTACAAGTATGCAAACACATAATAAATTGTAAATTACTAACTAAGGAAATAATTCATTTTAGGTATATTAATGTTTAAATATATAATGCCAAAATGAAAATTCAAAATATTAAAAAAAAAAAAAAAAATTAAATGTATTGTCAAAACAACAAACGAAAAAAAAATCTATTTTAAGATTAAAGGTAAAAAACCATGCTAAACCTAAAATTGCAGACCGAAACCTTTTTTTTTATGGGCTTCCATTTACAGTGTGTTCAACGATAAAGGTAGCTCCACTTTATGTATGTTTCGCGTTTCGCGTTTTGTGATTTCTTAGTGTTTCGTTCAGTTTTCAGTTTACTGTTGTTTAGTACGTTTAGTTTGTGTCAACGTACAAATTGTTCATTCCTTCTTATTTAAATAACAATGAATAGTGATAAAGGAGATGAATTATCAATTGCCAGTGCAATTTATATTGTATTGGCTTCAAAACAAAAAAAAAAAAACCAAAAACACGAAGATGGTTGACTACAACTTTATTTAAAAATAGGGAACGGTATTGGAAATTGGTAATTGGAACTAAACCAAATGACGTGATTCCACACGATGATAATTGATCACATTTATTTACCTATATTTTATATCTAATTTAATTTATATTAATTAAATTAACTTCTTGTTTACGAAAATATAGTCAACGTAAAACAACACGAAACAATACGAAATTATTGTTTCATGTCCTTTGATTTAATCAATTTACCGCCTCGTTCGCGACCTTAAGGTTTCGTGCTTTCACGTTTTCGTTTAATTGGTAAGATAGTTCTCAAACCTTTTGAACGTATGTGTCAATCCATATATAAATATGCCTAAAATAATGTGCTAATTATGAAGAACATGTCAATCATTATGATGAACAGTTATTATGAGACTAGATATCGTCTAGAACGACAACAGGTGCAACTTCTATAACGTCAATCAAGCCATATAAATGAGAGATTGAAATTACTACAATTCAGATGAGTTCTAGTCATGGAAATACAAGAAACTTACAAGTCCGTTTATTTCAGGGTTGTTTGGCATATCACTTTATTAATAAACATATTGTAAAAGTTTAAATATCATATTTAATAATGTTAGTATATTATGTGACATGTATCTTATGTTATAGTGACGTATTACGTTAAAACATGCATTTTATATAATTTTTATATCGCATTTTTTGAACATAAATTTTAATCGACACGAATGGAAGTCACGAAATAACGATTGATCATATTGTTTAATGTATATTTCATTGGTCATTAAGCATGACTCTATACAACAAATTTGCTAGAATTTTATAAAATCCGATTCTTCTCGTATCTCTTAGAATTATGTTTTAATTAGTATATATTAGAGGCACCCAACATGAATAGGTTCATGGACCACACGGATAAATACAGTAACTCCAAGAACCAAAATGTTTACAGATAAATTTTGCATAATTTGATAACTTTTATATAAATGTATACCTAAAAAAATTTAAATTCTTGATAATAGCAGTATAATGAGTAAATTTTAATTTTATAAATAAAACGCGAACCGCATATGACAATGGCAAGATCCACATGTTGGCCGCCCCTGATATAAATCTTATAAACATAAATTAAGAAATAAATATTGTAATAACATTTTTTTCAGTCATGTACGAACTAATAAGGACGGATATTTCCTGTACGACGACTCGACTGTTATTAGCAATAAGTGAATATAAATAAAGCGGTAATTGAACATGATTCGTGTCATTTCAAAGCGATCGACGATAAATCAAATATATAACGGCGCGAGAGAGGAAGTTTGCAAGGTCGATTACTTCATAGAACTTCATAGCTGAGAACCTCCGGCCTTAAAGATTTAATTACGAGTCTACACATGACCTATTTCTGCTAAATTTCCACACCTATTCAAAAGGCCTAGAATCATATGCACATATCGAACATTATATATACCTTGCGATAGAGTACACTTTGAAAATTGAAAATAATAATAATATAAAGTATATGGATAGTACGAATAAGAAGTGTTCATATCAACATTGTACGTGCTCTATATTTCATAACAAATGAATATCTAAATCGTTAAAAACTAGATCGAGATAATACAGAGTAATACATTTGAAACAATAACTATAACTAACTTTTTAGTCGGCAAAAATAATTAGGCAAAATTACTATTTTATCAATACGTTCAAAGTACACTCATAATTATTACTTTGTATTATGTTTTAATTAGGTTATTCAAGATAGACCGTACCAATCAACAAATTATGTTGAAGGTAAGTCACACGTCTGGTGCGTTACCAAGGGTTCAAAATTTACAAGTAAAATTGCTGGTAATATTTATATGAGGTGAATCCTTAATATTTCTTGATTTATTATTATTTTTTTTTAATCTAATACCGGATCCACTTAGAATCGACTATTGTGTAGTTCTTTTTTAATACCTGTCTGTATTTTGAAAGTTAAGTTTCACAAGTTTTATTTGATTTTTCACTAACTATGGACCCGAAAAAAAGCTCAGTTCAGTATTCATAGACACGCGTAATTTGATTTCGTTATCAAATGATTCACATTCAAAAATTAGTATCTCACATATAATCAATTCCTTAAATACGGATTCAGAGGGGGCGATCGCTCCTTCATCCCCCTAAAATACGTCTCTGTGCGTTACAATATTTTACTCGTGGATGTATTCTATTTTAAAAAATGGATATAAAATCTCATATTCATTCAATTGTTTGATGTTAGCATTATTATTTTATCGTTATTTTTGTTGTTTACTTTGGCCATTTGGATTCAGGGACTAAAATTGTGCGTAGTATGGCACACTTAGCATAATAAGAAATTTTAAGTGTGTAGTACGAAATTAAAAAGTGTGTAATGGTTTTCTATTCTCTATATTATGATATTTGTTTTTAATTTTATGTTTTTTAATCAATTATTTTACATGTTTTTAAAATTCCAAGATATGTGAAATAATATATGTATTAACAGCAAAATGTAAAAGACTAATTTAACCATATTTCTCATGACTAATAACGTTTAAAAGGGGATTATGACAAAATCATAAAGTGTGCAGTACGAAAAAGTAGGTATATATTTTAGCATCTGATCGGATTTGTTATAAAATGTAATAGGTACACGTTAAAAATGTACTTTAAATTCTGATAAGGACTTTCCGAACTCATAATGTGGCCCACGGAAATATTAATCGGTGATCCCTGTCGTATATTGTATACATACGTATACAACACATCATAACCGTACAACGATTCGACAACGGTCACCTTAGAACGTGGAACCGTCAACTTACCAGCACGACTTGTCCTCGAACGGATTTCCGTTTGGATGGCAGTACGTTTCTTAAACCGGCCCACATGATACCGGGAACCAACAACAACGAGAAGATCATCATCTCCAAGAGGAACTTGATCGGCTGCGACGGAATCAACATGGCGAGTACGGGAAATTCGACGTCGGGTGCGATTTAAATGTCAGTTCCGACAAAGCCGACGGCACGATGTCGGTGGACGTGGTCCGGTAAACTGAAGACGATAACGTCGGGAATTGACTCGACGATCGGTGACGAACGGTGGGACGCACACGTGAAAATTATCGTTGCGCCACGGACGGAAAACGTGATCGACCGGCGGTCGAACCAGCAAACGGGATTGTAATCGGTAGTGGGTGACATTGGGAAACCTTGATGCGCGGGAATTTCAGGTTTAACAGGTTGACTATGCGTTACCTTGGTACATTATGACCAAACGATCGTTTTCCAAATAATAATGTACGATAAAAATCATGATAACACAGAATTGTGAAAACAATAGTAGTGTTAGTAGTAACGGTAGTTATAGTAGTAGTAGAAGTAGTACTATATATCATATGTAAATATTTTTTTAATGTTGTTTTAAAAAACTTTTGAAAAAAAAATATAGCCCGCGTGGTTCAAAAGGTTGCCGACCCCTAGTCTAGAGTTTAGCTATATGTATATTTAGTATATTCATCAAAATGTAAATACGTCTTTTATAAAGCTATTTGTATGTTGTAAATCAGAAAAACGAGACGTGTATCATGCGGGTACTTATGTACATAGCACAAATCATTATATTTTTTAACCTGTTTCACCATATTAATAGACATTTTGTCAAAACTTTTTCCAATTTAATAAGAACATGCCGACTGTACTATTCTAGAAAAAACTGAAATAACACCACATATTTGAAGACTAAAATGGCTTACCGATATCCTATGCCGAGTACAGATTAAAGCTAGCACCTGTATTCGGTAACGATATGTTTCGATCATTTTCGATCCCAATGGCGTACTGTCGGTAGGGGGAAGGTCAATGGTTTTATCAAAAAAATATAAGAAAATATACTGTGCTTTAATTTAGTAATGAAGCTATTACACGGTTTGATAGACAAACTTCAGACTATACGAAGCGGCTGCATCCTAAGTTTTAAAAAAGAAATAAGGCTAAAGTTTGACCTCGTTATATAATATTTTGGCGCTACTGTGAGCCGATGCTTAATGGATATGGGTCTAACTAATTTTATAGTTTCTTCATTGAATTTTCAGTGTATAGCAGAAATTTGTTCATATTATAAGTGGTTATATGTTTTATGTAAATATTTTTTTTTTATTTTTTTTTTTACATTTTTTCAAAATTTAAAATCGAAACTTTTTAATTGATCTATAAGTAGATAATCAACTTTTTGCACTAATTTCTAGAACAATGCTATTTTAAAAATTGTCTTCTATATGACTAAGAGCAAAGTTTTAAAGTTAATGAAGCACATATTTGACTACTTCTGAATACTCGATACGTCTTAATCGAACATCATTTAACTGAAAGTGACATAATTTCAAGATCTGTTTCAATAAATACATTTATCAAAAATGCATGTCTTAACGCACGAAAATCAATAAAATAATAAATAGCTATAGCTATTGCAATATATATATAAATATAAATATATTTTTTTCATTTTTAAAATATGGAAATATTTATTACTTAAATTTTGTTCCATACATTTAGTTCGAACTTTTTTATTTTACCAGCCATAGAAGAAGGCCCATCAAAGCATTTTGAGAAAATTAAATTCTAATATTTCCTATGAATTTCAGTAGGTACATTAAGAAGACAGTTAAAAATAGCATGAATTACAACAGATTCCATTATCTTCAAAGTGATATAAATTTCTCCTAATTTAATTTTTTTATCATCAAAATATCGAAAAAAAACTGATAAATATTCAAAATCTCCAGTAACGGTACTCGTTCCATATGATATCTATCACACAGTTATTATGATATCTACTGCATATAATTTATCATTTTTAAATTAAAATTTAACTTCAAACGAATAAAAAAATGAAATGATGTATGTTTGTGAGTCGTATCGTATGTACATGATTTAACCGCGGTTTTCTGTATTATTATTATTTTTTTAATTATTAAAATTGATGTTTCGGCTATCACTAATGGGATATTTGTATCAAAATATTGTTCAAAATTAATAAATGTATGCACTTTTTATTTTAAAAAACATGTGATTTGTTACTGAATGAACAAAAAATATAATGCAATTTTTATTCGTAGGTAACATATTAAACTAAAATAAAATAACGGTAAATAAAATATTTACATTAGATAGAATATTGAACGAGTACCCAAACATCTGTAGTCACATTGGCTGATATTGATATGAATGCGTTTTTTTTAAACTGTTTTTATGTTATTTAAAAAATAACATTTGTAATTGATATTATAAAATAAATAATTGATTACTGGAGTACAAAAAATGTTTTGATGCCTCTTGGAAAAAACGATCAAGAACAATATTATACGTGGGCAGTAAAATTATAAATTCTTTAAAAAGTTTTTGATTATAGCTATCATATTTCTTATTATGATAACAACATTTCCTACCACTATTTGCTAAGCAAATTACAATATCAATAATATGACTCATAATTATTGTGTTTATATCTCGTTTTTATTACTGTTTTTTTATACTCACCAAATTCTTTGTTTATTGTGCACAATATTTTTTTTCAGTAGGTAAGGATGGACAAAATTGTTTCAACATCGATATTCCATGTATCGATACATTGATTTTTAAAATATCGATGGGTTCGATATATCGGTGAAAAACCATCAATATTTAAGAACATTGAAAAAAAATATTTTCCCTCTAGAGCTGTTATCTATTGCACACCTTATCTGTACAGTGTACTATTTTCTTGATTAAATAATAAATTTAAGAGTTAAATACTATTGTTTAACTTATATTTTTTAAAAACATATTAAATATTTATAATCAGGTCTCGTAAGTTCATGCAGTTGCATGTTTTCTTTCCTACATCATACATGCTAATTGAGATAAAAATTCGTTTCATAACAATGGTAATAAAAATCTAAAGTTTAATTGAGCATGTTTTTGCATGCTTTGTGTGAATTGGCATATTTGGCATATAGATGATTTTTTTTTTTGAATTATTAGTGCATATTATTTTATGTAAATTCAGCGAAATCGTTTTTGTAGAAGTCAAAAAAATAGATCAATAAATGTTTGAATTAATTCTTATTTACTTTCCCGAATTTGTTTATAAAATCTTAGTATTATATCAATATTTTTATTTTTTAACGACATTGAATTTTATAAGTTAAATCATTACCATGAAAACAATGTTATTGCGCATTACTACCACTCTCCTTTTATTGACATGTCCGCAATAGATAAGCAATAATCTATCTATTTTCGTCGCAACGTGTGTCCATTATTTATAGTTTAAATAAAATATAACCGAAGAAAAAATATAACTTTTAAAAATATAAATGGATAATTCTTATTATTTTAAAAAATCCTTAAATATTTTTTTCATGCATAGTTAAGGATATTTAATGTATATTTTATCAAATGTTAGTGCATTATTGTATGCTTATTTATGCGTTTTATAGTGCAAGAATTTACAAGCTCTGATTATAACTGTATAGTGTATGCTGTATAATGATTTTTGTTTACTGCATACTAAAATAATACAAACAAAAAAAAATTCGAACTTTTCGAACATAAACATCGAAGTTTAATCGATTAATCAAAAACAAATCATCGATATTGTAACATCGATATATCGACCCAGAAAATGATGTTTTTTGCTCATCCCTATCAGTAGGTATAGGGGTTACATACAAATATTTATAATTGTATACTATCATTACACTATTGTGACAAAATAACTATAGTTTCCACAAATATTGTATTAATATACTAAATATAAGAATATATTAACATACATTTTACTATATCCCGAAACAAGTTAGGTCAAGGGGTGGCAACCAGTGGCTACCAGTTGCATCCCATGGTAAATTTTTTTCCGAATTACGGGCCAAGTATTTTTGAGATACTTACATGTGAATCGTAGCATAAGTAGTGGTAATTTTTAGAATTTTTTTTTTTTTGGGAGGGTTCCTTTGATTTTATTTTTTATTATGATACAAAAATGATTAATTCATCGATAATTTATTACTTAAAATGATATTCAAACAAAAAAAAAATAACATAACATAATATTTTAAACCTGAGAATCCCAAGCGAATAATATATCATAGCCTAAACTCAGGACGTAAGAGGGGTCCAAGCCACATGTATATAACATAGATGATATTTCGGAAAACTCAAGCGTCTTTGTACCAGCCGATAATCGACACAGTCGGTTGGCAGTTCTAATGCTATTAAAGTGTGTTAAAAATATAATGTTCTTCAGTCATTAAACAACATAACATCATATTGTAAATATTTTATTTTCAATATAAATTGTAATATGTATAGTATTATATTACTATCACATAAAATAATTAAAATAAAACAATATATGAATTAATAGATAATATTTTTATCGATCAGACAAAACTAATGCTTAATATATAAGGCTGATGAGAGATTAGGGCAGGGAGGGCTAGAGCCCCGGGGCCTGTACGTCTGAGATAGCCCGTCGTCTCAGCCTTTTAAACAATATTTTTATTGTACTAAAATATATATAAGCAGTATGTATATCTTCGCCAAACAAATGCAAGTAAAGGGGACCTAGAACCGATCAGCTCCGAGACCCTCAAAAGTTCTCGCCAGTCTTGATGATATACGAAAATGGTCAGAACATTCATATGGAAAACTTCAACTTCGATGCAATACAACGATTCAAATACTCGGAGAGTTCGATAAAGAATCGTATCACAATATTGCGATCGAAAAAATTACCATCTCGGCATAACTGTTCGACTGGAAAATTTATCATCACTGTTTTTTGCTCTCATTTCATTATATCGTATCTAAGCATTTCAAGTTCAGAGTTCGATTATTTTTTTTTTTTGCTTTTGTACTTATTGGAAACCTGCGTTAAAAAAGGGAATCTATGTTATTGTGTATACTTGAACGCACTAGTAGATATAATTTGATTTCTTGAACTGTTAAGTTTAAAACAATACGCCATTGTTATACAACAACGGATCTAGAAAGATATTATTTTTTTAATGTTATTGATTTTGATTAATACTTCACATTTCTATTGAAAATTATTCAATGGAAATTTCGCTTTGAAATGTGATTCGATTGTCATATACAACAAGAGCTCTCAATTTTTGAGGCCCATGCCCCTATTTGTACTATTAAATTATGTGACGTCCCCCTCGCTATTGTATATTGAAATGTATTAAATATACGGTATAATTACACAATAGTGCCTGATCAAATATAAATGATCAGTTTTTGTGTTTCGTAATCTTTAAACATTTTCATGCTCTTCCACGAAATTTTGCCACGACTCTAGGAGAATATGTTCCTAGGTTGAGAGCACATTGATGCACACCACTGTTCATATAAATATGATTATCTCTGATGGTTGAGTGGAAATATAAAATGTTACAGATTTATATTTATTTCGGCTTGATTGTTGAGTTTTTGCGTACCAAACCAGGAAAAATGATTCAATTTATTATTGGATTATAACTAATAGCAATAATATTATAACGATATACACTACCGATAGTATAACGTTTGTGTAGATCTTTGACTCAGAATTTGCAATAATTAACAACCTAGAACGACAGTCGACGTAGCCGAGGCATAAATAACATTGAAACGGTAAACGACTTAACATACATATATACAATGGACATTGTCCACTTTTAACTTTTATTGCAATGCGTACTCAGAAATGTCTTACTTTTGTCTTTTCTAATTTGTTTCCTAGATTTTCTTAGTAATATTAAAATATTTTACATAGTCTAAATTAACTCTAAACTAACCGTATTATTGAACTGGGTGATCAACTGAAATATTCAACGCTTTAAAACTTCGCTATGCAATTTTTTGGTATCGATCGGAAATTATAGCTAAGAAAAAAAAAATTTGGAGGAGATTTAAAAGACAATGACGAGTGCGCAAATACTGGGTCTATCTATTTTGGCGTAAAAATTGTTATTCCCGAGTTGCATACTCCGTATTTAAAGAGTTAGACGATCCTGATCGTTTTAAAAGTTTTTATAGAATGGAAAAATCGACATTTGAAGAGTTGGTTAGGTTAGTTGAGCCAGATATTCAGAAAAAAAATAATTTTTACTTTGTAGCACACGTCATCAATCTATCGACGCTATGCACTTTTCCACATGACAAATGACAAAGAGTAGTACACACTCTATTATTTTGTGCGACAAGTAAAAATAATATTACACATGATCTGACATGTCGAATTGGTGAGCGCGATTAAGTGATTTTCCGTTATAATTATAAATAAAATTTTACGAATGACACGTTACTAACACGATACTTGTCATATCACTCGTCAGATCACGCGTCATGTTGTAGGTAGGCTCTGCACCTAAGTATAAAAATTGAGAGTTTCGTGCATTTTTAACTACAAAAATGTAATGGATTTTGGTGATTTTAGGTATATTTGGTATATTTTTGGTATATTTGTTATAACTGAATATTCAAACACTCATATTTTTTTTTTTTTTTTAATATCAAGATAAATTTTTTACTTTGACCAGCAAGATAGTAGTATGTAAAGGAAACTTTGTTTTAATTTTTTAGCTTTTGCGGAAGGCATGAGCTCCGATATAGCATAATAATATTTTTATCGACGAATTGATGACAAATTTCGGTCAAACCCTCGGTATATTTTCTTTAAAAGTATAAGGAACAAGATGTGACATTCGTTCCAAAGGTCGTGTCGTAAAATCATTGCCGAGAGGGTGGTTAAAGGTCAGTTATTCTTTGGATATTTTCCAAAACACCGGTGTATAACAACGTAACCGGAATCAAACGTGAATACCATATTTCGGTTGGCATATATGGTGTTTTCAATAAATAAACTTCACGTGAACATAATACAGTATTGGGTAATTTTTGCATTTGGACGTGTTGTATACATGTTTTGCGCCGACTAGTAGGTTTTCACGGTTAAAAATTTAATAAGTAATCGAGCGTCTATCATCATACATATATTTCATTTTCTCCGTAGAATAATCTTCATTTTATTGTTCTGAAATAAAAATAATAAATTTAACGAAGCTCCGTGATATTTAGTTAAGTTATGTTCAACGATACGGTTCGTTGTTCAAAGGAAATAACTTGCATAATATTTTGAATTATTGGATAGACACATGTGTTCGCATCACATTCACCAATATCGTTATATTCGTTTCAAAGAACCAGCTGTTAAAGAAATACATGCAGCGGACACGAGCGCGTATAACCTTACCGGAACTACCTATTTTTCTATATTTGTAGTTCCTTCCTTAGATACATAAAACAACTTTATGCGTTTATTACGAGTTTCGTGCAAGGGAATAAAGTTATCTATATATATTACGTTTGTGTGATGTAGTTTACAATTATTGTTTTTAACATTTTATGCACTCGGAACATGGTCTATAACAGTGATGTCCAACTGTTTTTCCTCATCGGGCCACTTTGATAAACAATTATCTTAGAGTGGATCACCAAATATAAAAGTATTAATAATATCAATGTCAATCTAATAATATTATTTTGTTACATATAGTAGGTAAATTGATACTTGTAGGTAGGTACATATTGAATTTGTTTTCAAATATTTTATTGACTACCGAAAAGATTATAGATTGAGGTATACGCTGTAAGTAAACATTAATTTGATTACTACGCTTTTTTTAGGTGCCCGGGTTGTATCGTGAAATTTCTATTTGAAAATGTTCAAAAATAAATTTAATACATTTTAAAAAAATCGTGTTTTTTTAATAATTTTACTTTTTATTTTTATATATTTTGTTTTATTTAAAAAAAGTTGTAAAGGGTCACTGTATCATTGGACTATAAGAATAAAAATAATAAAAAACAAAAAAAAACATAAATCGTATTAATTAATAATCCATGTTATGTACCTATATTATAATATTCGATTGTAATATGTAACATATTATGTCCTGGCCAAGCGATTTTATACGAACATGAAAACAGCGAATTTTGTAATCAAATGTATTACTCGTCTGAGAGATTACATCTTTCGAAAAATTAAACCTTCAAATAATCAACTACTTCGAAGATAAAAAGTAAAAAGTAATTTATTTTAATTATATACCAAAGTAAAAACATTTAATTTTGATATTAATATTTGTAGTCTTTAATACCGACGAGTCAAATGAAAAAAAAACAGACTTAATTTTAATAAACAATGAGTATAAATCTTCGTATGACATTCTCCACACTATAACGACGTAACAGCTTGTTCACTTACTTGAACATTTAAATAGATAATTTAACGTACTGCTATGGTACTTTTAGTTTATTCACCATGAATTCGTTAAAACCAATCATTATCGTTTTAACATAAAATAGTTAGAAAGACGTATTATAATAATAACTGTCACACAACGCGTTAAATTTAAAAGAACGTCGTTAAATGTCGCTTTGACGCTTTTAGAAACACCGCGAATCGCTCGCGCGTTCAAATTAAATTTTTTGAATTTTTTTTTTTAATGATAAATTAAGATATATATAAATATACCAGTTTATCACTATCTATATCTATGGGTATTACAAATAATAAGTTTTTGACATTCTTAACAATAATAATAATAAATATAAATTTACTAGCAGATTAATAATTAAACATTTTTTCTAAATAATTAATTAATATAATTATATAAAAACAATATAAAAAACAACGAAAAACATAAATAATTATCTAGACGTATTATAAGAACATGCGATGACTCAATCCCGATTTCCCAGGATGAGTTTCCGGTCGGTGACAACTGCCATATACTTAATAAGGTCGCCAACCAGATACCGAGACCTTGTTAAAGACCGGAGAACTTGGAGTTTGTATTTTATATAATAAGAAGAACATTGAGTAAAATAGAATATCGGTTTTTGTAATAGAGGAAAATGTATTTTAATTAATTAATAAATTATTTAAAAATAATAAAACAGCATTAAATTTTAATTTGGTGCGAAGAATTCCGGTTAAACAATGATACATAATAAACAAGATGTACTAACAATAAAAACAAACTTTCATGTCCTCAAGGCTGATATAACATCATGTTTTTTAGTAATAAACCTAATAATTTAATATTGTTTTTGTACCGGCCATCTAATAAATTTTTAGGAACTCGCGTCGTATGCTATCTATATGAGAAATGTATCCACCACAATTGTTTGTTGGCGTTGTGTTTTATTTACAATTTTCCACCCAGCAATCTGTAGATTGTAGGTGTCGTTCTGGACATTATAACATTAATGAACTTTTTTTCACATCCTTAAAAAACTGGTCAAAAAGATTCTTTGATGCATTGAGTAAACGCCACCACTCGTCCATCAACTGCCGTTTCAATAAGTTAGTGACACCACGTGTTTTTATGCCATATTTTACTTTTACACGTCTCCACGTAGACTCTATAGATTGGATATTGGCCCCTGTTTCTGGATCAATGAAGTGGAGCTGGTGGCCTACAGTTTTATGCACATAGCCGTGGTCACTTAAATTGCTGTAAGCCCTCTATTCATCCGAGTTTATATTTATAATTGTACGGTTATACCTGCAATATCAGTCTCCATACAAAGTATATATCACCCGAAAGGTAAATAACATATAACGCAATCAAAGTACAGGTAATTAGCATACGACACGAGTTCCGATTTTTAATTATAATACTTTTATATACTTATATATCTATTCCAGATCGCCGGAAAAACACAGAGTTGTGTTATTCCATATTTTAGAGCTCCGTCGTGATAATAATAATAACTATAATAGCATCGATTTTAGTTATAAAATTGATTTTATTAATGTAATTGATTTAATAAATAAATTATGATACCTAAGGTTTCTATTACTACCCATAGGAAAGTGAGAAGGATCAAGAAGTCAGGAGTGTTAGAAATAAATGTTTCTAGTTTGATGCCGTTTGGATTATTTATACAGCAACCCCAATCAGTGTGTTTAAAATTTAGACTTTATAATGATTCGTTACATTTTTGTAGCTTGCGATGCGCACTTCGCAACTAAGCACTTACAAACATAACCGACCTATTATTCATACGAGTACTTATCAAAACTGATGTGGTTTCCAGACACTACAGACCGGCTGCCAGGAATTTGTTTGATGACTGATTTTGTTGCGAACCGGTATAGCTACACTACCAATAGCACGCATCTTCACGGTTTACTTTGTAACTAGGGAGTTTAATTTTGTCTGTATGCGATAAGTGAGTTCCAATTATGCACCCGATGTCTATTTTAGGATGGTAATGAAAGGCTAATAAAGTATTTCTTCGATTTTTTTGTTCGTTGGCGTTCCATTTCATGATACAGTATTATTGCGATTCATTAGTGTTTTAGTTACAACTGCTAATGATTACTGGTCAATAAAATACTAGTGTTGTGTTTGTTGGATATCTGCAACGTGTGGGCAGGCAGTTGAACGATCGGAATCGGGAATCGGAGTTTACTAGTGGACGACAAAGCTGTTTAAGGCACAACGTGAAAATTGTTTCGATCCATTTTACGAAAAACCGATTGAAATTATTTAACGTTTAATATTATTTAATTTTACATAATATTAACACAACAAATGTTTCGACCCGTTAAATTACAACCGTTGTCGGGACTCGAATACGGAAGAAGGATCAATGTGCGTGTGCATATCATATAGATGTGTATTGTCCCTCGTTACCCGTTATTTTTATCGATAGAAAATTCGTATGTACAGGCGTTTGTTCCCGTCTATTCTTGTGGGAATGCCGTACTGCCGGGGGATATGGTGTGCGTTTGATTATAATATTAACATATACTAACGAGTAGGTAAAAAACCGACAGCATAGTAAACACCACTATGTATTATTGTGAATCAATAAATGCACTCTCGAATGCACATGAAAAGTAAATATTATAATAACAATATTTTGACGTGCGCTTATACAAACGGCAAAACATCGAATCGAATATGTTTCGCCGAAAACGATTGCCATCGTTTTTATATTATATTTGATATTTTGAGGTATGCCAGTAGATGTAATATTATTTAAACGCACCTGTTATCATTAAAAACCCTGTTTAGTTTTATTAATTGTGTTCATTTGTACTTACAAGTTAATGTATGAAGTCGTCGACTACGATAACGTTTTAAGTATTAATTCGGTATCTTCATAACATAATACACGTTTTTATCTCACTTCAGGTTCGCGAGCTACTCTTACTCCAATGTATTTCAATTTTAATTACTCTCGGATAGGAGAGTACTCGTATTTAATTTGTCATGCTGATGATATTTTAAAACCGTCGAAACCGTCATGATAAAATAATTTTTTCTATATTTTATTGTCTACAATTTTTTTAGCCTGCGTAATTAGTCCACTCGATATAGTATTCGGATCACTGTCATAAGCTTTCATCCCTATGGTTGTCCTCCATAGATCTTGCGTAGTGCATAACATATATGTATAGCACGGATGGATCCACAGTTAGAGAACTGTAGGTCAAGCTATTTTCAAGATGCCATTTATTGGGGCTGAAAATGGATTATAAATGTAAACTTATAACAAAAAAAAAAAAAAAAAACACATTACACATTATCATATAATATGTGCATATAAGTTAATTCATAATTTTCAGTGAAAAAATTCGCGTTTATTTTATTTTATGGAACCTTACATGGCTTAACGATGTTTTTTTGTTCTGTAAAATTTAACCAGTGGCATCTACTCCGGTCGAATGGTTTTCAGAGATATCAAAGAAGTGAAATCCGTTCGGGTCTACCTGTTGTATGAATAACCGTAGTGAAATCGGCGAGCGAATAAACAGTAGCGCAATCCAGCCGTGAACAAGCGGTGGTCGAGCCAAAGCTAGCGAAAATAAAAATAATAATAAATAAACAATAACAGCAGCGGGCGCAGTATCAGGAGCGGTCGATCTGGCGGAGGGCTTATCGCTCTCCCTCCGTGATTCATTGTGATCCGTCGCGGCGGTGGCGGACGGACAATAAAAACGAAAACGGAAAAAATCATTCAATAACGGTCCGGGACCGATAGCGATCGCATCCCTCCGTCCGCCGTGCCCTGTGAGCATTTCGACTTTCCGGTGGGGCTTGGGGGCGGGGAAAAAAATATACATATATTTAGACGCGCGCGCGACCGCGCGTTTACCTTTACCGTCTGTTTTTATACATTTATTTATTTATTTTTTATTTTGCAGCTGTGCACAACTTTGGGAAACGATTTTCTTCGCGACCCCTTTTGCGTGCGCGTTCACTGCATAACAATATATAAATATATACCCCGTGTACGACGGTGTATATTCGTTGCCGGATCGGGTGAGATCAGATTACATTTAAATTTATAGACCGCCCGCGGGCCGGTAAGGTGTTAATAAAGAAAAGCCGTTGCTCGACGGAGGCGGTGACGACTGGGGTCCCGAGCGTTCGGTGGGTTTTCTTCCCATTTTTTTTTTATTTTCCATATCAAAGGATTTCTCACTGTCAAAGCCTGCTGCGTGCAAACTCGATCTCGATAAACGCGACGAGCGAATGGCGGACATCTTCTTTGCGTTTCTCTCGCGAAAACGGGTCGCGCTCCCGTCCGTTAGAAACCGATTTTTTTTCCCAAACATTCTGCAGGTTGTTCCAGACATAATGCACATCGTACATAATATTGTATCTCGCTTAGCTTACGTTATTCTCGTGTACGATGTGAGCACATTTGTGTTGAACGCGCCGGCGTTGGCGTTGCTCATCGTTGTGACACGTGTGCGGAATAACTATAGTTTTTCTCTTTTTTTTTCTCGTCTCACAAAACCCCTGCTATCCATCCATCCATCCTCTGCCCGAACTCGATGGTATTGCGTCGGTACATTGTGCAGGTCTCTCGGCCCGTCTTACTCGAGTACGCAGTAGGTAGTGCAAAACACTGCAGGGTTCACCGGATACGAGAATACCCTGTAGGCGTATACGCGCGCACGCATAACTGGAGGAGCATGGCGTGCACTCTGGTGAGGAACTCGAGAAGTGACATACTCTTATCACAATGGGGATGCAAAAAAACAAAAACATTCGTCGCTAGGTAATGCGAATACGAATACGGAAAAATGCGCGATAAACACGCGGCTGCCGTGTGTACACGTTAAATAAACCGAAACTGTACACGGAATTATGTTTACAGAGACGAACGGGTACAGCGTATTATATAAAAAAATAAATAAAGAGAAAACTAATGAATTAAACATATCAATCCATATCTTATATTTTATTAAACTTCAGGTACATGGTTTTATTTCTATAACATTATATAACTATATAGTATTACACTTTTTTGATTTTAAAAAACATTAAAAAAAAAAGCACAACAGCTGAACTCGAGATGTGAGCCAATAATTTTTTTTGACGAAATTTCGAGGGAGAAGTGAGTTACATATTTTCACCATTGTTAATATTTTTTGTCACACAAAGGTTAAACAGAATATATTTTATCATAGAAATATGGTGGAAATGATTGGATGACAATGATTTACCATCCTAAAAGTATCATCAACGTATTATACAATTATTCCTTAAGTTAACTGCAATTCATATATTTTATTAAGATAAAACATTGTTTTAACAGCGATTATGTGTAACGTATATTATATTACGATATAACTTATAAACTCTACGAAGAACCACGTTGATTTCCTCTAAAATGCAACTAGATCCATGATTGACGTTTTTTTTTATAATATTGTAAATCAAAGGTATTTAGTTGAGTCCTTTTCTGTTTATAAATTTTTAACGCTTAACCTTTGAAAATACATGTAACTCGATTATTGCGGTGTTATTATTTTATCCTATTTGACAATACAGCTCTATATCCGACGATCGAATACATATTAGAAGTCACACCGTTGTACAGTTTTAAGAGTCCGTTAAATCGAATAGCCGATTATTTACAACACCAGCGAGTTCCGGCGTCCATAAGTCGGATAGCGTGATGATACATAATCGATGACCGACTGATCCTTAAATGGATACGATTACGTTTAGAAATCGACTACTCGACTACTTTATCCGAAAAGCTTGAGATAGATGGATTTCTATAAATATATAAAAATAAAATTATATTTCAAAGAAGCGATTCGGTTCGAAAAGACAACGGATTCAGAGTGAAATCCTCCTAGTGATTTGGCAGTTTATTTCATGGTTCATTCATCTTCGCGCTTTTGTTCCGTTCTCGTTTTACGTTCGTTTCACGTCTAGATTATTTTAAAACATAATAAGAAAAACATTTAAGTTTGTAAAGTATGTATTGTCCTCCGGTGAACAAACATTTTCGTAATTTTGTTTTTAAAAATCCTGCTTGACAACATAAAACATAAATTATACCAAGTGTAAAAAAAATCTTGTATAGATATACGTATACCTACTGAGATTTACAACTTATTTTTTTTTTTATTTGAATAATCTTATTATTGTATAAAATGTGTTATATTTTTAAGTTTTTACAATCATAATAAGATCCTATTATTATTTACGTTAAAAAACAAAAAGTAAAAATCTTTAAGTGTGTTTAAATTTATAATATAAACAAAAATATCTAAAAAATCATATATTATATTGTAACATTTTGACAACTTAATCCTAAATTAATATATTAATAAAATATTATTTATGACATATTTTAATTTTTTATTCATTATTAATCTATATAAATAAATATATGAACTAAATATCACTCACTCATTCATTGTTGCTAATTTTAAAAAATGGTAGATAGTATGAATTTGACATATTGGTTCTACTTAACTTTAAATGTGTATCGAAAAGAATTTTCTAAAATTTAACGCTTAAAAAAAAACGAAAAATGATAAATATAAAAAAAATCACCTAGCTAAGGAGGTGTAATAAAAAAAGCATAAAATACTGACTAGGCATATATCCAAAATTAAAAAGTTAAATGCAATTAAAGAAACATGAGAGATTCAGGTGGGATCAATATTTTTTACCAGAAATAAAATTAAATAAATAAATAAAAATCAATTTTTAAAAAAAAGAAAATACCACTCAGTCATTGGTCATCTCAATAACGACAAAATGTATGAACTTGAAATTTGACATTAATCAAATTAACCCGGCTAAGACTGTTCAGTGCAAAAACGGTTAATTAAGCTAGTTGTATTTATATAATTAAACCGTGAAAATACAATACAACGATGGTCAAAAAATGTTAAAACTTTGTTGTAATTATATCATTGAGTTTGAATACATAAATCGCTATAGTATTTATTGAACTCTTGGAAATTGTTTTTGTTATACAAGTTAAAAAAGTCTAACCATGTAGTACCAGTCTTGAAAAAGATACTCATTAAAAGTATTCAAATACAGATTACAGATACAGGTAAGTATGTGTTTTAAAAGTATTTAAAATACGTACTATAATAATTGATAAAAAAAGAATTCAAGTATGAACACGGATACTACAAAAAATGTCATATTATTTTTTACTTTATTATCATAAAAAAAATGTAAAAACATTTTAAAAATATATTCATGCCTATTACATGGATACAACGAACAAATTACTTCGGAGTTCCCATGGACCATAAATCAGAATTAAAATTTACCTAATTGGAAAGGAAAAATAAAACCGATTTTCAATTTTGATATGGGTAGCTATGTAGTATTATATAGTTATTATAATTATAATAATGAATAATGTCGTAGACCAGTGGTTTTCAACCTTTTTCGGATTGCGACCCCCCATTTTTTATTTTTTTGTTATACGACCCCTTTCAAAAAAAAAAATTTGTTTTATTCATTAAAATTTGATTTAATTACTGATAAAAATATTTACATGGTATACAATTTTTGATAAATTTACTCTTAAAAATTTAATTAATTATAATTTATAATTCAACATTATTTTAAAACGTATTGTTAAACATGTAGAATAAATTAATATATAAAAGAAAAAATAAAAATACATAAATAAAATTGAAAAAATTTACAATTTAACTTGTGATTCACATCTTAATGGGATACTTGAGCTTGAACTTCTGGCTATTATTGACTTCATATGAGGTTTAATATTAGATATTGCTACTCTTAAATCTGATTCTACATTTAATTTTGTATGATATTTATTTTTTATTATTGTAAGAGCTGAAAATGCTGTTTCACATAAGTAAGTCGATGCAAACGGTAGAAGTGTTGATAAAGCTATTTTTGATAATTCTGGTTATTCTGATTTTATATAAATCCAAAATTTATCACTTGTCATTTCATTAAATTTTAAACGCAAATTTTCATCGAAAGATAACTCGATTAGTTCCTCTTTTATAACTACACTTAATTCAGAATCGATTTCATTAATATTGATAGAAAATGGATTTCTTATTCATCCTAACTTTTTTTTTAGAAACTTTTCAAACCGTGTGTTAAAATTGTTTTCCAAATTTTTGAGATAAACTAATATTATGTCTTTATTTTTTTTAATATCAAATATTTCATTGTTACTCAAAAATTCTGAAAAGCATGAGAACATTTCAAAGTTTTCATTATTAACATAATTTATCCATAAACGTATTTTTTTTTAGAAAGCATCGATTTTATCAGAGAGAAATAATATATTTATATTTTTACCTTGAAGACTTAAATTTAGACTATTTAATTTATCAAAAATATCGGAGAGGTAACTTAAAATTACTAACCAATTTTTATTTAAGAAGTGTTCTGCGAGTGTACTTTTATGTTCAAGGAGGAAAATTCGTATTTCATCTTTAAGCTCAAATATTCTTAATAATATTTTACTACGGAATAACCACCTAACTTCAGTATGAAGTAGTAGTTTTGTATGAACAGATCCCATTTCATTACAGAGTATCTTAAATAATCTAGAATTTAGTGCTTTTGATTTTATAAAATTAATTACACTAATTGAATTTTATAGTACTTTATTGACAAAGGGTTCAAGTTTTTTATCTGATAAAGCTTCCCTATGAATCATACAATGATTAAATAGTATATTTGGTGAAATTTCGTTAACTTTAGCTCTAAAGCCTTTCTTTGATCCAGTAAGTGCTGCTGCGCCATCTGTACAAATAGCTTTACACATTGACCACGAAATTTTATTATTTTCAAAAAATGTATTAATAAACATAAATATGTCATGACCAGTGGTTCTGCCGTTTAAAGTTTGACAAAATAAAAAGTCTTCTAAAATTTCTTCTTTGTAAGTATACCTGACATACACAAGAAGTTGAGAAAAGTTAGAAATATCTGTAGATTTGTCCAGTTGCATTGCAAAATAATTATTTTGCAATCTATTTAAAAGTTTAAATGTTTTATTAATGTATTTATATATTTAAATGTTCAAAATTCGACGTGATACAGGGTTATCAGATAATGAAATTGATTTTAAATCATTTGCATATGCCTCACCATGCATAGCCGTTACAATTTTTATAGCAACTGGCAAGACAAGAGATTCGCTAATCGGATGCGATTTTTTTGTTTTTGCTATTAAGTATAAAACCTCGAATGATACAGCTAAAGTTTTTTTTGAAACTGTAGAAAATCTATGAAAAACTTTTTTTTGAACATTTAATAAATTTTCATATCTTTTAAAAAATTGTTCATCTTTATTACTAAATTGCGGATGTTTTGTTTCTAAATTTCGCTTAAGTTTAGAGGGTTTATATTTTCGGAAGCCAATATTTCTAAACATATTACACACTTAGGACGATTCTTACACTTTTCTTCAATAAAAGTAAATCCAAATTTTATATACTGATCTTGATATTTACGTTCTTTTTTATTGTTCTCAAAATTGTAATTTTTTTTTTCCTTCCAATTCCTTATTAATAGATTGATCCGTTGTAATTTCCGACAATTTACGTTTTTTATTTACACTTGCACTTTCACAAAAAGTCGAAGGTCGTTTAATTAAAAATTTGTCTATTTTAAAACAGTGTAATAACTAATAGTTATGTATTCAAAAATGTTGAATTTATATCGCATGAAATAAATATACTACTCAAATGACACCTAGATAGATTAGACATGTTATTGTATAGATGTAGAATCAAATAAATAATTAACTTATTTTATTTCTAAATAATATGGAAAAATCATTTCGTGTATTATTTTTGGCGACCCCCAAACCTATCATTCGCCACTCCCAGGTTGAAAACCGCTGTCGTAGACTATAAATAGGGTTATCCAGTTCTGATATTTGGAATGGAATTGTCTAGAATTTCTCTGTTCGGTAAATTTTTATAAGTCACATACTTGTATGAATATTGATTTTATTTATGCAGTATGAATAAATGGTTGATAAATCTTATCAATGTAAAATAAACATATAATTGGTAAATTAATTATTTTAATGTGATACAATTAAAATAAAATTTGTACAAAAAGTGTAAAAGTGTTTCTAAATAGTATTTGATTTTAAGTTCGACAAATGTTTATTAGTTGTGTTAAATACAATCGATGGATATGACCAACATAAATACAACGTAGAACAGTTTTTTAAAACAGTGTTCACATATGTTTTAATTTATTTATACTAAGTGTCTTAACACTTCAGATACTGGAATCACACCACTAATTTAAACCAACATCATTTTGAGAATTTTTATTTTTTAAATTCGTTACTTTCTAAAAAACAAAAATAACATGATCGCAAAACATCTATTCAAACGCTCTACACAATGCTCGGATCATGTTTTGTTCCTTTAACGTTTGCCAACCTATCATGTTCGCGATAAGAAATGCTAAAAGAAAACGGTCGACCACTACAGTTATCGTTCAGTTACATCTCACAGATGTGGTTGTTTAGGTACTCTTTAAAAATCTACGGTGATATTTTCCACGCGAAAATCTTTTTTTATATTTGAAACATACACTTACGCACACAGACACACATACACAAAATTAACTCGTTATTTTTTTGCATTCGATTATTGATTTATTTTTTATATAAGCACAAAGTCTCTTAGATTACACATTTTATAAAAGGTACGGTCAGGTTTTAATTCAATAAGTATTACTTATTCATTATTTAATTTTAATAGTTATTCAATAAATAAAAGGAGACGTTAAACATAATTATGATTGACCTAATATATAATACACATTTTTTTATTAATAAATACTATAGTCTTAAAGGCATTTTTACGGCTTCACGGTCCGGAACAAAACAAGATACGATGGTATTTGTATGGTCCGTCACTAAGAACATAATAAAACATGCCTTCCCTACAATATATTATCATTCAATCCTGTTATAAAAACCGTGCAGCGTTCGTCATCGGATGTTAGTCTGTTTTTCTCCTTTCCTGCTATATAAGACGTACCTACACTAACTTATACGTGGTGCCGTAGCCGTCATTGAGCATTAACTTAGAGCCTTTGAATATAGGTGGCCTTGAGGTCCATGAAAAATTCAGATACAACTCTCTTAAAAATTATAAAAATAATTGAATATTTTGATATATTCAATAGTAAATTCCCAAATCATACGTGATAATTCAAGTACATATTATTACTAAAATGTAATAATTAAATGTATATAATATATATATATATATATATATATATATATATTATATATTGTATTATGAGCAGTGTTGCGCAAAGTTAACTAAAAATGTATCTAGATAAAGATAAAAGATAAAACAAAAAATATATAATATATTATACTTAAATAAAACAATTCATTACAATTTATATGATACCTAACCTAATATATGGAGTAATATTTATGGTTAAAAAATAAAAAAGTTATTTCAACCATTATCTGTATTATTTATTTTTCTTAGGAATCAAATATTGTAAGTCACTAAAAAGTATAAAATGAAAAGTTTTTATTAAATATGTAAACAATTCTTAAAAATAATACTTATAGACACAATTTAAATGAAATAACTAAACATATGTTGCAGTAACACAACTTTTAAAATAATAGTCATTAAATATAAAGTTAATAAATTAATAATGTTAAAAAAGATTTAATTAAAAATAAATTTTTATTAGTTTTTAACTTTCAAAATCAATTTTTTGAATAAATGTACTTGTATACTTTTATCTAGATGAATTACGTTAGATAGCTGAAGAATTCATCGAAGATAATTCATCATGTAACTCATTTTGTTTATTATTTAGATAGGATAAAATATAATTCATTATTTATCTAGATAATTAATTTAGTTAATTTATCGAGATAATACTTATCACTGATTATGAGTAATAAAGCATGATGTTCATTAATTTTAACGAAATTAGAAAAATAAATATTACTAAATACTTATATACATTTAAATTTAATATCATAAGCATATGCAAGGGTTATTTTTATAATTCATTGTCGATCTATCTAGTACTATAGAATTAATTATTACTGAAATTATTATCTTATGAAATAAATACATTTGAAATACAGGGTAGTAAAAATATTGATCTTCCCGCCACCACGGAAATAATTATTAGGCATATCCTTACATACGCAGAACCGGCAACCATCCGATGGATATAATACAGCCGATCGGTAATTTTAAAACATGAATTGAATAACAATGGAGTTATGATATCATTTTTTTAATTTGCAAACGCACCAGACTAATTACGGATTATATATAGATTTGAATGGCCAACCGTAGGACGATTTGGCTGCATTTTTTATTTGAAACTTTGTTTTTACCATTTTTCAGTGTTCCTGAAACAGTCAAGGGGATATACGTAGAATGCTATAGTAAATTATTTATACATAAAAATAACAGAAAACGGGTTTGTCGTGTAACGTGTACGGAATAAAAAAAAAATATATTTTAATTAATTATGATTTCATCGAGTTGAAACAAGTTTATCGTGAAGAATTATCAATGACCTCTTTTAATATACCGGTACACGGTAAGGTGGTGTATGATGCTCGCATGTAACAAATCAATAACCTATGTTTAATATACAGAGTACGATGTCCCTTATGGATTCAAATATTTCGATTTCTATTGTAATGATCTCGACGACGTTGTATGTTTTACATTTTATCACGTTTCGTCAGCCAAAGATTAAAATACCTTTTAAAAAGAAAAAACAAGTTGAATCAATAAGTTTTCAAGGTTTGAATAAATCTGATACACCAAGGGAAACATCGGAATTAGTGAATTATAATGGGATACCCTGTATTACATGCATATTACTTACAACTTAAACGTAAGGGTGTGTCCGTTTAGAAAACATTACGCACAATTACAAAAAAAAAAAATAATAATTATAATGAAATATTGCGAGTTTAAGGGAAAACTGCTGCCGATAAAAACTGATGGTTTATTTAAACTGCTAATTTCAATACCGTTATATGTATATTTAGCCTGGTCACGGACAATGTTACATCGATAACGGAGATACACAATTAATCGTTTCTACATAATATTTCGTTGTACTAGAAAACGATGCGATAAATCAATGGATTACAATTAACATTTTAGCTAATGCGAATTGTACTTTTCATCTCATCGATTACCATGTCAGCAAATATTTTAACATAACTATAGTTATTTTGTATAATCAAATGATTTGCGTAAAATAATTTTCAAAATTAACATGTTTTAATCCTAGAGTGCAAATACTATTTTTCAAAACCTAATTAAAAATGCAGATAATTAATTTAATTATAAATAAAGCGGAGTTCTTGCAAACTACCAGTAATATATATACCCGATCATTTCGAGAAAGTATATTATACCAGTGTATGCACGGATAAGTACCAAGGAAGTATTTGTACGATAATGTTTAACTTCATAAAGCAAAACAACTATGACAATATATGACTCTTATATGAATAAATCGTTACGAAAATATTAAATCTTTGAGAAAAAAAACCATAAGTATAGGACATGATTGAGTTGTGGAATAATGGTCTTTGATCATCTATCCTTTAATTTTAATTTTAAATGCAATAAAATATCGTGGATCACGTGTTAACAGTGTTAAATATGAATGAATTACCGAAAAACAGTAAGGATCTAACTGTCGAAAATTGTGTTATATTCATACAGATCACTGTGATTCAAAAACCGACAAAATTTAAATTATTTTTACCGTAAGTAAAAATTCTCAATTTTATCTCCTTTCATAACTACGTCACCAATTTTGGTACTTTTATGAGTTTTCCGAATTTGATATAAAATATTTAAATTCAAACCCGAAAAATCGAATTTTCGGAAATCGCGCACACATTTTTCGAATTTACCTTGAAAAACAATTTAAAGTATCATAAATAAACAAAATAAACATACTTTTCTTTCAGATCCTTTCAGATTATTACACTCAGATTTTATTTTTATGCAATACGAAGTATGAAACGGACAACAGGGATACTGACATTTGGTGATGGAGATAACGTCTAATATCAATACTCTTGAACAGGACCCATTAATTTACTTTCTTAGAACATAACGCAATTTTTTTTAACCATAGTACAGATTATAGTGGTTTTAGATATCTATCAATTATTATATCAAACTGGAACATCATTATTTATACATTTTTGGGCGTAAACGCTGTATGCATTGCACGGTGGATTTTATGAAAATTAAAACGTATAGATTTTGAATAATAATTTTCAATTAAATTAATTCTGTTTTATCTTTTTTTTTTTCGTTGGCACGTAATCTTAAGACCATAATATTGATCAAAATTTTGTAAACGAGTATTGATTTTAATAGAATTAGAAATACGTGAACAAAAACGATTAGAAAAATTAAAGAGTAATAGGACAATCGAAATGAACGTTTTTACTGACCTCTGGCTGTAAGTACAAAATTCATGTTCAAAAATCAAAATAAAACTGTCTCTATCGAAAATGCAAATTTGGTCACAGAACATTTTGTAAAACGACATCTTTCGTAAGTATTATTATAGAGCTTGATGATTAAGTGCTAACTTAAAATCACTGCGCTCAATAGCCAGGACACGTCGGGCTAACATCTATTGAACTCGTTATACCAATTGAACTGCTCCAATCGATAACAGTTGTTTCTATTGACAAATGTTGAACTGCCTAATTCAGGCCCTGCATACATGCTTTGATTTTGCCATTTATTAGATAGCAAAACAATTGAACATTTAGGGGTTCATCGTTATCGAGGTAAAATTTTTTATTAATATTAATAAGAAGATTTTTCAATGTTATAAATTTGGTTATTTTTACTCTGTGACGGCTCATATATAAATTACTGTAGGTACGTGAATGGTGCATTACAGTGGCTATTTTTCGAAGTGCACAATAATTGAATTTGTTAATTTGGTTTAATAAAATAGTAGAGTAAGTGGTAAACGCTAAGTATAGTTTATACTGTATAGATCAATATGCTATGACAAATTAGGTGCATACTTTTATCTTTAAGGATGCACATTTTGAGATTTCAGAGTGCAAAAAGCAAGCCTGGGCATTAACGAGTTAAAAAAATAAAAAGTTAAGTTAATTTAACTTATAAACTTAACTTATTTGCTTACAGATTAACTTAAAATTAACACATTATTTTTTCATTCATCCAAATTAAGTTAATTTGAACCAGAAAAATATTTTTGTCAAATACCCCAAATATCATTATCGTTTGTTCGAGAACAAACTAATGGATTTAGAAATATTTACCCCAATTAAGTTAATTTTAATTTTCAAGACCAGAAAAATATTTTTGTCAAATACCGCGTATATCGTTATCGATTATTCGATAAAAAATTAATGGAATTTAAACAAATATCAAAAATAAAATCTAAAGGGTTCCGAAAAACTTTGTATTTTTATTTTTAGATAAGAACATTATACTGATCACGGTGTTAACTAATAGGTCTAATTAACTAAATAGGTCTTGGGAAAAGTAGTCGACCGTCTAAAGATTATTACCTAAGGAAGAATAGCCAATCATCAAGATCTTGATCGGTTAAGGTTAGGAAAAATACGTTTAGAAAAATTTTGTTATTTTCAGTGAGTATTTTGTTTATCATATCTTATTAGTATGGTCGAAGGGCCCCAAAATTAATATCTCCCTGGCCCCGAAAAACCTTGAGACGACTCTGAAGACTAGCACTGCCTACACACAACACTGATCAGTGATAACTCTACTTAAAATATATATCGTTTTCTATGTGTATGTCTGTATAATAATGTATCATTTTTAAGTGTTGATTTCAACAATATAGAAGTCATACAATTGAACATGGACAATAAATATCCAAGTAAGTTTTATTAATCTCAGCAATATTTTTAGTATGATGAAATAGTAAATTAATTAATTTAGGTAATATATTGTTATATTATTAATAGCTGAACAAAATGTTGAAATGACTCTCTTATTGAGATTTTATAGATATTTTGATTGACCCTATCCAATGTACTGTCTTATTTGTTTTTATTTTAATTAAGCCAATAAATATTATAAATTTATTTTAATGTTTTGTATCTACTGTATCATCTAATTAATTTTATAGCAAAATTTTCAGCTGCAGTAATTTTTTTGTTCATACTATTATTAAACATTAAAAATAATACTTTTTAAATTATATTTTTCAAATGTGATTTGTATGAAAAATTAATAAAATACCATATTCTTTACCGTAAATCTGACATTTAAGTACATTAAAACAATTCCAACGAAGAAAAGTATATTTTTCTAGTTTGATAAAGGTTAAATAAAAAATATTCAAAAATTAGATTTTTTATGCATTTTCAATATCTTTTTAATTTAATAATTATTATTAATATCTGCTGTAAATTTATATATATATATATATATACATCACTCATATCAACACTTAATGTATTTTTTTTTTTTAATTAACTTAACTTATTAATATAAGTTAAGTTAACAACATTTTTTGACTTAATTTTTAACTTAATTGAAAGTGAACTCAATTAACTTGACTTAACTGAGTTAAAAAATATCATTAACTTGCCCAGGTTTGATAAAAAATGTGTCGTAGCGCACATAAGAATATCTACTGGCGCATAAGCAAAATGTATTATTAAAAAATTAATTAAATATTAAATATTTTAATACAAAAGTTGGTATCTAATTCACCAACTTGTATATTTTATTAGATACATTTTACTGAAATTCACTAGTATTTGTGTTATACTTGTTGACGTTAACCCGTTGCGGTCATTGGCGGTGCCGTATTTAGACGTATTTGCCCTGGCGCAAAAAAAAAAAAAAAATTGGCACCCCTCTAAGGGGCCTACCCACGGAAAATATAGAAGATAGATCTTCATAAACCTTTTAGATATTCTAAAATCAAAGCTATTTTTGTGTAGTAGGCACGCCTCCACACGCGATAACATAATATGCCGTATTATCACAGAATAGATTAAATCTATTCTGTGGTATTGTTATAAATAATTTATATTTATTAACATTATTACAACAAATTTGGGAACTAATATTAGGCATATTAATAATATTCTGGATCACTGATAGCTATAATGCTATAAATATACTAATAATATATATTAATAAATTAAATACATTAACATTAATTTATGATACTGTTATTAAAAAAAAAAAGAAAATTATAATTTCTGAATAATTTTAAAAGTTCAATAATTCACATGTAAGCAAATTTTCGACCACAAAATGTTAGCACACCCAAAAAACTGTCACCCGGGGTAGTTGTAGCCAATGCCCCCCTAAATGTGACCTTGGTCGTTGGTAGTTTGGAACACAAAATGTGAGTGTGATGCGCACATAAATAATATTTCTTGCGTCAGTCCAATGCCATAATTTCAGTTTTTAATAGAAGAGACAAAATGTATTGACCAGCTTAAAAAGGTAACATAAAAAAATTGATTGTTGCGGTCGCAATCAAATTGATAAATCTTACATTTTCATAAAATGAATACTTCCATCTTACGTATTTTACAAGATATATATTATTTTCATTAATTTTTACCTATTCGAAGTCCCCGAGCCATCACTAGTTTCTTTTGAATAATTATTTTCTTCAAATTATAATGTTTTATTTGGGAATTCATATTTTATAAATTATATAAATACGTTTGCTTATAATTATTATTAAAAAGTGTGGTTTTTCCATGAAATATTAGTAATTTGCTTTCATTTCATTTGTTCATGAAATATGAATAAAAATAAATATATGATAAATATAACGTAAAATTGTTTGAATAATTGGTTATTGAAACCGTTGTTGGCTACTTCCGCGTATTCAACATCTGCTTCATCAGAATCCATCAAATCATTATGGTGAGTGTGGGGTGAATCTCCCCCTCCCTCTATAACATATATTTAATCTGTACAGTTGGAAAAATCCTTACAATAAAACCTGCCTTGGAGTAAGCGATGTATATAATTTATAATACTATTCTACTACATATATTATATTTTATAGTACACTAAAACATAATAAACTTATTATTTATTACTTTAATGTATATTGTTTATGTTTCACTAAAATAAAACTATTATTATTAAGTACTAAAATCAGATATTAAGTTGACAGTCTAGTTTTCAGTCAGTTACCGACCATTGGTTTAATGTACATACGAGTATTAAGTATATACAGAGAATACTAGAGTCGGCTATAACTATAGTTATCTACTTTTACCACTGTAAACTAAAAAACACCAACACTTGTTATTCATTATAAAAATCGACCTTGATGGTGATTAACGGCGAAACAATAGTAAAAATTTCCATATGACCTATACTTTTTAGTTTTATCCTAGACAATTAAAATTAGCTTTAAATTACTAATTTAATAATTATTGTAACATTGGTTATTATAAATGCAATGTTTTCGATTATATTGTAACGTAAAATGAAAATTTTATAACAATATTTTTACCTTGATGGAAATATGCGCGTTTTTCAAATAAAACAAAAAGATTTAAATAATATAACAATTTTTTATTTAATTTTTCCATGTTACTTCAATAAACAATACATAAATCTAGGCGCTGAAATTATTATTGAACACATAATATCAATAATATATAAATAAAATAAATAACCATTAACGTGATACAAATAAAACGAACGTGATGTAAAAAAATGTATCCAATATAATATTATTATATAACAAGTATACTGGTGATTCGAATATCAAATTCTGCTTATTATTTTTGAATATTTATTTTTATGCAAATCGTATATAATCCTAAACATCATTATGACCTTCTCGATGTTCATAATGGCATTTTTTAAAAAATAATTATAATTGATATCATATAAACAATATTGTTTTACTATAAATGCTACATTTAGTAAATTTAATAAGCAACATTGGTTTTATTAATAATTGTCCTGCTAGGGTCAATGGATTGAATTTCTTGTGGTGGCAATATGATTTTCGTATAAAAGATGTTCTTAATCGAATCCGAAATGTTGATGGGTAATAATCTGTGGATTAAATAAGAAAGACCGAATTAAATATGTATTATAAAACATTAAATAATTCCATGTGAAATTACAGTATTATTTTTTTAATTTATTTTAATTTTTTTTTTTTTTTTTTTTTTTTTTAGCCACTTACCTTTTGAGTAGATTGGTGAAATATACTACTCGAGGAATGGTGAATTCTACTTCATCCGTCAAGATCCCGTGGATCGTAGCTTCAGTTGCATGTTTTAAGCTGAGCACCGGCATCCTGAAATTCGATTAATTTTGTAAAAGGCCAATTAGCGATAATAATTAAAATCCCATAAGGCAGAAGTACAACCCGTTCCCTTTTCAGGATAGTAGTGAATTTAAAAACTCGAGGTAAGAATGGTGCATAAGATAATCCGAGCTTATTATTTTCGTCATTATATTGTATTTTAATGCGTTAAGATGAAAATAGCACCATGTATTCGATGTTCATAATTATAAATACTCTTAATACGTGTTAATGGTCCATGGTTTCGAGATCGGAACGAAGTACATCGTGCACTCCGTCGTATTGGCATGCGAAGCTTTGACTATTTTATTGCACGTAAAAACAAATAAAAAGGATAGTTGGAATAAAACTGTATTTCGATGTACCATGAGTTCGAAAAAAATAATGTCCTAGATGCGAACGCATTTAGAAATTAAATTCAAAATATAATCAAATGATAATATGAAAAACCAAACGTGGTAAAATATCATGATAATAACTATACTGATGTTAATATAATACGGATTTATCATAATAATCGAATTGTATGTAATAATACAAAGTATGTGTGTCATAGCGGACGTTGTTACTGTTACTGTACCTGCTGTTGATGTACTTCGTGTAATCGGCACTCGTGTTGATAAAAATGGGCATGACGACAGTTGTATTGATTTTGTTGTTGCTGTGTTCCCGAAGTTCTTCTCTGAGACTTTCCATCATGCCTGAAACGAACGAATAACGAATTCGATATGATAAACGTGTCCCACACGTACAATTTATTTTGCATTTATAAGATTAATGGTGCAGTTACTTGTACACTGCTAGACATTTACCAGACAATTTTACTCAGCGTCAATAATTGTACAAAGTAACGGTTTATATGTACACTCGAATACAAAAATCAATTAACGTTGTACCTTTATTGGTCCGACTTGCAGTGTACGTCGCAGTTACTTTCAAAATGAAAATTAGGATGATGGTCTAAGAGTCTAATATAGTAAACAATACCATTGTTCGTACAGAGAAATACATACTACATCGTATAATTAGGAGAAATTTTAGATAAGTTATTGATAAGAATGGAAAACCTTTTAAATTTATACTTATGTAAATTCCTATATAGTTATTAACGAGAAGCACAACAATACAATGGTGTCCATGGACCCGATCGCGTTTAAAGATGCGTTTAGACTATGGTCCGAACGCGAACGAATTTGTTCATAGATGCATGAGATATTCGGCAACACCATTCAGAATATTTGTTCGCAGTCACTTCTAAGTATTCCTAAGTATGATTTTTCTTTGATCGTACCGCTCTAGGAGCGAACTCTGCCGAACGAATCCATTCGTTGGCATTCAGTTTAATACCGGTTTTTTCGGTAGCTTTTGCTCTCGTTCGCTCGCGTTTCAGACTTTTACCTTTATTCTAAACACACTTTTAAGCATATTTGTAGACTGAATAACTGTCAACAGATAGTGGCTTTGCAGTCTGATGAAAATTTTGAAACAATAAGAAATGCGTTTTGATCGATAACAGATGTAGAAGAAAACGCTTTAAAGACGTCGAATCGTAAACTGATACGCGGGCACAAATAGTTGATTTCAGTGCCGTAGCAAGCAAAATTTGTGCCAAGGGTGAAATTTCAAAATTCGCCCTTATGTATTTTTATTTAAAAATATTATGCATATTAAATATTATTTTCAATGATTGCTTTAGTTAATATGAAGAATTTTGTAAACAATAATGTTAGATATTGCCCATTGTAATTTTTAACATTAAATGTAAGATTTTAATTTTTGCGTTCTCCCAGGAATTGTGCCCGGGCGTAGGCACTTTCCGTCACCACCTTGGTTTATTTTCAGTAAAAATCATACTTGATGGTAACTGTATTCGTGACCAGCAGAAATAGATAAATAGTGATCGGGAACAGTACTGCGTGTGATTTGGAAAAGTCTCTCTCACCTCATTTTATACACCGTGTGACGCCGACAAACAGCAAATTGCTGCAGATAACTTTGATAGGAAATTTTATATCCGAAGGGGGTGGGGGTTTATTGATAATGGAATGTAATATTGTAGATATTTCGTTTCCATCAATAAATTAGTTTACCGTTAAGACCCCATTTGCTAGCCGAGTATGCTGATAGTTTTGACAGACTGCAAAGGCTTGAAGCGGACGAAATCGCTACGATGTGACCGCTATTTCTCTTCATCATACCCGGCAAAAATGTGCGTATCATCTTAATAGGACATGTAAAACAAAAATAAAAACAAAATCAAGTTTTTGTAAAAATTATTAATCAGTACATTCGTTTTATATATATACTCATATAATTCGACCGATTGCCATTGATAGAAAATCCAATACATGACAAATAAACGGTATTCATTGTAATACATAATCTAACTCATTTAAACAGTCTTCGTATAAAAATGACAATATATATATACATATATACTACCAACTATGGTTGTGTAATTTTATACTGTAACGAATAGTGCGATCATTTTATCTTAAATAAATATAGCTAACGCGTTTAATACTATTATAATGTTAAGGTTTCCTTATTTTATTAAATGCGCTCCTATAACTTAATATCATAATTATTGCTAATTAAATCAAAAATAATATTGAACATTGTAGCAATATAGGCCGTTTAAGTCATACTGATATTTTAATAATAGGCCAAGAGAAATTTACATAAAGACATTTTTTTTCGTCGTTTTACTGTAAAACAAAATATCTGAACTGAAAAGTTTTGTCATAACCGAATGGCACACCAAGCGTATTATTGAGATTTATAATTTATTTTTTTTCAAGTTATTGATATTCTACCAAGTTATTGGGGTTCTCCGGTGTAATGGTCATAAGATTCATTGATGCGATGCATTGTAACGCTAAACTACATGTCCTCCGAAGCGAACGTAACACGTGTACAGTAAAACTTGCCTAAAATGAGAAACGTCGGTCGTTTCGCTATGTATTCAAAACGGAATCGTAAATTTTCGATTCACGTGGACAAATTCCGTTACAGAGAGGTATTGACATAGCAGCACCGTCTACATTTTGAGGGTTTTTTTTTTCTCTTTTCGACGCAGAGAATTTAACGCATTAATTCGTTCGACGCCGACTCACCCAAAACGATCCGAGCAGGTTTATGTTGAGAGTGGACGCGATGGTGTGATCCTGTTCGCCCAGAAAAGTGTGTGCGACCATAACGGTGGCATTGTTGATCAGTATGTCTACTGGACCTAAGTCCTGTTCCACTTTAACCGCTAACGCGGTCACCTCTGCGGTAGCGGCAACGTTCACCGTGTACGCCTTGACCGTGGACCCCTGTATCTTGGTCGTTATAAGTTTCACCGTCTCCTCGTTGCTGTTCTGGTCCGCGTCAACGCACGCCACTTTGGCGCCAAGTAAAGCGAACTTCAAGGCTAACTCACGGCCTAAACCTCTTCCGGTGCCAGTGATCTGTATGGGACAAAGAAGAAAAAGAAAAAAAATGTTACTGATCGGCACAACGCAATATTATGTAAGAGAACAATTTTTCACAACGGTTGTCTAGATAAATCTTTAACCGAATCCACTTTATAGTTACTACGCGGGAGAGAACTTTCGCGTTTATTCGTGTTACCACATTTGTCAACAAGGAACTCCTAGAGCTCTTATTGGAGGCAAAATCCTTCTAAGCGTACACAAAATAGTATTTATAATCTTAAGAAAACCGTCTGGCATGTTCGGAGCGTTTTATTTGCGTAACTTTTTGCAAAATCATTTGAGAAACAAACAATTAGCTGTTTTTAAAAATACATTCTTTAGATTCGTTCCAGAAAAGGTTCACAAGTGGTTCCGTATTAGATGGTATACCGGTATACTACATTTGGCGATTGTTGCGTATGGCTATGAATTATCTAAGAAAACTATTGACTAGAACTCAAAATTTCGAATGTTAGAATATACGTAAAAAAGTAAAAAAAAATAATAAGATCCCTCAGATTGTATATCTCATAAAGATGATATTATGTTACGCACAAACTATAAGGATTAGTTATGGGATTTTATAAAAAAAAAAAAAACATTTAAGTTCAAAATGCTGCCATTTATTTTGATATGAAACACGTTTTTTGAAAAGAGAAAAAATTCTATAGCCAATGAAATAATTTTTATTTATTAAATTTTTAAATTTTTTTTATAATACCTATATTATTTTCTCAAATGTTCATACATTTGCATAAAGGTTATTTTTATTTATACGTGACCCGTTTCATACAGTACCACATTACTTGTGGGTATGCGTGAAGGTTTTCTGTAATGGAAATGACCGCCAAACATGCGCGTTATGCATTGGATCCAAACAAAATTATTCAAACATTAATAAATATCAATCATTATAGAATTATAATATCATTACAAACAACGTCTAGTGGTCAGTGGGTTATTTATGAAATTATTTTGCAACGTTCTCGATTCATATACGTTTAATAATATATTTTAATTAGCACGTGATTGCATCGAACATCAAGTTTATTAATTACCACATTACCGATAATATATTTCGCTATTGCGGAAACCTCTAGATTATAATTGCATTCAAATAACTCATATCTAGACGTACCTAGACTAAAACCGTGTTCAATAATTAATTAAAAATTTATCGTTCGAGTGGATTATAATAGATGATGGAAAATATTATCATACTTATTCTGCCAGTCTATTTTCGAGCAACTTTATAAAAAACTCCAAAAACAATATTTTGTCAGTAACCACGGATTGTATAACTGAAAATTTAACTTGTGAATCGAGCAGGATTTCAAAATATACGGTTTATATAGATGGGTTTTCGGGTCCACCGTTGCGTACTCGAATCTTATTGTTTGCAGTAGAATATCGACATTATCGAGTGTAGGATGGGATAACGTTTTGTGGATTACGTGATAACGATGGCTTAAAAGGTGATGGATTTGCTCGAAAAACTTATAAAATAATAGTTAAACGAAATAAGTTAATAGCTGTTGACATTACCCGCGTGCACTTCAGCTATACCTAGGTTTAACTTTTATCGGGTTTGGAATGGGGTGTTAAATTATTAAAAATAAATAGTTTGTTTCTAAAAACGTGTTAGCACGAAATCTCTAAATTATGACACGAACAAAAATGTATTAATTCTGTTCTATAGAAATATCGAGAACACCGAAAATGTTTTTTTTTTTTTTGTTGCAATTTTGTGATTTTGCAATTTATACTCAAATGTTGATCATTAACCTGCAGTTATACGATGTAAAAAATTAATAAAATTAATAAATAAGCATGCCTCTAAAACATATATTCGTATACGTTTAACTCTACGCAGTGCTGTGCTATTCTATTCCATACTTTTTATAGATTACAAAATATTTATGTACACAAAACAATTTGATTTACTAGTACGACTTTTCCGTTGACAGGTTTCTCCAATTTTGGCAGAATCACTCTCAAACACTTGAAATATAACGTGACCAGGTACATAAAAAATATGAGAACAATTTCCATCAATAACGACAACGGATTTTTCACCATCCATGGGATGTTTGTCAAAGGAGGTGCCAAGATTGTATGTGCATTAGGGTTCACCGGCGGTGCATTGGAGTTGGACTGCATGTTTTTGTTCGGTGAATTCTAAAACAGAATAAATTCGTAATAAAAGTACATTATACCCTTGTTTATATACGATGTGCGAAAATAACCGCACATTTTAACTATGTGCAATAATGCAAAATAAAATTATGATCGTCTACTGATAAAAGTACAAAGATAAATAATAATCAACCCCTCTAAATCGAAAAAATATGATTTTATCTCTAGCTAAAGTAATATGATTATAACTTATTATTTAATAATTGAATTTTAATTTGAACAAAAAAAAAAAAAAAAACGTATTTAAAAAGGTACCTATATAAAAGTTAAGAGCTTTTTAAATAAATTATCATAATCAAACAATAATAAGGTTTTGCAGGATTAGTTCAGTAGAAATTATGTATCTACGTATATTTTTTTTTTGTTATGTTTTTGTTTACCTTTAATAGACTGATGTAATTTATCGTTAAATATAACTTGTATCCACAAAAAAATATAATAAATTACGAATAAAATAATAATATGCACAAAGTAAAATATTTAAAAGGAAACTTTATAAAATATTAAACAAATAATATACACAAGCAAACTGTTTTGACGGAGAAAAATATTTTCAACTCATAGAAAGAACACTTTCTGGATTAAATGTTAAATAAATAAATGTATTTGCAATTTATATTTAAACCGATATCGATTTGAAAAGAGTTCAAAGTTTAATTACTCTTCAAAAAATAAAAAAATAAAAAAAAAATATGAATAATCGCACAGCATTTTTATAATGGCCATAATTCATTAAATAGTTGTAATAATCATTGCTCTTATTATAATATTCCTTATGTACTAGCATAAATACTAAATGATGAATCAACCGATTTTCTATTTAAAAGTATTCAAATATTTGTAATGGTATATATGCTTGGAGAGAATTTATAAATTAGTGTATAAAACGAATGAAAACGTAACTGATTTTTTCTTAATTAAATACACAATATTAACTAAAACAAATGTTTCAAAACATGTTTTTTTTTCAATAAACAATTTTGCAACAACACATTATTTATTATGAAAGTTAAACCGTATGCCACACCTTGCAGCGCAATACAAAAATATTAATATAATTATTTATTGACGAGAAGTCAAGGGGAAAATTCTCAAGAAAAACTACATTAAAAGAAGAGAAAAATTCTGAAAGTCAACCGGAAATAATGTTAAAGGGAGTAGCAACCCGAAAATGCTATAAATCACAGACATCTGGAACATAGCAAACAATTTATACGGTTGTTCCGAAATACAAAGAAACGACAATTTCATATGACCAATAAATATTTTTTTAACAGGAACAAACTTTATATACATACATATTTGTATATAATGCAGACGTTTTTTACGCGATTTTGAAAAGAACAATATTCCTACGTATTTTACTTATTAGTTTTGTATCAGTTTGCGACTATGAATGATGATCGACGAAGGTTTAGAGCTATATCAGAATTTCTTATATCGATGAATGTCAAAATATATTATCAGTACAGTTAAGTTGATTATAATTGATTACAGTGTGTTTTATTTTGGTTTTAATAAGTGTTAGGATTTGTAACTTTTTTTTGTTGGTAATAATCGTCAGGAGAGAAGACTTTTTATTTAAAAAAAAAAAAAAAACTATTTATATGGTTTTTTTACTAAATATTCAAAAATATACTTAAGTTTTCATATTTTAAATATGATGATACCCGTGGTAATGTAGGTATATTAATTATTACGGAATTCAATGATAATTATTAATCCTATAATTAATCCCAAATTGTTCCGTTTGAATGCGTTGGAACTCTATCGGAGCTTCCTTGATTTTTTCTTTTGTTTTATTCACATCTCTTTTCATCTACAACGCCAACAGTCCCCTTTGATATTTGTCAATGGTAATGAATATATAATTACATTACAATTATTCTCCGAAATCTATGCAATGGTGGCAGTGCCGCAACTACAAAATAGGAGGCCCGTGTGCGATAGTTTTATTGGGCCCCTTCCTTGGATTTATTTCTGTTCAATTTAAGTATTCATTTTTTTAGGTTTAAAAACAGATTTTACATCAGTTAGTGTATGATATATTTATATATATATATATATATATATCAAACTAAATATCTATAACTGTTGTCTATTATACTTCATTACATATTTATGTAGTAAATTTATTTAAGTAGTTTAGGTAGGTATCTTGTATGCCTACTCAAATACTCAATGGACTCATTGTTAAATAAATATTGTATTATTCTAAAATATTATAAAAACCTTACCTGAATTTTAAAAAATTTTCATTTTATTATTAAACAATTGTGTGTTTGTAAAGTGTAGTTTATTTCAGGCTGTGACTAGGGGCCTCCCCAAATTAATGTAAGCCTTGGGGCCTGTGTATGCGGCACACTCTGCACACCCGGTTTTTGCAACACTGTACGGTGGTATATTGTCGTATAATATTGTTTTCAAAATTGTCTACATCTTAAGTTTCTCCTGGAAATATTGGCGCAAGCTGCAGGAAATATAATAATGTACACAGTGGTCGACTTGAGAAGGGACGCAGGGAGACGGAGTACCCCAACTAATTTTTTAGAAATGTTAGCACCCCCCTACTATTATTACGTTACAATTGTAACGCTTAACAATTTTTGGGGATGCAATTTTTTTTTTTAAGCAAACAGAGTCCCCCTTCTTTAATTTTACCAATTCGAGCAGTGAATATACATTAACCTTCGTTCAACTTTTAATTCAACTGATTTTAATTAAATTCTTACCTGTTAAATTATTTACTTTAGTTATTTTAACTACTCAAAGCCATTTCACCATTTTACAGTTTATAGTATAATGCCAAGAAAGTCTATATTCGATATTTAGCTCAAAATAAACGTTTACACATTTAGAGTTAGATTATTGATTTTCTAAATTGAGTTTATCTAATACTTTATGTGAAAATGGCGAATAGTGCGAACCAAAAATTATTGCAAGTAAATAGATTTATATTCATTTAAAATATATATATATATTTTTTTTTTTGATTTGAATAAACTATAAATCGCGTATCAAACTATAAGTAAAATCGGAGAAATCAAAATCCAAAAACCGAGAAATTGTAAATACATTTTTGTTTTAAATAATAAACATTTTAAAAAAACGAATATTCTTTGTTGGACGTATAAACATAATGCACAGAGTAAATAAAAAGTGTATAGTAAACATGTAAGATATAAAGAAATATATTACACAATACACGTGGTTCATATGCATATTTTTCGTTTCGTACCGAATTATTTGAAGAGAATTATTACACGTTTCGTATTTTCCTGAAATTATTTTATTTTGACAGTATATTTGTTTTCGGATCATTACTGAAATATTTGCTAACCAGTTCTCAGCAATAATAAGGTGTTATTACTGTAAAGCTTTTATCAATATTATTCTTCTTTAAAATTAAAATATTGACTAACATTATAAATATAATAACTCCACTCGAAGCAGTAGTAGAATCTTGGACGATATGTATATTAAAACAATAAGTAGTGTGTATGAATGCGTATGTACGTGTTCGTATTAAAATATTTACCTGAAAGAGTCTTTTAGTCAACAGTAAACATTATATGCAGAGAAGTTTACAGACGACGTGAACCTTAAATATTATTTAATTTTTTGATCGAGACAACACGTTGAAAATATTACGAAGTTGAGGCGTTCAAAATTCGGTAGAATTTTGTCCTCGAAGGACTCGTTTATTCGTTATCTCCAATTAGACTTTGTACCAAAAATATTTACAAAATTATAATTATTTAAGCGATTTTGAATTACAATACGAGTATTAAAATCGCATTGCAATATCATTGTTTTTTTTTTTTTCATTTGAACTTTTAAAATTTAATAAAATACACATAATTCGTCAAAACGGGTCAGTTAGTCAGTTAGTCCAACTTAGTAGGAATCGAAATGGTTTCGTAAACAAAATTATTCTATTGCATATAATTCAAACCTAAATACTTAGTTCCGATACGAATGTAACAGTGTAATCCTAAAATATTCTTGTCTGTTCTTGGTGTATATTCTTGTTTGTTATATGTTAAAACCTTTAAATGAAATATTACCAAGAAAAACAAATAAAAAAATTATATATAATATGTATAAGCACTTGATTTTAACTCACACACAGCCTCGGTTTTTATAGTTTTTTGTTGAACAACAAGAGAAAGTAATTAAAGTATTATAATATTAATATTTATAAAGTACTTTCCTGTTTAATAACTGATAAAAAATAAAAAAATAAAATAAAATTAAAATTAAAATGTATTGTAAATGTATAGACACAGAGAATAAATGTAGTAATTTATTTTTTCGAGTAAAAGTAAATGCTCATATAGTGAAAAATGTTTTTTATACGTTGAAAAGCATTACGAGTATTATAAAAACATGTCTTAAAAATTTTAAAGGATTAATTTCTAATAAACATCTACAGAAAGAAAAAACTATAACAAATAATAAGTCATAATAATGTACCTAGTAATAAATCAACTATTCGTTAGGTAAAATTGAACGAAGAATATTATCGTATCGGCCATGTACATAATTCAAATAAAAATAATAACCGTTACCTAATTCCACGTTTTTGCACAATGGTGTTACAATCGATGAACCATACATTTTCAATAAAAATATGGTAATATTGGTAATACGTATTGGTATATATATATATATATATATATATATATATATATATATATACGTAATATATTCTCGAATGATTTTTACCGAATACTTTTCGTCTACGTTTTTGCATAATTTACACGAAGTCATAGTAATAACATTTATAAAATCTCATAAAAAAAAAAAAAAAAAAACAATTATATCGTTCTGAGTTTTACCGAATTTTCTACGACCGTAGGATTAGTCAAAACCGGAGTTTTTCAATATCGTCGTGCTGCACGCCGGAGGCGGTGCGATTTTCGGAGGATATTTTCGTACGTGAACCGTTACGTTTTTGACGTGAACAGTACCCACTCGAGGAAAAGATCAGACACGTCGCCGGGCAGCAAAGAAACAGGAAAAGTAGAACTAAAGGGAAAAATGAAAAAAAAAAAAAAAACAATAATCTTTTCTCGTCCAGGCGGATTTTCACCCTATCGCCCCCCCTCCCACCAGTGTATTTAATCGTTTCTATAAAATCAGATCCGTAAATAAATGTGCACGAGTGTGCGTTGTAGCGCGGACGAGGACTGGCGTCGCGCGCGGTTGGCCTTAATTAAGCCCGGAGATTGTGAGACGGGCGGCGGAGCGCATTGAACGAGAAAACTGCTGACTTCTTCTCGTGGCTCGGCTTCCGTAAAAGCGCTAACGACTCCGTTCGGGTCCGAAAAGCACGCACCCACTGCACAATGGGACGCAGATTGAAAAGATGTTCACGTTTACGTGGCACGCGCGCGCACACACACGTATAAAGATGCTGTAATACACCTTATATGTGATCGTACGGAGGGGAAACGAGTGAGATGGCACGAGGAGGAAGAGCGGCCGAGTGTACAAACGGGCTGGCGAGCAGAACAGAAAGAGAAGGAGAGAGAGATAAAGAGAGAAACAGACACGAACCGATGTATATTAGGGAGAAAATGCGGAATAAAAGCGAATAAGAGAGAAAAAAGAATTACTGCTTTCTATCCCGACCATCGCGGGTGCACTGCCCCCACCATCGATGACTGCCATCCCTTCCACCCTTAGCATTACCGCCGTTGCGTTTACCCTCAAGGCGTGCTTTATTGGAAACCCACTCCTCACCTCATACCTCGCGAAAAAGTCACGAATCAATTATAAATACGCGTAGAACGGTGCACGGTGCATACAGTGTTCACGACCGTACCGGGAGAAGCAAACGTGTCCTGGAATGAGATTAAAAGTCCTGTTGCGCCTCCCGGACTGCGCAACGGTAATATCGCGGAAATCGACGTCGTCGGCAAGAGACTACCGCCACCACCGCCCGCAAACCGTTCGTAATAAAAATGTATAAATAATATAATAATGACGACCAAGAAATGATCGCATCGTTAAATCCGGCTCGTCAGTCGGCGTTATTATTTTCAACCGAACTCGATTCACGCCGATTTCGTATTGTTATTGTAATATAATGATTTTCACGGAAAAAGTCCATTCCTATCCATGGATGCGATACGCGAAATACAATTTTTTTTTTCGTCAACAGTCTATATCAACGAGTAGTATGGCGGACGAATCGCTCGATCGATCATTGGTAAATCGTCATGCGTGAAAACCATAAAAAAAAATTTGAGTTTCAACATATTTATAAACTGCATAAAATTATAAAAATATAAAACAGTTAATGTTAAAGTATTTATATTTTAATCAGCATTAAATGCTGATTTAATAAATTTTATTAAATAAAATAATAATAATAGTATTAAATAATACATTTTATTAGATTTTTTTTTTAAAATTTGAGTAAAAATATTTTTTCTAGATTCGTATGGATTGATCGGAATTTGGTTTTTCAATGTAGGTATTATATTACATACATAATTAACTTGTCAAGACGGAAAATTTGTTCACAATTTTTTTTTCTCAGTGGTTTTGTTATGATACAGGTAGACAGTGGCGCCAAATGGAATTGAAACTGCCAATAAATTAATTAAATTTACTCACCCACCTCTTCCAATTTACCACCCATTAAAATACCAAAATATTTTTTTAAAACTTCTTTAATAATTAAAGATGTTATATAACATTTAATTTTTTAATATACCTATTTAAGTATAAAATACTTGTCAAGTTATATATAAAAAATTGAATTAAATAATTTTTAAATGATCATTTTTATGAAGGTTTTGCACCTGAATAATTTTTTTCGGGTTTTTGGTTTCGGGTGTTCAAACACCGCAATACAACATTTAAACAAACGTTAGGGTGTTAATAACCGTTATTATTCGGGTTAATATTGGTTAATACGGGTGTTAAGTAGTCAAGGAAAAATATTATTTTTCATTAGTGGAGGGTGGTGAGCCTCCCTCCACTAATGAAATATTTATATTTTTTGTTACCTGTCTATGTAATAAAATATCAATTTCTTATACAACTTTGCAACAGTTTTTTAGACCAAACTATCATTATGTTAATTTCAAGCAATGGTATAATTACGAACTATTATCGGGGAAGAGGGGGTTATTTTATATGTGTATAAAGCTTATAAATCATAATATCTATTAAGATTAAAAATACTAACACTATGTCCTACTCCTAGTTAATGCGGGGATATCGCATGTGACAAAAAAGAAACAAACTATTTTGTATTCTGCGTTTGTGTTTGTAGCATAGGCGAAAATCGGGGTGGGAGGGCTTGAGGAGACAAACCCCCCCCAAAAATATAATGTACAGGTTAGCCCCCTAGCCCTAAAAATAGTTAAGTAATTAGAAATACAATAATTATTATAATTGTAAAGTGCATTTTTAATAACTGAATTTAAAAAAAAATATTCTGTGAGAAAAATTAAATCAAATTTGTATGATTATACAAACTTCTTGTCATGACTCGGAACGATCGCAATTAATGTAATATTAATAATATGTAATAATACCCGTATAGGTTGTTTAATTAATAATATCTGTTTAAAATACCTACTCCAAAAATATTTAAGATAAGGCATCTAATTGTTTTTTTGTTTAAATTGTTGATTAAAAATGTCAAATTGTCAAACTTCGTAAATTACCTTGTTAAAATAAATAATTATGCACAGTAGTATCTATAGGTATCTATAGGTATAATAAGCAAATAATGCTCAGACTCCTCCACAAATTTCACCAAATTTCCGCTTATGGTTTGTGGTACGTGCACAGTGTGCACACATACACTAAAAATGCACTAGATAGGACATAGCGTAATACAAAAATAATAATAATTTGTACTTATGAATATTTGATGAAATTATTACACCAACAAAAATTGACAATTCACGACATAAACATATGCACTACACAATTTACACTGAACAAATACGAATAACGCGAACAACAATTTAGGTAATCAAACGCGAGACATCAGTTCTATTTCAGACTTACAGTATTGCAATAAATAACGACTCGGTGATTCATAGAAAACCTATTAGCTATAAATTTATAATAATACGACATATCCGCTTGAGATAATTTTAAAAATAGTATCCCAATTGTTTACACTTGAGCATTCAACATACCATGCCATTCATGCACATCTGTCAATATGATATATTGCTATTGTCTTTATTTAGATAAATTTAGATTAATTAACAATTTTGTATATTATTTGTGAAATTATTCCTATGAATAATAATTTTACTATAAAACAACTAATGACAAAATTGAAATAACCACAAAAAATATATACAAAATGATATATCACACAAAAATTGTAAAATAAAAAATTATTCGGGTTTCGGGTTAAAACCAATATTTTATTCGGGTTTTGGTTAATTCGGGTGTTTAAAAAAAAAAATCATTCGGGTATATGGATGTTTGATTTTTTAAGGGTTTTTTAGGGGTGTTATGGGTTCGGGTTAATTCGGGTGCAAAGCCCTGATTTTTATTCTTTTTTAACATTCTAATTTTTTAGGTATTTAGAATGAACTACCTATAGTACGTGTTCGGCGCCACTGATAATATATATTACAGGTTGATACGTAAACATTACACTATGTGCGATATTACACTACCTGGATATAATACATTTAACACGGAAACAAGAGTGTTAAAAATTTAATTAATGATATGTACCGTCGGTTTAACAGTTGTATTGCTTACTTTATAATAATATACTGCTGGGTCTTTTGGGGATTTTACGGTTTTTTTTTTCGTTCGTTATACACCGGTTTGAATCGATACGTAGAAACGTAAACATTCGAGTGCAGCGATTCCACTTGGGCATTATAATTCGATACTGAGCCGAACTGGCACGCGTACATTACATGTATACAGTCGGTACATGCCGTAGTCGTAATCGTATATAATATAGGCTTCACGGTCTCTGTGAAAACGATATTGTTTGTTATTGGACGGTGTGTATGTGTGTGTGTTTTAGTTACAAAACATACAACAGTTCGAACGGTGCTCTATAAATACAGGTACGTATTATTACTCTCGTTATCATTATCATTATTATTATTGTTGATGTTATTATTTCTATTACTAACTATCGTTGCTATTGTATCGGGGCGGTTTACATTGTGCCCGAGAACTTCGCGTACGCGTACACGGTACAAATCGTGAACACTACAGCACGTATAATGTTTCTATACACAGAGGAAAACAACGCTGACGCCACGAGAATTCCACAAAACGCATCAATATGTATCTTTTATAGCGAACGTACATACAATCCTTGAAACGTTCGAGATTTACGGACGCGATTCGCATAAATTACAATCGACGAATCTTTTGATACGTTGCCGAACATTGATATTTCGAAAAGATTATTTTACTTATTCCCTTTTTCCTTTTTTTTTTTTTTTTTTCTATATTGCTAAACGAGCCGTGTGCCGAACCTATACACGCAGGTGTAAGGGCAGGGGTGGACTATGAAAGGCTGCTTACCTATACGCTTACCTATAAGCTCGTAAGTAGGGTCCGAAACGTTACGCATTTGTCTCCCTGCCCCTAATACTTTTATACGATGTTTTATAGAAATTCGATTTATGTTTCGACGGAATCAACGATTTGTATTTTACACATTTTCATCGATAATCATATGGGGTACTATTTTAGCGATTTTCAAAAATTGTCTTCCTTTTTTTTTTTTATGTTCTATTGCTTTTATTTAAAATATAAATACGTTTTTCAAATAATCGACTACGTGTAAAACTGTCTAAGCATGCCCGTTTCAAAATGGTATTAAAAAACGTATACTATACGTGTCGTGACACCACTACGACAATTCAAGTATGCATTCGCGTACGATTAAATATAATTATACTATTAAGAGGAGCTGCATGTGTTCAGTCTCCGTCTGAAACACGTACAACATAGCAAATTTGCGAACAGATGTTTAAATTTAGTGATATTAGCATTAATATTAGAATAGATTGACCTATAATAATACTTTAGGTTTTTCCTATATTTCGAATCATGAGTTTTTCTTAATTTTAATATTTTGTGAGCTCTTAACTCGCTTAATAAACCCATTAGCACACCAAGTTACGACCGTATTATATTGCCGAACGCGTTTATTCATAAACGATTTAATAATCATAATGTACTGCGCAATACAGGGTGTCCCACGAGGACTATTTATTATTAACTCCGACAATACACTCGTACGTGTGCTGATGAAGGTAACTAAGGTTTTTTTTTTATTTAACAACTCGCACGGACGTTATGGCTACTAATAAGTACACTAGACGTGCGTATGGCACCCGAAACAATGACGATTGGAAATGTTTTCTTGATAATTCAAAAGATACCTACGATATGGAATATTCGAAATCATTAACCGTTGATGTGATGTACACGAGCACGCCGAGCGAGATAGAACGTCTTGCGTATATATTTCGCGTCCATAGAACATGTAAACTTATTTTTATTTACACGTGTATTTTTCCAAAAACAGTTTTTCGGGTTTCCGCGACACTTTTACAATGCGTAGTTGGCACACTTTCTGATATCATTCGACCGCATTAACGTCCGGAAAAATATATTTACGATGACGGAGGATATTTTCCCCTCTGAAAATATGGTTTCTTGAAATACGCATACGCGGGCACGAACCGATGCATATGCATTCTTCCCGTTTCCCATTTTGCGGGCGCCTACTTATCCGAATTCGTTTGGGGTTTACACTTTTACGCAGAACGTGCCCAACCCTACAAACAATAAAAACAGCGTTAAAATTGATTATTCGATCCACGAAACGATTACGTTGCGCAGTCGAGTAGGCGTTGCAGAACCGATGCCATCATTTCGTTAAGAATTTTTTGTAACCATAAGCATGTTGGCGGGAGTGGCCGGGTGGGCACTGGTCCCCTAGGCGGAACATGCATCTAACAAAATCATGCCAATATAACAAAAAATTCGTGCGATCCGTATTCATTACTTACCAACAATTTCAGCGGTACACAGTGCATTAGTACAACGTACATGTTTTTATTTAAGTTTTAAATATATTTTTATTATTCGTAAAAATAGAAAAAAAAAATTAAAAAATAAGCCTCGTGATTTAAAAATGTGTTATGTCCTCTTGGCCACCAAATTCTGAACACGCCTACGATTGCAACCAAGTTCTGCGAAACTGTTTTCGATGGCGATTAAAATATTTTACCCACGGTACCGAATTCTAAAAGTCGATATGGATTCTCGCTGCCGCACGAAAACGGTAAAAGAAACATAACAATATAATGCAACGTATGGTCCATGGCTAGAAGGCCGCACGTAGTTGAACGTCTGTGTTAGCTTATGGTCGTATGAATTTACAAACTTTTGCGCCGTTTTCATTAAACACTTCTGAGCTTTACAAACGTTTTTATGCGACGGACGATCTTTTAGGTACACGTCATTTCAAAAGACTAAACGCATGACAGCCTTTATCGGTGTTCGGCAATGTCCACGAAAACATTTAGGATAAAAGAATTACCTGCGACTGTGCTACAGTCCCGATTACGACGCTAACCGCGTCGATAGATACTGCAGCCGGTCACCATCGACGTACCGGAAACACTTGGTCACCGGGACCCGTAGTGAAAACGTAATACTATACGCGTCGGAACGCGTTGAAAAACCATTCCATCGATTGCAAACATTGCACCTAACATGCTCAACGTGAATTTATATTTAGCCGAACCAAGTGACGTAGCTAGGAGAGATTTTAAGGGTTCAAACCCCCTCCCCTTGGCCTAAAAAAAAAAAAGGGAAGACGTTTTTGTCCTATCAATTTCTTTATGATCTATGATTTATTTATGATAAGAATTATTTTAAATAATCAGTTTAATTTTGTAATTGGTTTTAGCAAGTGGTTTTATATCGTATACCTACCTATCCATATCAGTGTTATACACATTATACCTAACTTAGAATGTAAATGCTAATATTATATAAACATTTTTAATTAATACTAATACTTATATTACAATGTAATAAAGTTTTTTATTATTTTATATTTTTACCTATGTATCTATATTAAGTCAATAAATTTGTACTCTGTACAATAATTATAAATAATATTAACGTTCACAAATAGGTATAATTATTCATCTAATCAAAGATGTATTATTCAACTAGTGTACAACTCAGTGGACCATTTACGGTTTTACCATACCGGGACAATATATTTTAGTGACGTGCAAAAATATAAACCCCTCCCCCCTTTTATAATTTCTGGCTACGCCACTAGCCGAACCAATGCCCTGATAATGGCTAAACATAAATTCACTGACGGAAACATGAGTCGACGATGGAAAAAATAATTATATAAATTTAAAGATTCAATTCACATTATCATACGGTCATCTTGCAATAGGGGCAGGGGTGATGGCTCCAATAACTACCGTGAAGTATACGTGCCTGTTGTTCAAACATTGCACACGTGAAACAATGACACTTCACCGTCTGTTCTACACCATGTTCGCGGAACCCACGCGAACGGGGTGACGATCAGATAAAACAATAAACTGCAATTCGATAAACACACACTTGGAAAACGCATAATTTTAGCGCTCGACGATCGAACGCTTACAACGTCTGTGCGCGCAAACCGTAAACGTGTACACACGTCGTACAAATACCGGTTGTTTCCTCTCAGAGAAAATAACCATTTTATTTTTTTTTCTACAACAGTGTTAACACGTTCACTTGAGCTTTCTTTGGCCCGCGGGCACAGCTGGCGACCGGACGTTTCACGGTGACATTAGCAAGTACCTCTTTATCTTTGTTTTCCCTTTTTCATTATTATCTCGCTAGTCTGACGGTTTTGTTTATTTTTCATTTTTATATTTTCGTTTTTGTTCTGGAACCCTACTATAAATGTGTACCGAGGGCTGTGGGAACAAAGTCCTATTTCTAAGTGAATGCATAAGTATACCTACTAACTGCAACTTATACTGTTATAGTGCAATACTGTCGAGTGGCGGAAGTTGGTGAAAGGATAAGGGGTGGTGGAACGCCAATAAAACATCGCCAGACGTGAAAAATGTGATTAAATTGAGAATACGAAATGATAAAAGGTCCAGTTGGTTTATTTTCTTAAAATGCACGAAGCAACAAAATATTATGTTTCCAAGATCAAGCAGCCGTTGTGAATTGTTATTATCATCGAATGTGTTCAAGATCGAAAAAAAGAAAAAAGATACTGTACTGGTGTGCGGTGAAATTCAATTTTTATCAATCTTCATGGAATTGGAAATGTATTTACCTATATGCACAATAGGTACCATCATCATAAAAAGTTATCCCACCACAATATTACTTCTTTGATCTCGTTTTAATAAGTACAAATGCATGTGGAATTAAATGCAATATATTTGTTACTTAACCGAGTATATACATATATAGTTATTACGATTTTTGATTATCGATCAGTACACCAAGAAAAATTAAAATGTAGTATAAACTATAGTATTTATTGTTTATTAACTATCAGAACATAACCATTAACGGTGAATTTACATTTATAGTATTGTGCATATATATACTGTTAACTCTTAATAATAATACTAATTAATTATAATTAAATTAATTATCAACATAATTACAAACTGTTAATCTCTAAATATCAAAAATATTATTGCAGGTAAATATAATATTCAATCTATGTTAATCATAATTTATATTAAATTGTTTTTCTCAAAATACAATAAATTAACCTACAAAATATGTATAATTTCAAATGTAATACAAATATAACATGTAAAAAATTATAGGTCTTAAGAATCCGACAAAACTTGCTCAAACGTCTGACTTATTAAATCACGATTTGTTGAATACCAATTATTAATTAATAATGAAAAAAATATTAAGTACCGATAAGAAATTTTAGTAGAAAACGTATATAAATCGAAATTCATCGTTAGGTTTATTTTAATTTCGATCAAACTTTCGCTCGATTACCATTTCATTATAATATTTGTCCATATAAAATTATACTATGTATAGAAATAATTGTATTCTTCAACAATTTGTAATGTTTGATTTCGCTACGAATACGAATTACATTACTTCCATACCATTGGACAAAAAACGCATTAGAGATTTCCCGTTCACAAAACTATGCAAATACACACGGACAATTAATTAATTATTTGCGCGTTGTTGTAGACGTGTACACCTTTCGCATTACACTAATCAGATACAAAACACCGGCAGTTAGAATAATGAAACATCCCACGAAGATGTTCAAGAACGCGTAGAAATAATATATTGTATATAGAAGTCGATATAAATATCGTTTCTGTTTTTTACTATCGTGCATTAATCACAACATTCGATTCGCCCAAAACATATGGTCGTATTATTATTATTCGTCATATTATGCGACCTCGTTAAAAAAAAAATAAATATTTGTATGAGTAACGTAGTCTCGGCTTGTATTCCCGTACTCGATAATAATAATTATTAATTATTGATAATACTTCGCGCGATTAAAGATAATATTATTATACATCGAACGAGTACACGTGATCCGGAATGATTTCAAATCGATATATATATATATATATATATATATGTATCTATTACTCGTTTCTAATCGAGTGATTCACCACGAACATGAGCATCTTCCATGACCATCCGCGCCGTCGCATACACCTTGACCTACATGATGTCTTCGCGTTAAGTAACAGTATGGTTGATGTTATGTTATTCGCATTTAAAATCAAATGATGGTTCAAAAGTCCAGCGTGAACGGGAACAGGGTGGAAATGCACGATATTATAATGTTTACCTAATACCGGACGAAAATAAATCGATGTTATCATCAGACTTGTACTTATGCACCGCTATTGTGCACCGGTTACGTGATCGGACTTGCCGTGTATCGCACTGACGAACCGTGACCAAAAATAAACGCGTTCAAATGTTCTTTATGAAAAATTTTCATTGGGAACCATATCATCAATAAATATTATATTATATTCGAACCTCGGCATTATCGGGTCGTCCGAACGTTACCACCATGATTATGCTTACAACCAGTGGCGCCCAAGACGTATTTTTCAGATGTAGCAAGATATTACTATTTATCCACCCATCCCCCGAAGAACTAAAACTTTAAAGAGTTTTATTTGTTTTAATATTTAATATTTTGGGTATTATATGAATAATAGCAAAGAAATAATATGAAGCATGTATAGTACAATAATAATAATTAATACGCCTTAAGTTTATTATTTTAACCTACATGTTATAGTATCCGTCCATCCCTTACTTTCTAGATGTAGCGGTTGCTACACCTAGCAATATGGTTGGAAGCCACATTTTAATGACGATCGCAAAAACGCGTCGCGTTAAAAATGTTGTCGTTAAATGTAAACGTGACCGGTCTTGGAATTTAATCGACGCAAAAAATGTACCCACATTTTTGTTATCCCAACGAATTTCGTATTATAGACTCGATTATTGAACGATAGAATAGTTTTTTACCGGAATTTCCAAAGCTTTACACGCGGTTGAGTATTTTTTTAATCCCGTTCAACGTATCCCGAACAGTGTCGGTCTAGATCATGTTGGGCCTCTGGCAATAAATTTACAACGTACCCATAAACAACATGATACTAGACTATGATTTAATAAATTCCTACTAAATTTTTTTTATTTCACTGCGCTCGAGCTCTACTCCAAATTTTAATTTATTTTTGTTTATATATTTCTCCAGGGCCAATATCATCGAATTATCATTGTGTTCGAATATGTAGCTGTTAAAAAGATTTGACTCAATTTTTCAAAGTATTTATAGTCGTTCGATTTTGATCAAGAGAACAAAAATGTATACACTATAGCGGTTATATTTAATCACGTGGACAATATTTCAAGATTAAGATAAGAATAACATAATTTTAATTTAATTCAGGAAAATAATTACTAAAATTCTTCATATTAGTGTGGTTGCTTTGAGCCTAGAGACAGATTTACAGGGGAGGTTCAAGAGTTCAGCTGACCCACAAATAATATTTGTTGACAAAAATAGCCACTTAATATATTTTTATGTGTGCCGACTATAAGTTAAAGTTATAACTAAACTGACAAATACCCTAGTTTCCCACATCCTCCAATGATGGCACTGGTTAAATTGTATAGTAAAATAAATTATCTTAAATAACTTAAATAACAAATGTAATATGATCATATTGTTTTTCTTCTTCGAAGAATATATTTATAATCCACTTTCAGCTCTAACGAGTGGCCTCTTGAAATAGTCTGACCGCAGCTCTTCAACTGCGAATCCGTCCCCAGTCAGGCCCCATTTTTTAAGAATAAATCTCAGGGCCCCCGACAACTGCCGGGTATTCGGGTGGACCAGACCGTCACCGACCCAAATCATAACACAGTCGACATCATATCGGGCAAGATTTTGGACATCGAGATTAGGAATATAATTTTCACGCGTGTGCCATACACGCAGGGCTAATGAGAGGGTGGGGCAAGGTGAGCTAGAGCCCAGGGGCCCATCGTTTTGGTCTTGTATACAATATTTTCGTTGTACCAAAGCATGTACAAGTGGTCTTGGTGCATCTTGGTCAAACAATTGCAAAGGGAAGGCAGCCCGGAACCCCCACAGCCACGGGGCCATCAGAAGTTCTCGCTGGCCTAGCGTACGTGCGTGACCGTAAAACATCGCGAACGGTGACGAAGTATACGTACTGTTATTGTATCGGGTGCGTCAACCGATTTTTGGTCTTTGTTGGCTTTGTTGTTGGCCTTGCTGTTCTTCCTCCGCGGGCTAACGCCCGCTGCAGGTGACGTATGTCGCGCCATACAATTCGATAGCTGGAAGATCGCTGGAGAAGAAGACCCGCAAGATCGGCGATCGATCGGAGACAATAACGACGGTGCGATCGAAACGCGTTTCCCTGGATGTTAACTGCGCACAAATCGCGCGACAATCGTACGACGTGCGATCGAAACACTTTTACGCAGCGACGACAACGGCGGTGGAAACGTCAAATGCGGAATCACATTCGTCGTGTCTATCCGATGACGCGACGACGATCGTTGGGAAAAACAAAATTGTTTTCCACACAACGTGTGTACGCGGACCGAACGTACACGGTACAATTACAATACAACGTTATGTTTTCCGCTGTAAGACCGAGACCCGATCTGTTAAAAAGTTTGACCCCCGTACTATTAATATTATTATTATTATCATAATTTCAATTATTGTACTAATCGTTCGGTTACCTAATCGTGCCTACATCTGTTCACAGATAACGACCGGTCGTTACATAATAACAAACTTCAAACCATCGCTAACGAGAGCATTTTTCCGTATTTTATTGCGTTTACCAGTGGAGTCTGTCTGTACGTGTTGAGTGAGAGAGAGGTGTTATCACTGTACAGAATTACTAGCACCGCCGGTAGAATACAACGTGATTCAAGTGCAATATACTACTGTTCTCTCTACAATACTCGAACCGGTGCATTCTTACAATCGGTTCATATGTCCGTTCCCGTTGTTCGTCCTTATCGGCTTGTTCGTTCCCACTCGGACCATGTCTGTCCAAAAAATTGAGATTTTTTTTTTTTAACAATCAACATAAAAAAAAAAAATCAACTTTTTCTCATCAACGTCGAGATTGCGTTTTAGGCATACGAGAGTAATTTGTTTACCAATAATTATTTTCTATAGCTATCAGATGAGAATAACGTTAAATGAATACTGTGAGGTTTCGCGTACAAACACATTTCACCCGAAGTGTCGGTTTTGATTTACAGCATTTTCATTTCGTGTCATCTGATAAATCGACGCGGAAAGAACGACGTTCAATACATTAACAGTCATATTTTTTCTCCAGTCATTTTTTTAATTAAAATAAAATATCGCGTGTTGAGAGTCGGGTAGTCGTTATTGTGACGAAAAATATTATTATTTGGGAATATTTTCTGAAATAATTCTTTCTGACGCATACGCGTATACACGATATGTTGCAGTGGTAAATTATTTTACCAAAAATATAGTCACTAAGCACGTGGTCACCGAGTGATATGATTGGATATTGAGTTACATATTAATAGATGTAGTAATATAAATAATAATACAATTAGTCGGCAAAAAGTGTTGGATTACATACGAATTGCGTCCCGAAAAAAAAAGTACATATAGAAACTTACATTAAAGAACGAAGTTATTCGTATAATTAAAAAGAGACGGACGATGGTAAATGAAAATAAGATTATTTAAGACAAAATAAAGTAAAATATGAAAGTGGCCAATTAATCCGTCTTGATAATAATCAAGTTTTTATCAGTATTTTTAGTTTTATTTTTATGATTTTTTTTTTTTATTATTATTTATTTTAATTATTATATTACATTTCTATAATTTAAACCTACCGATAGTCATATCGACAGTTCTATGTTTGTATGAAATAGGAAGGAAAATAATGTTTTTACGTTGGGACGCAATTCGTGTAGTCTTTAAATATAGTTGGGATGCAAATTATGTGGAAAAGGGATTTCGAGACGTAATTCATGTGCAGCGAAATTTTCAATAAGTTATTCTCGCTATCGTTTTTTTAGAAGACGGATGATACGCGGGCTTTATTATAACGATTGAAGAGTATTAGTATCGAGTAAGAGTGAGTGGTTATAATACTTATATAGTACTATATAGACATTATGGTTTTCAATTGAAATTCAATTTTTATTCGTTTTATGGCCGTTAATAATGTCACGTATATCACTGCAATAATGTTGTAATTATGGGATTCTATGTGTAAAATAATTGTGTAATCAATTAGAAATTATTAAATCGATTTTGAAATTTCAATTTTTTTCAGGTCTATCTTTTCAATACTAATCAAAATTCACCACGAAACAGAATGCCCATCTTTGTAGTGCGGTATGAATGCAATAGTATACTGCAAATTCGAAATACTTATCTTGGTCATTATAATTATTTATTTACCACAAACGTACTTTAAATTTACACGAGTACGTAAATAGTTCAAATACGATAGAAAAATATGTAAAAAAAACTTAATCTTGGGTTTTAATTAAAATTAAAATCTAATAGTGAAATGCATGAAATTATCATAAGGAGAAATTCTTCTAATAAAAGTAAACTATTTTCAAGATCCATTTGACTAGATCAAATTCTATACTAACTAATATTTTTTGTATCCGATGGAAGATACGTCAACTTAAGGTTCAATAATAAGTAATGCATTAATCTAATATATCTAATATTATAATATAATATAATAATATAATATAGCGACCGTCACTTGATCCATGAGATATTATATTGGGGTTCGTAACTATTTATTTTTTTTTTTTTTTGAAAAACAATATAAAGTGTATGTCTTCCATGTACAAGGAAAGATAAATTAAATTACAGTTGTAAACTTAATAATACGTTATGTCTCCTTACGTACTTGTATTAATTATAGGTACTCGTTTAAAATAATTGTTTGACCAAACGGACTAAGAGTTGCTTTTTTTACAAGTGTAATTCATTAATAACTAAATCAATAATATTATAGCAATGTTCATTAGTTACAAAAATATTTTAAAGGGTAAAACTGAAAAAATCTATAACTATATTATTGTGATATATTATAAGATATTGTACTCACGTAATTATTGTCTTCTTTGGAGCATTTGAATAAATTGTTTAAAATTCGTTTGGAAATTTATAGTTTGAACTATGTTCGAAACCCAATGATAATCTTTGCAATAATTATTTCCTCATGACTTATTCAAGATGCATGCGCATTAACGTTATATTAGTTATGTTATATAATGTATAATACCTATAAATACTTATGAAATGTCACGGTTAAAATTAGTTGATTGTTTGGTCACATTTCATGCGGTTGATAAGTATTCGTTGCGATCGTCATTTCGAAAAGAAAATGTCACTTATCGGATTTATTGGTATTAACAGAATAATAATGGATTTATTAATTATTGTAAAATTAATGATTAGTTATAATGCGAAAGAAATTCGTACAATAACTTGCCTTAATATATCAATATCTTTACATAGGGTGCTTCTATTCATTAGTTTTATGTATTAATATAGCCTTCAATGCGTTTTAACAAAACCTTTAAACACGTCCTATTCATATTGTAGGAGCCTAAATAAAATATACGAACAACTTCTAGTTTGCATTAAAAATAGCAGGAAACTAATATTTTGCATGAACTCAAATGTTTGCATTCATTATTAATTGATTAAAAATTAATTAAATAAATTAACAATAATACTACTTGGAGTGAGTAGAAAAATAAAATATTAGTTCTTAAAATATAATGCATGATCATTAGTTTTATCAGGGTGGGACGTAACGTTCGGTTACATTAGAAATCTGAGTCTCACACCCTCTTGATAGGTACCATATTAATATAAATCCAATGTTATATGCTCACTTTATACTTCTAGAATGTGGCTGTATGAAATAATAACAATTATAAAATAAAAATTATGTACTTTATACTTCAGTTTCAAAGCGCCGAGTTTTGCTTTAACAAATTAGATGCTTTTTTATGCTAACCTTAGTAATTATAGTTATTTTTTTCTGTAATGCAAAATGTAAAATCTATATCTAAAAATTATATAGAGATGGTGGTAAATTTTTCTTAACCAATTCGTTTTAATAAATGTATTAACCATATTGCATATACAATGACATATTTACCTACTATACATATGACATTGAATATGGTACGTCTACGTCCTTGCATAAATAATAATTCAATTAATATTTCAAATGATCTTTGAACTCAAATAACCATGCTCTATATAAAAATATCCAATGCCTAGTAACATTTAAGTTTCTTTTTTTTTTTAGTGGTTTTATTCATTAAAAATTATAGTAATATAATATTTATTTATAATATTATATCATAATAATATTATATTATAATATAATATATTATAGTAATATAATATTATAGTATAATATTTATTCATTTAAAAGAAATAAATTAAACGAATATTATTGAAACCAATAAAGTTTAGAATAATAAACAATACAGAGGGCATAGTATTATAATTGCTTATAATGGAAAACGACAAAATTTGACATCAGCACAGAAATAAAAACAAAAGTAGAAATATATTATTATTTGTCTGCTTATAGAAAAATATTGTGTTGGTGAAATTCATTTTATTATAAATTATATAACAAATTTTAAAAAAAATAATGAAGCCAGTCAAAATTAAACATTAAAAAAACGTGTGTGGATTCATTTGAAGACCAAAATTAAGATGGGAAGATATAATGGAGATGAGTGTAGAAGAATTAGGAGGTATGGTAAACTAGAAATATTTAGCAATTTATTGATATGGCTAGAGAATTGGTTGTGAAACGAAGTGATACTAGCAGTCAGATAACCCAAAGAAGAAAAAATATGAGTTCACTTCATAAATGACTATCTGAATTTCATACGTATTTTAATAATTGTATATGACTACGTGTAACACCCTGTTTATAACTTTTTATAATTTAACTATATTATGTACTGTAATTATTAAATTTTTTACTCTCGTCGAGTTAGGAGTTCGATCTCCAGGTTAACTACTGTCATCTGACCAGTGATTTCTTTGCCATTGTAAACATTAGAACAGTGGTTCCCAACAGGGGTGGGTATATTTTTGATGATATAACGAAAATTGTATTTGCTCAGCGAGCATTAATCTCATTTGTATCGACGTATCTCTGTGAATCAGGCTTATCCACGCTTTTGCTAATTAAAAGGCAAACAAACAAATCGGTTGGATATGGAAAATGATATGCGTTGACGTTATCAAATATATCCCCACGGATTATGGACTTAGTAAAAAAAAAGTCAAACTCAAATTTCACATTACATTAATTTTAACATCATATTTAATTATTATTTATAAAATTGTATTCAAAAATGTATTAATTATAAAGTTGATTTGTATTTTATTTTTAAAATGATGATAAAAAAAAAATTTATTAGCTGTATAATATAATATTATAATACATTTATAGTTATTTTGTAAAATTTTCTTTGTATGGCTTACTAAAAAATGTCATCTTATTTCTAATTTAAGGAAAGAAGGCATGAGATTTTTGAAAATGTACAAGGGAGGAATGGAATAAAAAAAGGTTGACGAATACTGCGGTTTCAATGGAAAATATCTAAATCTTCTGTCTGTAGAAATGCATAATATATGCTATCAATCAAATGTTGTCTCCCTTGAAACTGAGTAGCTTACATATACTCGTATTATTTATTATTGTGTATTTTTGTTAATTAAAAGTAATTGGATCCTATAGGTTAGTACATAAGAGTTACTATTTAGTCTAGTTACTAAATTTTATGAATTCTTTTAAAGGTAAAACAACTTTTTTTTTGTAATCATACCATTTTATTTGTATGGATTCTTAAAATGTTGTCAAATTTTAATACATAAATGCTCGTACATATTTTTCTTATTATTTTAATAATTTTTATTTTCTTTTATCAAAAGTTTATATCTACGATGAACCATAAACGTAAATCCACTTAGTATCCTGGGGTGCTATAATTTCTCAAAAAATAACTTATCAGTGACTCATGAGGAGTTTCTTCTAACAAAAAAACATTTTAGAGAATGACGAATTCTTGTCAATTGAAAAGAAAGTCTAAAATATGTTTATTTAAAATAATTCAATAAATCACCAACATTCACTAAAAAAATAAATAATAATCAATAAGTAAATTACCGCAGAAATGTTAGTAAAAGGTAATGATTTTTTAAAATTTAGATTAAAAAAACTCTCTGTTGCCGCAAGTATTTAACTTTCTTCAAAAAACCTTTTTTTTTAAATGTTTGAATGTAGAATCAGTTATAGGATAATATAAATGACTGCACAAATGATTTTGGTATGTCTATTGTTCTAATTCACCATTTATACTTGGTCTACTATCAGAACCAGTACTACTCAAAATACCAAATAAATATAATTATTTAAATAATTTTAAGTATTAAAAACGATATAATGTAATATAAATTACGATATTTATTCATGGAATAAATTGTGGTGCTAATTTTGACTTTTAGGTTGCATAATACTCTTAGCACCCTCAGAACTTTCGCCTATGCAAAGGACCTTGTATTCAATTTTTAAGACTTTTGTAAAACTAAAATTATTATATCGAGATTTTCGAAAAAAAAGCTAAGAAAACATGAAAATTAAATTGGGAACATTTTATGTTAATAAAATTATTATGTTATGAGTTACGAAAAAAAAAAAATTAAATTTTTTCAATAAATAATATTGTATTTTATAGTTTTTCGTCAAGTTTTTACAATTACTAGTATAAAGAAAAATGTTTGAAAATGTATAAAATTAATTTTTTCGTAGTACCACCTGAAAACATTTTTTATTTCTACTTTTTAATTGGTGTTGATCGAATCAATCTTTTTGGTTGAAATTGTATAGACAACTCCAAAAAAAACATAAGCATCATGGTAAAATCAATATACAGGTCTATATATAGTATATATAGTTCTCTTTTCACTCAGAATCTAAAATTATATTAATTATATTGCTCCCATATACACGGACAATAGTTATACATATTATTTTTACATACAATTCTAATACATTCAATATTATACATGCGTATACTATAATGTATTATGTTATATATAAATATATATGAAACTAGTATAAATATAGTTCATATATTTATACTAGTTTCATATATATTTCGTACTTACATTTATGATAGATTGTGTAAATACCTATGTTTGTTTAATATACTATTTCAGTCTCTCAAATTTAATATTTTATTAACTTTGTATTTTGTATTTCTTTTGATTTTAAATTAATTACAAAATTCTATCTTAATTAATATATTTAGTTTCATCCGGAATACCCAAATAAATGTGTGTGGTGTTTGATTACTATGAGGTTTCTCATTACAGTATTAGAGTGAATTCAATTAACAAAAAGTTTTTTGAAAAATGGCAAAACGTATTTATGCAGGTAGTTAATTTATAATGTATTTCAAAAAACCAAACATTTAATTTAATACATGTTTACATGTTTACTTTAAAATTTTGAATTGATACATAACAATTCAATATTTTATAGTACTAGATTTATTTTTTTCATACTTTTACTTATTTAATTTAGTTACCTACTTGTCCTATTTAATAATTCATTTACTTCTAAAAAAACTACTTAGTTTAAATAAATATTATTATCAGATGAAAATAGTATTATTGTAAAATTATATAAAACGCTTAATTCCAAACAGAACTTAAAATTATACTGATTCATGATAATTTAATTTTAAGAATACATTTGGATAAATACATGTTTGGAAGAGCATAAAGAAAATAATATTGCACCTTTTTTATGTACAATTTCAAAGACGTATTTTATAAAATAATATTGAAACATTCAAATAGTTTCACTATTTGTTGACAATTTAGTGTTTTATCCAGATACATTATCTAGATAGGTAGATTTTTTTTCTTTTATCTTATCTATATAAATGGGAAATAAGCTATCTGAGCAATTATCCACGGTAAATAATGATATATAGTTTTTTAGATCCAGAACGGATTGAGTAATGTATTGATTTTACAAAATGTGTTTTTATATATATTTATAAATATATTTTATATTTGTCATGACTTTTTGGAGCAGTAACAGTGCTTCGATTTTCAATTTTAGTGGTGGTTTCTAGTAGAAATTTCTAATTAGTACTTTGAGGGAAAGGGTCGTCAAATATAACAAAAAATTAAGGAAAAACAAGAATATTTTTATGGAAATACCAAATATTTATATAAATAACTTAAACACGTTTTTAAATACTATTATTATTGTTTTTTTATTAATTTTACAAAAGATAAATTGCATTTGTTTAAATAAATAATATATTTCATGCTTTTTGATACCAAATTTTATGATTTTATGAACTATAATTTATTGTTAAAATATTTTTTAGAAATTACATATTATGTAACTTATAAATAATAAATGCTAATTTTTATTTTTATTAACTTAATTATTCTATCAACAGTCTCTTATTTTTATTAAGATATTTAAAATATTATCTCTAAACAATACTAGTGGATTATTAAAAATAATAGATAGAATATTAAAAATAAATTGTATAAAATGACACAATTTTAAATATTTTTATTTTAATAGTGGTATAAAATTGATTTCTTTAGAGTCATCACTCAAATGAAACGTAAATAAAGATTATAAGCATATAGTAAAGACTATTGAGAGATAGTCGCATGATAATGAAATGTCAATTTTTGAATTCAAAACTTCAATTTTATTATACTAACCATCGAATACACATTCTGTATGTCCACGGAAAATCTTTGAAAAAATGTTAGAAATTTCTAAAAATAAATTATGATACCAAAGACGACGTGTATCGCAGCAGTAGGTAATATACTCGAACTACAGAACGACGGTTCAACCACAATTTTTTATTCGCATTCTCATCATCTGAGTGAAATCACTGTGATCATAAAATGTATGTTATATTAGCTACAGAGTCATAAGTTGACGACGAAGATGACGTCGGTTCTTATATGATTGTGCATATATATATTTATGATATCGTAATAATGTACTTGACATGTTATTTTTATCACTCTTGATTTTGATGATGGTAATTATAGTATAATAATAATAATATTAAAAACTATAGTGAAACCGTCAATTGTTAATTCTTTATTCTTAGCTCAGATACGTGATGGTGACAGAGGGTTGGAAGGGTCGAAGGAACACGAGAAGAACGCGTATAATATATGTATGTGTGTGTATGTGTGTGTGTTTGTGTGTGTGTGTGTGTGTGTGTGTTTGTGTGTGTGTCAGGGGACAATGAATAAGAAGAGAGAAGATAGGATGGTGAGGATGGCTTAGGAGTTGCCCTGGCAACATTGTGTTCCCCACTGAAGCAGTTTTCCCTGCACTATGCACCACGCACTCACCTCGTCATTGCCATTGTTAGCCGTATCATCGTAATGACATTAAATCCGACCGACAGACGTCGGTAAATAAGACAAAGGCCGCCCAAAAGCCACTGCGCCAGCCGGTTATTATTAATATGGCTTAATTTCATATCGGAATTCTCGTGATCGGTGGGTGGTAAGGGGTAGTGGCAGGCAACGTAGGAGATCCCGGCGAGAAGTGTACTGAACGGTGAAAACCGTGAAAGCAGGAGATGGTGGTAAGTACGGACGTATCGCGAAGGGGAGTGTGGATGGGAGAGGGTTGATGCAGAGAGCGAAATGGCAAAACAATTGGTTGGATCGCAAGTACCTACCCCACAATACTATCCCCAACCGACAGCGTTGGCGACCGAAGGTAGAGCAGAAAGAGGACGAATCTCGAAGTAATAATTACCCCCTTTGTACTCGAAGAAAACGACGGTACGCATACATACACTCACCGACACACGCCTACATACACTTTTTATAAATAAATATATATTTTATGTAAACGGTGTATAATGTATATATTATATTTTTCGAGAGAAAAATCCGTGGACGACTTCTCGAGTCATTATATACATAATAAAATTATATACGCCTCAAGGAGCAGCCCTTTTTGACATTGTATTAGTTTGATTATCATAATTATCTGCGTATCCACTCGAGAAGGGTTCATTATACCCATCGGTATTATATTATTTGTCGTTGATTCGCATTTGATTTTAAAATGCCTTTGTGCGTTTTAATCGCCTATCAAAACTTGGTAAATGAGGCGAATGATTTTTATTGCTCAAAGGGGTTTTCGTTGTTTTAACATGCAAACCCATGTGGCTGCTATCGTTTCCGAGTACTTTGAAAAACGCGGATCGTCGACCGAACCTCCACTGTGTATACTTAATACACTACTTTTCTTTCTACGTCGTTTCAAATCGTTTCTACTCATGGAATTGGTTTTTTTTTTTTTTTTTAATATAGTACATCGTTAAACGAAATACATTTTCTCGTTTACCGCGAATTCTCGGAGTAAAATACAACGGTCATTATCATAAGTAGAGCAAATAAAACTGTACAAGCTATTAACGTAAACATATTTATAAAAACAAAAACGTATTATTTATATTGTACCAATAATAATTTTTTGATTCAAATGATAACTATAGAATTATCATTAACTGTTTTAAGTTTAAACTGTATATTTTATTGGCTTATTTAAAGTATAATTTTTTGTCAATAGTTTTATTTCGTGATATTTTTTTTATTTTTATTTACTCATTTAACGGGTTTTCACTGCAATTTATGAACTCATAAATTAATCGGATTGAATGTTACATAAATTCTTAGTAGAAAGGAATATATTATAATAGATATTTATAAGTAACAATATTTATAAGGGAATTCTACCAGAGGTAAATAATAACACATAAATACTACCTAACTAAATGTATGTATTTACTTTTAAAAACGTAAATGTTGGAATCTTGTTTATTCTGTTTTATGAAAAGCGTGATCACGAAGTTGTTGAAAAATCATTACGAATGTCTCTCAAAAGTAAGCTCCCCCAGTTATATTTTATTATCTTACAACACCGTTTATAATAAACGAAAAAAAACTAGTATCGAATGAAATATTTAATTGTATAACGTTGTTAGTTGAAAACTATTTTTTAATATTTAATTCTTGTTAATAAAGAATATACGTCTAAAAATGTACAAATATTATTCAATTAATTGTTTGATTATCTTAACACAATTAATTGTGTTTGAAGTCGGAAAAAAATTAAAAATTATTCGACTTCATCACATTTTAGAATCAAATAAATTAATATTTAAAATTAGTTTTGTCATAAGATGGTTGGATAATAAACAGGACTCGTAAGTACATGCATTTGCATATCAATCTTGCAAAGTTGTATTTAATGCTAGATGACACAGAAATCCATTTCAAGGTACCACGGTTAAATATGTGAAATCTTATTTTGCATGTTTTTGCATATTTGCCATGTTTTTGTTTATTTGACATATTTATGCATATTTCTATTTTATCGGGCACATTATACAACATTCTATTAGAATCTATCAAAAATCTAAATGGAAAATATATATAAAATTAAAAATAGAAATTGTACTATCTTTTCTTTTTTTCATATTCTTGATACTCGGACATTTAATGAATAAATTTGTTCCAAAAGTTTCAAATTTAAAATTAATTACTGACAAAGACGTACATTACACACAGTTCATGAAGGCTCAAGAATAGTTTTAAATAGTATTTTTTAATTATGAGATAAAAAAATAAAATATAGCTATAAAAAAATTGAATAGATAATTTATGTAATTTCAAAAATTATTTATGATTTATTTAAGTAAGCATTTTTTAAGTGCATAATTTTAGATATTTAGTGCATATAAATACATATTTTTAACTTTTTAAGGCATATTTCAAAGCATATTTTGCCAATTTTAAGTGCATAAATGCATGCTTATTTAGGCATTTTTTAGGGCATGAACTTACGAACCCTGATAATAAATATTGAAACTTTTAAGTTATTAGTATCAAATTAGGTTCTTAATTAGTAATCCCAATACAACATTCGCCTTTTTATTCACTTAGGAAAATTGTATAGAAATATAATATTTAATATTAATTTAATACAGCGGCGAATACTGGTTACCAAGAGCTATTAATATAATCTCAAAATCTGTTTTAGGTGAACATTTGTATAAAACTGAATATTTCTTTGATCCTACACAATTCCGTTTTGGAACCGTTTCCATTGTGTATATAAATATATACACTATACACGTTTGAACTACTGATACTGAAAATAGCCAAGTTTATGATAGTTTCATACAAGTACTGAAATCGTAATTTTATAAATGTATAATACTCATATACCTAAGTTCTCAATTTTAAATATTCAATTTAAAAAATCTAAACAAATTGTTTATTTGATAAAATGGTTGAATTTTTCTAATAATTGTATTTTTACGTGAACAATATTATGAACCTAAAATTTCAAATAATAATCTAAAATATAAAATTTAATAGAGCTGATTATAATTTTTTTTGCTTTATATTTTTCACTTATAGTCAATAAATTATTTATAATTTTGTAAATAAATCAGTATAATAATATGTAACGCAGGCATGTCAAACTCAAAATATCTAGTGGTCCAAATATATTGAAAAACTCACTATGCACATATACATTTAACGAATAAACAAGTATTATATTTTTATATATACATATAAAATCATCAATAAAACTTATTTGATTACAGTTATCAGAACATAAAACATAGGTAGTAATATATACTAAATATACCATTCTCTAAGAATCTAAGATAGTTCCTACATGACATAAATATTTTATAATTTTTTTTCTATTTACTTTTTATTTTGTTCATTATTATTTGGAACAGCGGGCCATAAAAAAATTAGCCACGGGCTGTGTGTTTATCATGCCTAATGTAATATAATACGTAGTGATTATGAAAGGTTAAAATATGAATTTTTTTTCAACCGCATTAAAAAGGTATCTACTTTTTATTATTGAAATGCCTAAATGATATAATAAAATTCATAGTATAAGTATTATTCGAAAAAAAAATTTATCAAAATACTTAAGTATATAATGAGCAGTGTTGGTATTATCTAGATAAAAATGTTTGTTATCTTATCTAGATAATGAAAAATGAACCGTTGAAAATTATTGAAAAAATTATCCGAGAAAAAAATCACTCGTCTAGATGATTAGAAAAATTATTCGTGGTCGTGAAGATATTTTTCAGTTTTCCAAAAATAGTCTATACTAGTGCCAGACAGTAGACATATTTGTTCGTTATTATTATATTTGTTTTATACAGTAATCACTATTTGCCAATCGGAATAATTCGTAGTATATAATATAATATTAACAAAAATAGTGTTTATTTCAGTTTTTATTCTCATTTACAAGGTTTGGCAAGTTAACGATTTTTTTTTTTAACTCGTTAAGTTATTTTAAAATAATAAAGTTAAGTTAAATTAAAAGTTACTTATAATTTTTTCATTAACTCGTTAAGTTAAAAGTTAACTTCGAAGAAAAAAGTAACTTAACTTAATTTAAAGTTAAAATTTTTTAATTTGCAAAAATGAAAAATTGCACACATAATACTAGTTTTTTTGCGCTCAAGAAAATTATTGGGGAAATTTAAAATAATACATAAAAATATTAACTAGCTAATAAATAACAATTAATAACTAATTAATTAATAAATAAATAGTAAAGTTTCACAGAAATATAATAAGCTAATAAAGTAATAAACTAATAACAATATATTATAAATTCTAACGAGATGTGAACAGAACACATGCTATTGAATTATGAAATCAAATTGGAAACTTTACCACAGTTTTTTTTGTGATTAATCCCCCATTGACACTCGCTCTCATGATATTTACTATTTTCACAGAATATTCTTAGGATTTCCACGGGTTTATAATGTTTATACAATAACAATTTTATAAAAATTTAATGATAAAATATAGCTCATATAATGACTATTAAAGTTATTTTTCATATTATTTTCGTCTACAGGAAATTCATATTAAAATAGTATAATATTAATATACTAAAAACCTCATTTAATAATTTGCATTATTCTTTGCACTAAAATTAACTTGATTTAGATTCTTTTAAATACAATTAACTTAAAGTTAACACGTTAATCTTAAAATAAAAAAAGTAACTTATGAAGTTAAAAGTTAATTTGTAAAAAAGTAACGAGTTAATTAACTTAATTAAAATTAACTTAACGTTTTAACTTAATTTTAACTTTTAACTCGTTATGCCCAACCTTGTATATAGTGTTATTCCCTGCTATGAGGTTCCTTATAATAATTTCGAAAATGTGATATCATCAGGCGTTTAGCCATCATTGATATGTTGTGCTTTTGAAAATACATTACATGCTAACAACAATCGCTTAATACGGGTTAAATCCACGGATGTAGCGAAGAAACGTGAGTTACTCGGAGAAATCATCATCATTGCACTCGATTATAATACGGAGCGGGTTTTATAATGTAAGACACGTACATTTCGAATAATTCGTTCGATTAATGATAATCATAATAACGCTATGAGTTATCGAAAAACGCATAATTAAATTCAATCGGAGAATGCTTGTGTTCAATACACCAACATAAATAACATTTTTAGGCGCACGCGTTGACATATTTAATGAAAATACTTCTACGCGAATTCATTCCAGTGTCAGACGGGCCGGCAGAAAACCTTCGAACATTTTCCGCGCACAAGCCCACATATTAATAAAATCATTTCCCCATGGAATTAAAGCCGGTCGGTTAACTTGCACGACGGCATACACGACTGTATTGCAATTACACGGACGCGCGGCGATTAAATCGTGTTGCATCCGCGACACCGCGATGCGTTCCGTACAAAATCTTAATACCGCACCGGCGCATACACTCGTATTTACATATGCAAACGTGGAATTACGATTACGATTATGATAACGTGTTCTGAAGAACAATCGCTTAGCCCAGCCCAAGGGAGGGGGGACACTGCAGCATTTGCAATCGATAACTCGTACGGGCGAAACGGTCGCGTACGTACGGAGTGTACGGATTTAATTTACACCCGGTCACCCGGTGCATATGATATACGACCGTTTGTAACGCGTTACCGGTTGAACTGCTGGGCGACGACCCTTTGCGGGTCTCCGAGATACACCGTCAGGTTGTGAATTAATTACGCTCGCGCCCCTCGAAATGCGCCTTGGACCGCGCGCGCGCGGCCGGGTCGGCGCCAGGTTATCTGAAATGAGATCGCGCCGCTTGTAACCGCCGCGGAGTTTACAAGCGAATTATACTGTCGGTACGTAAACTATCATCCGGGGGTCGCGAAGGGGGTGCGGACGGAGAAAAGAGTTACTTGCCGAGCCCAAAAAACTCAAACAAGCACTCGAGTCGCTCGTGTGACGTGTCGCATCAACGCCACTTTTCGTGCGCATCGTGAACATACAACACCCATTTCTTACGGTAAGCATATAACACTTTTGTTGTAATTTAAAACTATAACTATAGACGTTGCAACTTAAATTACTTCCGACCGCTGTTTGAGCTTTAACGTCACACGTTGTACTGAATTACGTACATGCAGTTCAAACGAAATTATTTGAATAGCACGCGAATCGGGCTCGGTAAAATTTTACAACTTCTCGTGAAGATCATACAAATGAAATATTATTATTATTATTATTTGCGCTGTATAAATTAATTCGACACGATAAACGACACCGACGACTCGGATAGTATTCGTTAAAATATTATGATAAATTATATCGATATATTTACACATATATGCAGACATTTCACCTAGGTGATTAATAAGTTACAATAAAATACAATCTGGTTTTCGTATACTTAAACACAATAAAAACTTTGCATACACGTGTGCAATTCGATTACGATAATAAAACATTTAAATTTTAATGCAAAGCACAATGGTTTGAAATCGATATTTAGCTTATATAAATTATTAACTATTAACTTTCTATTATGGATTATTATATGGATTATGATATAAATCTGAGTAAAAAAATCTTGAAACATTGAATTTGAATTACGCACCCATTTTCAAATTTCCCTATAAAAGGAGGTTATTTTTTCTCTTATAAGGGATTATTTTACAAAATTATAAAATGCATTTTTACACGAATTTATATTTATTTATATCTGCTAAATCCAAATATTAAATTATTTTTTAAATTGACTCTTTAACAAAGGGAAGAAAAAAGTTTTTTTAATTAAACTTAAATTAATTTTGATTTATAATAATATATTTTCTATGTATAAATATAAATGGAGTTGAATTAAATTCAATTGTTAATATAGACGTTATCTGCAGTATCGGTTTAGACTTCAAGTTGTTGTTGCATTTGTCTTTCACGATAAATTTCACTAATATTTAAGCTTTTAGAGTAACATTTTTTTTACCATTAAAACATGCTCATGAAATGGATAAATGTTGACATTTTGTTTTTTAGCTGTGAATTTAATATTTATGCACGGTTGTTTTGTCAAATTATTGTCAAAAAACAATGCTAGAACTTCATTATTTGTATACAGGATAATTTAATTTGATAGTGATTTTTTATAGGATTTTCTTATTTTTGAATAATTAAAAATTATTTTTAGTAGGTGTCAAAATTGATACTATCAGTAATGTAGCTTAACTTCTATTTCCTAACGTATTAAGTGTATTTTTTGTATGTAAAAGTATTTGACTAAAAAAAAAACTGATTCATTAATTTTTAATTATATCTCTTTTAGATCTTTCACTAGTACTATCATTTTTTTTTTTTTTTTTTTTTTAGTATTCCTTATCTATTTTCCTGTTATTTAATAAGTAATTAAAATTAAATTTGTTGCCACTCTTTCTTAAATTGAATAAATTTTTTTTTTGTTTTTTATTTTTTAACTAGAAATATACAATCTGTGTCCCTAGGCACAATAAGAATATGTGATAGTTGATTTTTTTTTTTTTTAACATGAAATACGCGAGGGAAGAAGCCATCCAATGATAACACCTATTTTGAATTTGTTTTTATTTTTTAATGATTTTTTTTTTCTTTTATTCATTAAGTAAGTCTCTACACCAGTTTCATTTAAGTCTTCGTGATGGAATTGTACGAGTGGCTAGATTTGAAATGAGGGCGTTAGGATGGGAGAGGAGTCTGTTATGAAAACGTTTATAGAATATAACTGCTTGAGCGTAAACAGTTTTTATTTTTAAATAGGTGTGTAAAGTAGAATTGGACACATATGGCGGGACATTAGTGATTGTGCGTAGGATTTTATTTTGAAAGGTTTGTATTTTGTTTATATTAGATTTTTTTGCATTACCCTCGAGTTGGATGCCATAAGTCCACATCGGCTTGATTAAAGATTTGTATATGAGTAGTTTGGTGTTTAATTTAGTGTGTTTATTAGATATTAATGTCTTAAGCGAGCGAAGACGTTAATTTAGGACGAGTTTTTTAATTTGATATGGGGTGCCCAGGTGAGGCGGCGATCAACAGTTAGACCTAAGTACTTTACTGATTGGGTTGATGGGATTGGGATATTGCTAAGAGAAACTTCAGAACAAGGATAGAGGCGAAGAGTAAATATGGTATGGGCTTCGATTGATTGACCTTAACTCGCCATTTTTTATACCAGTTTGACATTAACTCAAGGTGGGATTGGAGATTTGAAGAGACAGTTTGTGGGTCATCGTGTATTGACATAATTGCCTTATCATCTGCAAACTCAGCAACTGATGCGTATGGAAAAGAAGGTTGATCTGCAGCATATATATTATATAATATTGGAGAAAATATACCACCTTGTGGTACTCCTGCATTAATATCAGCAACGTTTGAGAAGGACGAGCCAAACTTGATTTGAAAATGACGGTCGTTAAGATAAGATTTGATCATTAGATAATATGTTGGGGGTAGAAAACATTTAAGTTTGTACAGTAGACCCTCATGCCACCCCTTATCAAATGCTTGGAATACATCCAGGAATACGGAGGAACAGTATTTTTTTCTTTTCGAGAGAAAATTATATGGCATCTACTAATTTATGTAGTTGATGAGTTGTGGAATGAGACGCGCGGAAACCGAATTGAGTATTTGGCAGGATATTATTGGAAGTAATGCATGGTAAAATTCTTTTTAGGACAAGTCTTTCGAAAATTTTTGCAAAAAATGGTAAAAGACTTATAGGTCTGTAGGAGGAGGGAATATCAGGAGGCTTTTTCGGTTTTAGAAATACAACTATAGTTGAAAATTTCCAAAGTTGTGGAAAATAAGTCAGTCTTAAAGAAGCATTAAATAAAACCATGAGTAGAATAATTGCTCTTTTTGGAAGACACCTGGCAACCTCCGTTGTAATTAAGTCGTAACCAGGGGATTTTTTAAGGCTATATTTTTGTATTGCAAATTTAACACCATTTGGGGTGAAGTGTTTAGTAGGAAGAGAGACAGGGAAAGGGCTATCGAGGTAATTTTTTACTTAAATTGTATGTTGAGGTTCTTGTATGTCGGGATATGGGATGAATATTTGAGCAAAGTGATTTTTAAACAATTCAGCTTTGTCTGCATCTGAAACAGCAAGCCCCCCGGCTGAATTTATTAGTGAGATATTCGGAACTTTACGTTGAAGGGACTTTTTTGTGGCAGCCCAAAGACTACCATTATTTGGTGTCAGATTTGAGAGATATTCGGCAAAGTCTTGATTTTTGCGATAGGCCAGACACTTCTTTAAAGAGTTAGATTGTTAAAGTTTCGTTTGTGAGAGGGAAGACGAGTTGATACAGAGTTCGTGCTTTACGATTGTTAGTTATTAAGAGACGAATGTGTTCAGGAATTGAAGGAGAATAGTTTTTACGCGGTTTAGGTGTAGTGCTAGCATGCCACATTGCTGTTTGGATTACATTTATTTACATTTATTAACTTATTTACGGCATCATCAATTTCTTGGGTGGATTTTAGGCTAACCTTGAGGTCAATGTTTTGGTTGACCAAGTCATGGAATTTTTGTTTATCAGTGGTTGGGTGAAACAGTTTAGGGGGTGAAGGACGGATTGATGGAGTAGCACTAGCAGTCAGAAGTACTGCTGAGTGATCCGAGGTGGGTTCAAGAAGATTAATAGTCGTGTAGAATATGTTATACGGTGTATTTATAACAAAAATGTCTAAAATATCCGGTTTCTTGCGTAGGGAAGTGGGCCAGTATGTTGGACCTGGTGGAGCTTGAATATTGTAGCCTTTTTGGTTTATAAAGTTATAAAGGACCACGCCTCTAGGATTATTCGTACGACAGCCCTAGACATGATGTTTGGCATTATAGTTACCGCCTATTATAAAATTATGACTATGAGTGCTAAAGAAATCAACATAATTTTGGGTAGTTAAGCCATGACGTGGTGGGGAATATATTGCTGCTATTGTAGTTGGAATGTTATTTAGATGTAGTAATATGGCACAAGACTGTTAATAAGGTTGGCAACAGTTTGGAAGAGTTTGGAATAATATAGAGGATTTAACGTAAATCGCAGCACCTACATGAACAGTATTATCTGGGTGATTTGTTTTTAAAAGATTGCACCCAAGTATGGGAACATAAGAATATTTGGTGAAGTGTATTTCTGATATTAGAGCTATATTAATACTCTTTTCTTGGAGTACAAGCTGTAATTCATTTACGTGATTTTTGAGGCCATTTGCAATGAATAAGAGGATAAGAAGGGAATTGTTTGTGAGAGAAGACATTATTTATCGCCAAGAAGTTTTGAAATTACTTTAGTTAGTAGGGTGATTAAAGGATTTATTAATTGCTTAAATTCATCAATGAAGGTTGACATTATTTGGTTAATGTCTGGGCCCAGTGGTGGATCAGTATAGTTGGGATGTAAGTTAGAGGTAGCTTGGGCGTACGTATGCGTCAAGACAAAAGGGATTATTGAGGAGGCTTTCAATGAATGGGTATCTTTTACATCAAAATTTTTAGAATTAAAATTAACAGTTAACTGGTTACTTGGTTTTGGATTTTTTCGTCGTTGAAGATCTCTGTAGACGGAGCAGGGTTTATAGTTTGATGGGTGTTCTCCAAAACAAAGAGCGCATTTTGGTGGGACATCTCGGGAATTTGGACAGGCTGATAAGGTATGAAGTCACAATATGATTTTGTGTGCACATATTCTTGACAATTTGTACATTGGCTTATCATTTAGGTTTAAATGGTTCTTCTACTTTAACTCTTGTGTGGAGAAGTGACGAAAATTAAAAAATATCATTGGATTGGTTGGATGGTTCAAGGTCCACAAAGAATAGTGGAAGTGGGTGCTTGTTTATCTTGTGAAGTACTTTTGAAACTTGCCTGACATCGAATAGACGTTGTTCAAGCTCAAATTTGATTAACTTTGTCGACGTAGTTGGATGTAAGTTATGAATGACAACCCGTAAAGGATTGTCTTCTTTCAACTGAAATGTGTGAAATTCGGCTTTTTCTTTTTTTAAGACTCTGGATTAGCTGTCATGATTTTGAGGTGGTCAGTCGAGGCTTTGCAGTAAAAATTATCAACACCAATCAATTCAATAAGTTTTGCGCACAAGCTGGTAAATTCTATTACGCCCCTAATAAAAATTGGTGGGGGTAGGGGAGCTTTAATTCCAATGTTAATGGATTTGATAGGATTTTTGAGAACATCAGAAGCGTGGATATCGTTCAACTGAGACTTCGAAGATGACTGTACAGGATCGATTTGATCGATTTGAAATAGTATCTCGTATCGATTAGTGGTGAAGAAAAAATTTTTGTTTTTATTTATCGGTGTTTTTGGCGAGTTTTGTTCAGAAGAACTAGAGTAGTTCCTTTTACCATCATTTTTTTTTTTAATCTATAACTACGGTCCATCTGTCATTCGAGTTATCGTCCATATTACCTTTTACCGGCTACTTGAGCGCTGTTGATGGTTGACTGTTGATTGCGAGAGTTTGCATTATTGAGATTATTTTGGTTGTTATTGTTTTTATTATTATTTCTGTTTGATTGCTGCATATTCGTGACTAGTGTAGAGGTCGAAGTCACGGCATGGTTAGGACACGTGATGTAACGACGCACGATAAAACGAACGCGATAAGACGACGTTTAATGACAATATTATTAAAAAGTTAGTATTCCATTTATCTTATAGGAAGGAAAAATAGCTTTACATTTCGTTATTTAAGACAAATTTTTTGCTGACTTAACGTAAGTATGTTTATAAACAGTTTTACAACTATTTGGTACAAAAATTGAGCGAAAACAAATATCAGAATTTGATAAAATAATAAACGAAGGAGGAGCGCGACGGCTGATGCGTACGTTACCGGCGCCACACGCGAACTGATTGAATAAATTAAATAGGATTTCGTGAACTTTTCACTGAAAATTTTTTTAAAATATAGAAAATTTCGAAATTTGTTGATTTACTAAATTTGAGTATAGCATATCCCACTATTCACAACAATATAGTACCTTTACAGTTTCAAATAAAAATGCTCTTAATTTGATCGAAAAAGGGTTTGATGGTCATCTATGTTTCTACAACTAATATAGGTCTTCATAGGTAAAATAGTTATTAGAATTTAAATTATCATCTATGTTGCATTAATAAACTGTTTTGATGTCACCACCAGAACTGGCAATAAAAAAATTAATATTAACAGTACTCGACTTGGCAAAATTGAAGATGGAGGACTCGGTTTACTTTTTAAAAAGAGTGTCTCCTAAACTTATTAAGCGTTATAATTATAACGTAATAATAGTAGAAGGACGGTAAAATTTTGGAAAACTAGTTGGAATACTCCATTCTCCTGCGTCACCTCACAAGTCGAGCACTGAATATAAATTACAAACGCGAATAGACGCAAACCAAATTTTGAAATATCATAAAATATGTGTTTTATATTGCTGAATGCTCAACGAATTCTAGCAATTAAAATTATATTTTTAATATTATAAAACATATTTATGATATTTAATTATAAAATAACGTGAGTATGTACTTATCAATGTTTGGGGATCTATTTTAAATATATAAAATAAAGTGTAAGAAAAGTATACATGCAAAATTTCAAGGTATAATCTCCAAACGTTTAAATGAGTAAGTTAATGGAAAATTTACGAAAATTAGATTTATTTCAACATTATCTCACTATAATTATCATGTATATATATAATATCAATATTATCTTGAATTTAATTTTTACAATACATAAAATATGCAAATTATTTGGATATCATATAATAGATATTTATGGACAATTGAAAATTATATTGTTTCCACCTATAATTGGATTTCACATCTCTGTGCTGTGGTGTATTTATAATGGTCACAGCGGAGATCACTAAATACCTTTTAATGCACTGTACATTAATGTTTTTAGCAAACGCCAATTATAAATTATTGTTATAATTAAATCCATCGGGTGGTTACGAAGGACAAAAAAGTTCAGGTAGAATCAAAACGATTTTATGGGATAGAAAAATTTAACAATAGTAGCCCTCTGTAAATTCCTATGTAAAAACACACTCTCTTTTCATCCTTTAAAATTATACCGTTCTCGTTGTTCAACTTTACAATTTACCGATTACACCTAGAAACATTTAGGTTATGAGACAAAACTTTGCCATGAAGCGCGTGTGAGATACAAATGATAAACAAACTGGGCAAGTTAATTAAAAATTATTAACTCGAGTTAAATTAAGTTAAGAGAATATAAGATCGATAAGTTAAAAGTTAACAGTTAAAAAAAGTAAAATTTAATAAGGAAAAAAATACTAACTTAACTCAGTTAAAAAAAAATTAAACTACTTTTTTTAATTAGTATGTAAATCATATAAGAAGTGATAACATTCTTTAGAAATATCTCGTTTTTTAAATTATAATAAACAATTTTATTGCATTTTTTATCATAACTTACAGCAGTGGCTCTTTAGTGTTTGAAAAATACTATGACATCAAATGTACCTCAAGGAGCCATTAAGTATCGTATTTATTTATTATAGTTGATATTCTTCATACATAATATTCTGTATCCACGGCCAGAACCCAATATCCAATGGTGGGCCTCCAACCTACAAAATCTAATATGACATCTGATGTACAGTGTATGCGACCATTTTACTTTACATGATTATTTAATTTTTTTTAATTGAATACTTTTTTATATTTTGTATTAATATTTACGTATAATAAAAACTTCCAAATTTTTTAGCTTGACTGACCATTTTTAAATCAACTGTATAAAGTTTAGTTATTTCAAGTGCCAATTAAACTTGTTAAGTTAATAAACTTTATTAGAAAATAAACTAACTAGTTAAAGTGCACATTTGATTATATATACGGTGAATTGACGTGAGACGTCCTCTCCGGGTAGGTTCAACGTAAGAAATGTTGGCTGAATATTTGGAAGGACGAAAAAATATTTATACAAACATTTTCCGATGCATCTTAAGATTAAAGTACACAAATAGTCGTACGTAAGTATAAAAGTCCCACGCCAACATGTATTTAACTCCTCGAGTTTCGGTAAACGATCGAATACAAACGATGACACCAACGCACAACAATGGGGTCTCGATAGTAAAAAGTAGCTATTTTAATTATTCATAATGAATGATTCCAATTACCTAATAGTATATTTTTAAATAAGATAAATACACCACGCCAAATGTCAATATCAGAGTATAAATTATGAAATGATTTATGTTCAATTTTATGATATAGACACCTACCTATACGTTTTGAGCAGTAAAATAATTGTATACTGTATTATATCATACTATTATATGATAAATATTGAGGTTGAATATGTTAACGGAACACTTTATTACCGCTATATACTTTAATAATATAATAATTATTGCTGTCGGCGAGATAAAATTAAAACAGGCAGTTGGGATTACAAAATCATACCGAGTTACTAACCGAGGCGAGACATTATCGAATATTAATTATTTTAATAATTCCTGAAATCGATATTTTGTCCTTCTTAATAATTATGAGTTTATGTACCGTATTTAAATATGATTTACAAAAAAAAATTCGAAAAGGTGTGAATTGTTATAGGCACTAATTTTTAATGCGCCAAACTTACACAAATAATTTGTTTACATAAACACACGAATAATGAATATTCGTTAAGCGACTATCAATACTAACATTATACAGAGATTTTTTCGAGTGTTACGTTTAGTAATGAATTGGTATTGCAAGATACAAATTTATATTATTCGTTAATATGATTATTATTAAAATTCGATCCAAGATCACATAAAATGATAAGAAAATTAATCGTTTATTTTAAACATTTCTCAAAAACATAAGAATCAATTGGGTTGTAAGTAAGTCTTATCGGTTCCTTGCATCCGAGCCAATACATGTGCTATATTCGTACATAAACACCAGAGGCCATTCATTTCTTTTAAACGGTCTAGCGTAACGCCAACACAGATGCACTGGAAACATGAAACATGCACATAAAACGATTCGGTTTGTTGATAAAAACCTCCCTTTTGGCTTAGTGACAATTTCATAATTAATTACTACTACGTTGAGTATGTACGAATATGTACGTGTATGTATGTACTTATGTGTATCCAACTAAACAGAGTTCAGACTTCAGGAAACATTGCACAAACACTGCGCAGCAGTAATTTCCAGAAGACGGATGGATGGTTAGCAATTTGTTCCGAGGAAGTTAAATATTGCTTATGATTGATTACATTAGTTGGTTCCTAGTAAAAATTACATGAGTAAACGAAAGTTCATACAAAAATGTGTGACATTTGCAAAACTAATAAATAACAAAAACGTGGACCGATGATGTCGGTTATGTTGGTTTGGGTTCAGGTTGATTTTTTTGGGATTTATTGTACTCGTAGACTTTTTGTGGGGATCACGATTTAAATATTCATAAAAATCTAATAAATTATGTCGTTTTACGTCAACCACCGTGTTCGGTGGCTTTTACGGGGCAAAAAATAATCAAACGACGTGAGTCGATTTCGCGTCATAAATATAACACAACACAAATTCGTTTTAGTAATGACTTCCTGATTATTTCCTCATTAGGTTAAACTTTGCGTTAATATTGTAGTTATTTGCTGGGCCCATAAGTCATTACCAGGGCTCGAAAGTTGTAGCACCAAAAATTTTACTTTTTAGCTCTTAAATATGCACTTAAAAACTCTAAAATATGCACTATAAATAGCTAGAAAAATCAAAAAATATGAGTTTAACTTGAAAAAATTATAAATTTATTAGAATTTAAATGTAATTTAACAAATTGTTGAGCTCATAGATAAAGTATGGACTGGTTGAATTATATAATGTTAACAAAAATGTTAAACTACTAAAATGTATTTGTAAAAATGTACTTATTATTAAATAATTTAATATACTTAAATTGGAAATTATCCCGAATTATTATAATTAATAATCTAATGCAATGATATAATAAGGGAATTAAAATAACGTTACAAATTATTAATACATCAAATAATATTTGATGAGGTCTATTTATTTCCAATAATTCAAATATTTTTAAAAATATAACTAAGTAAATACAATTATTATCAACAAAAAGGTGATTATGTTATGTTATGTTATTAAAAATATACCCGAAATAATATTATAAACCCTAAATCAGCAAAATAGTAATAAAACCCGTAAATATGTCAAAAATAGCAAATATAAATTTTGTGTATGAGATCCAAATAGTGTGAAACATATTTGTATCTTATTTTGGATGTTTTAGGATGAATCAAGAAAAAATATGCATTTCTAGAATCCTAAGCCCTGGTCATTACTATTAATTATATATATGTACTTATTATTACTTTAACATGTAAATTCCACCGATAATTTTTTTTTACTTAAAAAAAAATTTAAATTCCACCGGTACGTATTTTTTACCTGAAAACACATACATTCCTTTGAGAACACACATCCAAATATACATCACTTTACAAAAGCCCTATTAGATATTCAATTATTCACTTACATTAAATTAAACAGCATTAATGAACCTAATAACTTTAGAAATTCATAATCAAAATCACGCCAAAAATTTTAAACACCATAATTTCGGCATTCGAAGAAAACAATATTACCATTATGCAATTCGTAAAAGTTGCATCTAAACATTATCCAACCAAATTTTAAATTTTAAATCATTGTATCTAAATACACTAAATATATTATAATAAATCTATAACCACATAAATTATGTAATCTTAATTAATCAGATTGGATTTGGATTAAAATTTTACCTACATAATGTTACTTTTATTTCAGGTAGGTAAAAAAAATTTTACGGTGGAATTTACATTAATTTTTTCATGTTAAAAAAAAATATATATGTGGAATTTACATGAAATAAGGTCTAAAAAGGTAGCAATCGGTGGAATTTACATGCACACGATCACTTTATGTCTGATATAAAATATATTATTGGCGATCGATTTCAATAGCATATCAATATCATACAAATGAAAACAGTTTTGTTTTTTAAACTTAACATAATATAAACAGATCGTGCGTATAATATTTAGACGGTTTGTGTACAATGTTATTATTTTTCTTATAATAGTATTATTAATTTTATTATAATTATGCTATTTACCGTTGAATTTGTATTCAAGAACTCGGTTTGTTATCATTCGCATAACGTACAATGTTATAACATATTTTACGACAGGATAAAAATAAATCGTTTTATGCTCCTCCAGTTTATAGTTGCATGATTATGAGTTAGCCATTAATCTGCATAACGTTGTCCGTATTTATGTAGCTATATAAACTTTCAATTTTCGTCTATAAGATAAAATTTAAACCGTGGCGGTTATTTAAGTACTGTTTGTAAAAACACACATTGTAAAAATATGTTATTATATCTTATTCCCTGTTTTCAAGTTTTTTGTTTAACGACGTGGTTCTTTCGTTTTCACAATCTGCACGCGAGGCGCATACAGCCCAAAGGACGTGAATATTTTATTTTACACTCATTTTAAGATGTTGTGAAATGAGGATACCGCAGTTATGTTTGTTCGTGCGTTGGTTATTCGGCATTTTTGGAATACGCTTCGTGAAAAGTTCGAAATTTAGTAAGTCTGCTGGTAAACCCTAAAACACAATGTCTTTAATCGGATAACTTTTTCCCTATCTTATGCGAACACTGACCGAGTTCAAATTTTGGGTAAATGTAGATTGAGTGTTCTTCCACCACGTTGTACAACTACTTATATAAACTAACGTACAGCTTTATTTACATAACAATTTTTGTTTTTGTTTATATATATATAATGATGTGCATCAAAAACGGTCATAATAATCTCTATATTTAACAGAAAAATAAATATTCAAAAGATGACCTGAATCGTAACCCGACGAAAACTGCGTACACAACTGCATTAGAGTTAAAATAATCCAATAGTATGGAATTAAACTACTTCTAAATTATTGTATAATCAAAGTGTATTTACAATTATCTAAAGTTCAAAGTTTATAACGATTTTGTTTTCCTTAAAATCTCAAATGATAAAATGTTATACTACACAGTGTAACGACCTACACTCTGGTTATATACTTTATTCGTACTTATTTTGGGAAAAGTTTAAGGAAGTTTTTTCGTGTTTTTAAACAGCTTGGAATAACATTATACTAAAATGTTAATGTAATTTATATAGTATTTCGGGGAATAAAATCTATTATAAGACCCATAAAACTGTATTCATATAAATTAAATTTTCTAAAAACAAAAAATAAAAATAAAATGAACAAATCGGTAGAACATTCACGACGTGCTATACACATCGTATATTGGCTTTCAGTGGAAAAAAAAGTTTTTTGTAATGAGTTTTTTCGGGATTCGATGTATTTGTTTTCGTGTTTCATGGATGAAAATCTACCGCAGAGTTGAGGTGTGTGACGATAGCGGGAGGTCAATATCAAAAAAGGTTGTTTAAAAAACTTGAAATTAATGAAACGAGATCATAAGTTGAATAATTCGACGTATTCCTTTGATTATAGTACATCACAAAAATTAATTGTTTTTAATTTCATACTTTGCAGTAGTATTTGATGCAAAATTTGTCTTGTATAGTGCCGTTTGCCGGAGAGGAGCAGAGTAGTAGGAAAAAACACGGGAACGTTTCACAGAACGGATACGAACAAAGAAAACAAAAATGTTTTAAATTAATCCCATGGTGGCATAGTCATAAACAATTGTTCGGAATCTCTTTGTATCGTGATACTCAATAATTATATATAGTTAGCTCAAAGCTAAAGCTATAGATACTTCGTCGGAATTTCATCCGGTTTCTTTGGCAGGTTTAGAATTTTCTTCGCTTTAAAAAGGGCAGATATATACAAAATAATTCAATTACATAAGCACGCATAAACAAAAATAATTCTTTTTCATAATCATTAAAATCTTTAACATAAACGATTAGATTTTTTATGTAAATCAATTTTAAAACAACAATATTAGTTGCTGCACAAGCTTTGAAAAGAACCGTTACGAGAATAATTTTCCAATCTATAGTACACTCGTGCACATATTTACGTGTAAACCATGTTGCTGCATTACATATAGTAGTATAGATTCACGTATCATGTAACAGCATGACGATTGGCACGTGCGAAAACCATAGTTTCGTTATTTTCGTATATATATATTTTTTTTTGTTTTCTCGTACCCTCGAATTTGTCGGCTGGGTCTTTTATTGCGTCCGGACACACATGCACACACTTGTGCTGAAGCCGTTCGCCGGGGTGCTCGCGTGTTGAATATACATTTTGAAAAAAAATATTACGTTAGCTGCAATATACACACATACGTACCCATAAATATATACATTATATATACGTATAAGAGGATGCATAAAATTCCGGAAAAAAAAATATACGTACATGGCGTATTACCCGCGAATACGTGTGCACGGGAATAAAAATAACAAACGATGTTCACCTCCAACCGTCGCGTGTACACACTCGCATCTCTCCTCTTCCGCTCAACCATATTATACATGAAGAACACACGCGCACACATCCGCGTGTGGTGTGTCCTACCCTTCGGCCCGTATGTGTAACCGGCTCGCGCACGTTCCGTATAAATCGCCGAAAACGTCTGCCGGTGGTGAAGGGACGAAGGGGTTAAGGAAGAAGGGTATATACGACCGCCACTGCCGCCGCCGCACGGTCCGCTGGTCGTCACGTCCCGATACAACAATTGCATGTTAGTCGGATCAACGGCGGCACGGTCGCGGAATTTTAAAACGGCGGGTGGGCGGACACGGGGCTCCTGGCTCACGCACAGCCTCCAACACCACCATCACCGCACCACCTTCTGTACCGCATTACCAACCCCCATTCCCTTCGAGCACTGTCGTTTTTATCCGAACCGTCGATTTCCCATATATATATATATATATATAAATACGCGAGCGCGTGCACCGGTGCTCTTCCTGTATAACAACGTCCCTTCCCCTTCCACTACTTTTCACTGCCCCCGCGATGACGTAAAACTATGGGAGAAAAATATATGTACAAATATAAAAAAAATTCTAAAGCATTTTATACGCCATTGCAGCACGGCGTATTCGACGACATCGCTAGACAAAAGTTACATTTCTAAAACTATGAGTATACATTACAGATAAAAAAAAAAATCACTTGCATAAGATATTATTTATAATACACGACGATCAAAGTACTTTCAGTGAAGGGAAACAGTGTTGGCGAAACGCTTAAGAACAAAAGTAAGATCCCCTTGCACAGTGTTATATTATTCGAATACATTAATCCAAAAAGAAATATTCAAATAATAACAATTATAATTATTATGATAATAATTTTTACTTTTCACAATTTACACTATTATATTTATAAATATATACCTTTTAATTAAATTATTTAAGCTCAGGTGCATCTAATGTGAAGTTCCTTCATATCTTTCATTGTCCTTTTCATCATTGTGCTTATTGTAACCTCTAGTACAGATTGTAAATATTAATTTAAATCAGGGGTTGGCAACCTTTTGAATCACGCGGGCCATATTTTTTTTCAAATGTTTATCAAGGGCTACATTAAAAAAAATATTTTACATATGATATATACTAATAACTTTAGTGCTATTATTTTTGATTATTTTACATAGAAATACGAATGTTACTGGAAAAATTGCTTTTAAGAAAAAATTTAATTTTTGACAAATTAAACATAATGTCTTACCTTTGTTTTCGACGAAATAGTATAAATCAACCCAAGAATTATTAAAAAAACGATGTTTATCACAAATTTCATTTTACAAACGCAAACAGTCACACGTACGGGCGTAATCACGGTGTAATACTATTTTCTACAAACGTAAAGTAATTATGACCATAGATTAAATATATTAGATACATATGTATTAAATACATAGATTAAATATATTTAAAATTTTAATTTTTAAATATATATATTAGTATATTTAATTTATCCTATGATCGACTAATACAGTTATCATTATCTTCGACTCCGCGATTAGATAATAATAACAATTTTATTTATAAAGAAAAAGAATTGAATAGTATTGAAAATTGTATGAAAAATGTATTGAACAAAAATAAAATAAAAATTAACCACCTTTGTGCGAGTCAAAAAAAATTGCTTCGCCGGTTGCCGACCCCTGATTTAAATTAAAGAAATTTGAAAAAAAAAATAAAAATATTTTTTGATTTACTTCTTTACTTTACAATCAAACTACAAACATTACAAAATCTTCTTTCGACCTTAAGCCAATAAAGAATAATACAACGATTTTATTCTAACTGCATAAAAGTTCACAAGCTTTATCAATATCATATTAAGTAACCAATATTAAATAACTAACTGGAATATAATGATAAAGTTGTTGAATACAAATATTTCGATTTGAAATAAGTACTTATAGTTAATTAGTGCACATAATAATGAATAATTTTTGAATACTTTCGACGCAATACATAAAAACCATTTCAAATATAAATCAAGTACTTATTATTTCAATATATTATAACTGTTCGAGTACCTTACACGGTCGCGTAAACAAATGATTCTCACTCTCGTTCTCCCGCCGTACACTCGAATCGTGTGACTTCGATGGCACTGCGATTATTATTATAAATATTATTTCAATATTGTAATGCGCGAAAACGACGTATTTCAAACCCTTTTGTTGTACGGTGTACACAACACGTGTTTACCATTGTACACCATATACCGTCACGAGCGCGCAGCCGACACAAATTTACGACGGCGGCGACAAGACCGGCGGCAGCCGCTGCACCTCATCCCTTCTCGGCAGCGCGTGTTCTTTATGAAGGGCATCAATTTCGAAAAAACACGATTTTTAACGAGTGTTACTTAGTGCCATGTTTTTTTGTTTCTCTCTCCTCTTACACGTACCATCACCCTTTCCACACAGTTTATTAGGGGTTAAAATATTGCCCCGTTCGTGCGTAATTTATACTCGTACGCGTGCAACCGGCGCCGGAGGGAAGGCTTTATTGAAATTGAATTAAAACGAATACGGTACATTTTTTCAGCGTCAGCTTCGGGTGTGCAACGTGCACAAACATCCGTGTTGGTGGACTCACGTATTTGGATACACTTTTTTGTTTTTGGTTAAAATCAACGGGACAAACACACGTTTACATCGAGTTCTAACCGATTTCGTTCGGTTCGCGCAGCGCAAACCGTCTACGTCTTGCACACGCCACCGTAGCCGTGCACGGATACGGAATACGTCGGATAACGTTTCGTTGATCGCAGAAAGTCCAGCGAAACAATATAAGGCAATCGGAAATCAGGGCGTGGGTACTAATCAAATCCGGGATCGTTTAACGTTCGCGGCCCTACGGGTGCCATTCGTATGCTATGTCGCGTGTGCATACATTACGACCGCGTACTCCCTTAATGCTGGCGACGCGCGCGCTCGAAACGAAGCCACGAAAATACGTCCCCCGGGAAACGCGGATAAAGCGCGCGACGTGTTATAACGTTCTGGCGAGGCGCATAATACTTATACATCTGTCATTTAGATTGCATTGTCCCCGATTGTGCGATTCTTGCGTCGCGCGTACTCCATTAACAGCGCACAGCCTTACGGTTCAATATCGTCGGAACAAACGCGGGCTTAACCGTGTAAACGGAACCTAACCTGTCCCTGCGTCGTTCAATCTGCCCGTCTCGAACGGTCCCCGGCGACAACACGCAGTTAGTACAAACATCACGTGTACTCGTATCCATATCCATATATATCATACGGCAAGCGAACGAAATTTCGGTGCCCACCCGCGATCGACCGGCTTAAGTCTCGGGTGTCGGGCCGATTTCGAAATCCGTTCGACCACGGGTCGCAGGGGTGTAATTAGGGGGATTAGGGGGATGGATCCCCCCCAAAAATTTTTTTATGTAATTTTTTTTATTTATTATAATGTGATAATATGATTATTATCATTATTATTATTATTACGATTACTATTATTATTATTATTATTATCATTAAAATTTAAATTATTAAAAATTTTGTTCTGGTGGGGGGGGTACTGTATAAGGCCTCCCAAACCAAATTCCTAATTACGCCACTGACGGGTCGTCGTATTGTATCGGGAAATGTTAACAACACCGCTGTTTGTCTAGCTATCCTTTAGATAAACCGTCAAAATCGGTTACGAATTTTAAAAGCCGACAGTGTACAACACGACGAAACAGTTTTATCCACACGTATAATTATTATCTTATAAGCGTTGGTCATTAGCGTAATCCGAACGTTCAACTTACCCAAACATGTTACGTACACAATAAACAGTAGCCAATAAGTCAGCCGTAGTGGATTAACTTGATCGGAGAAACGGTTTAAACGTGATTAGTTACTTCCAAAGTATTTTATCACGAACGACTTGATTGATGATCCAATTTTACATCCACGTGACGCCGGCCTTTAAATGGCCGAAGATCGGAATTGATGACAGGGATTATTAATACTGGTGTCCACTCGGTGTTACAAAGTATTAATGCAACCTTGATTTCCGATCATATAAGACGTGAACGTGTTTTTGTCGAACCAACACTTTCACGAGTGACTTATATCAATTGCAGGGAATAAATTAATAAAGACAAAAAGAACATATACCGCTATGAACAGTTGTGAAATGATTTTACAGGGTAGTTAATTTATCGTTTTCCAATTACATGGAACTGATGTTCGTCACGGTAACCGTAGTACATTTGTACACAAACGTGAATTCGCAGTATTTTCCAAACTAAACTACACTGTGATGGCAGCAATGTAAGTACTCGTATTTAAAGAGACCGTACAATCAGTCCGATCGCGTAAACGGTACACCACGTGTATGGATGACCGCACATTGCGTACCACCACACGTAAAGCTCACAAAGCCGAAATTAATTTGACGTAAACTTAAGTGCATTTTATTATGTGTTTACAAGCAATATTCCACTGGAGCTATTAAAAGTTGGTCGTTATAAACGAGATCTGTTTTGTTATAATAATCAGAAACCGTTGTACAAGGATGATTTTACTATGCTGTAATAACAGCAATACGGGCGATGGCGTGCGCATTGAAAAATCATCGGTTTAACGATATAAGTTGGCTGTAGACATTAGTGTGCAGGTAAATATGAATAATATTTGGTTGTATACGTCGTACGTAAGCTCGTTAAAAGGTATATTGTAGTTTAATGATATACGGAAAAAACAGAACGAGAAACAAAAATAGAATTGTAACGAGCTTGTACACGTTGGCGTGCGTGTATGGGTAGTAGATACGTACGGGTAGTAAAAAATAAAACACTTGACTGTGCGGACCAATTAGACGAATATCCAACAGCCAATTAAATTTTATAAAATCAGCGTCAAGAGAAGTCTGAAGTGAACGAAACGATTTTTTCGTTTTAATTGCTGTTGATAATATTATATTTTTGGTGATGTGAGAATTCGATTGTAATGCAACAATGAACGGCGTTGTTTATATTTTTATACCAACGAATAACATTAACATAACGTTAACAGTGGCCACATATAAGAAACATTGTATATGTAAGTTTAGAAATGCATTTAAGTGTGAAGCGTACAGAAATTGTATACAGTTTTTTTTTAATTATTATTATTTTTTTCACTGGTTTGAACCGTAAACAATTATGATAGATACAAATTATAAACAGTTTACAAAACGTATAAATTGTACTATCAACGCTTGACAAATGTATTAATTTGGTCGAAGAGATGCGTACACGGGTGGCGTTATTGCATTTCACGGAACGGAAGAAAAAAAAACGTCAATCAGATTTGCGTTCGGTTAAAAAAAAATAGGCCGTTCGGCTATCGTTTAAGGTCGTTTTACTTTCATAGCACACCATCGCTAATGTCCGGCGACACTGTATATAACCTATCGTCCTGCGCCCCCGACTCTGCAGCAGCGAACCTTCGACCCGGAACACACGCGCGCCCGCACAACACCCATCCTTAGGCCCCCCGTGTCGCGTCACACGTGTGCAGGCAACTTGAGTATTCCCGAAGCGAAACACGCAAACTTCTTTGCGCATCCACCGATCGCAATCAGGGCTCCGGGCGATTTATGTACGGATGTGTCGTGACGCGCGCGCAATCAATATAACAATGGATCCCTTTCCGTGCGCGCACAGGTATATACTTTCGACGACGACACACACTAATGAACCCTAGGATTCGGGACTAACGGCAGGGGTGGAAGTTACAGATCGGAGACGAGTTTCTTTTATTCTTTTTATTTTTTATTTTTTTTTAGATTTCCAAACGATTGGCCGACCGGGCGAGCCGCGTCTCGTACGTTCTACCAAGTCGTGTGATGTAGATACACGTACGGTTTCGATAACGCCGACGAATCGCGTTTGGCCGAAATATTCCGGTAGCGTGTATCGACCCGTACCCGTTTTCGTATTAGAAAAATAGTAATAAAATACCACCCTTTTAACTCCATAGATTTATCACATATTTTATTCCTATATATGAATAAAAGACATATACTTTACCCACCAGAATGTTCAAGTGGGGTTAAGGCTAATGCGGGTCATATTTTCGAGGACCCTATATAAGGGATGTCGCATAGAGACATGGTCTTGTGCCAAATTTAAAAAAAGAGAATAAAAAGTTTCAAGAGGATTCATCCGCATAAATTCTGCACGAAAAAAATATATATATATTTAAATTAAATGTCCGTTCCCCGTATACGCATGCCACGTATTTATTAAATATATTTTTAGGGAACTTAATTTCTCTAATTCTTATTATTTATATTTATTGTGAAATATAACTGTTGTTATAATTCTTATCATGAAACTTCTTTAGGCCTGTCCAAAAATATAACTGTTAACACTTCAAAACTTAAAAATAAACGTTTGCATGGCACACGTATATTTAAAATTTAACTAAACACTAGTATTTTATGTGTGTTTTACGAACAGATATGTAAATGTGACACATTTAATTTTTTTGAAAATTCTTTAATTAAATAGGTTTAAACAAAAATAATTGGTTCGTAATTGAGACATAAATTAAACTATTTAATATATAATTATAACTATGTAGAATGTACATAATTAATATTATATTACTGTTATAATAAAGCTGTAACTATTGTTTTAGCCAAACTTTAAACATAATAAAATTAAAAAAAAAAAAAATCAATATTAATTATTTCATAGTATACTTTATATATTTTTTTTAAAGGCGTAAAAAAAATGATTTAAAAATATTAGTAATAAAATATGAAAAACAACTATTTTTTTTTTAGAGTATATATTCTCATTCTTTCCACAAAAAATATATTAATCTCACATTTTTTTTTTTTTTTGCTCAAATATCTTTTGACCCATAATTTTGTCACAGAATTCTTTGTCAACATAATCTAATTGTAAATGGAAAATGATAAATTATTATTTGGTTATAATTTATGAAACGCCATGTCAAGAACATTTGCCTATGCTCGTAAGAAGCTTGTATCCCCTCTAAACTTACCCTTTGGGAAAGAATGTCAAAGATGGTTAGAGTTATATCACATAAAATTTTTTTTAAATTATATGAATATTGCATACACCTAGGTCATTTTATATGCACTTCTTTTTTCGTTTATACATAGAAATAAAATAAATCACAGTTTTTTTTTTTTTTATCTATCTAAAAATAAAATATCTTTATTTTAGATAACTGATTTCGATCTAATCCATAATATTTGGTACAAGTACAATTATGAGCTATTGAAAATTAAAACTTTTTTTTAATTTTACATTTTTTTTTCGTAATATTGTGAAAAATTATTATAGAATTACTTCACTTTAATCGAAATTTCATATTCTTTATATAGACACATACACAGTCACACAGTCATAAAGTAAGGTACCAAAACAACAAACGGATAGTCGTTTCTCCTAAAACATTTATATACGATTATGATATTAAAAAACAAATTTAATTTAAATGTGAGGTAATTTCATGTATGTAAAGTTGACAACCCCCGTCTATTATAAATCGAATCCGAACATATCCCCCCAAATTAATCAAATTAGTCACTAATTGTAACCGACATCAAACAATTTGTTATCAAACAGTTTCCGAGAAAACTCAATTTTCATTTTGGGAGGCTGACATTTTATTAAGTTACTATAAAAATTGCCAAGTGTTCTAAAATTTTAGCACTTTGAAAATTCGAAACTCTTGAAAATTTCTAAATAATGCATGGGCATACTTTAGGGGGGGGGGCGATCACCCTCTCCCCTCAATTCGTATTTAATGAAATGATTATATATGAGATACACATTTCAAATTTTTTTAATATGGATCATTTTATAACGAAATAAAATTACGCGTGGCTGTAACTTTCAAAACACAGACAGGTATTAAAAAAGAAATCGTTAAAATTAATCTTAAATCTAAAGAATTATCTTTGTTTATTATTATTTTTGATCATATTATAAATATAAATTATATTAAAGAATTTGGAATTTAAAATTTGCAAACGTTTCAAAAATATTGGGTTATTCGAATACATTTTATTGATTGTAATTTATATATTGGGTACCATGCTGTATTTCTGTATGGCCACACAATCAATTAAGTTGTGGTATCAACTCATATCGGCGTACTGTTGATATGATAAACAGAATAAATCGAAATCTAAATCATTGACAAAAATATTATACAGGACTTGACACGGTATTTTTATCATAGTAAAAATTAATATTGGTTAGGCGGAGTACGGGAGTATTTTATTTACGATATTACAGTGACGATATCTACCAAGACGTAACGCAATGTACACTACCCAACCATCAATATTCGTGCAACAGTCCCCCACACCATTTCAAGCATGTCTGTTGTTAGTCCTATATAATTGTATATTATCGGGTCTGCAATCTAAATATAACAAAAATTATACTAATAAATTGTCGAAAGATGATTATAGCGAAGAAATATTGGTTTCTTCCAGTACACTCAAAGCGACTGAAAATTGGCATGGAAAGGGTGATTTATAAAATCCAGAGCTATCAGAATGTAAAGATGGAATTTTAAGAATCTAAAGACTTTGAAAGTATATGGACCGAAATTCAGATATTGAAACAATTCTAACTAAGAAGAATACTTGGTCAAATTTGAACTCATTACTCATACATCGAAATATTGGAACACCATTACGCATGGCGGAAAACAAATATCCAGTTTTTAATGCATGTTTAATGAATGCAATCATTGCCATAATAGATATAGTATACAATGTATACTATATATGTATACTATACATTGATTTTTAGTCATATAGAAATTTGAAGATTCTAGTTAAAACGTAATGTTTAATTTCGGTAAAAAAAAATAGCTCTACATGGTTCACTAAAAAATACCTATTAAAAACGGTTAGTTAAACAGAAAAACATTTTCAATGAGTCCGAAAAAAATTTTAAATTTAAAAAGAATAGATGCACAATGTTATGTATCATTGATTGTTATAATAAAAATCACTACTTATTTTTGGCAACACAACCACTTTGTAGTATTATTACGAAATTACTATTGATTTTTAATTTGCATTGAATGCAAATTTGACTACAAGACTAGTGTACAACAGTGTTTTATTTTTAAAAAAAACAATTTATCAAGTAGAACGAAACAAAAAAGTTTGCTTTCTTTTGCAGTATTCGTTGTTTTAAAATACTATAATTGTATGCGAAATATACATATTGTTATTAATTAATCTATGTCATGTTAAGATATTACTAATTGACTTTTAGAGATTTATTTTAAAATATAATAAGTGAAGCATTGTAAAATATCTATTCAAAAACAATAAATTATATATACATTTTAACCTTTGTACATTTTAATTACTGAGTTACATCAACTTTGAACCTACGATAAAAATACATCACCAATTTTATGATCATTATGAAATATTATCGGAAAACTAATAGTGTACAATTTAGTAAGCTAGTTTTACATTTCTGCTTTTATAATACCAAATTTTAAGTAGAATAATAATTATTCTTATTTCACCATAACTGTTTTATTTTAATAATTAATATTATTGATATAACCGTGTGACTACGGACATTTTAAATGTGACATTTATTTGAATTTTCAGATCGTAGTAATCGAAGTAAATCTAAAAAGAAGTATGAAAGTATGATAACCAAATATCAAATGCACTATTAAATGTATGCATAATGTCATATCATCGTCATAATTCTACTCTAACAACAATAATATACTACTTATATAGTCCCATTAAAAATAATTTCCCATGAAATCATGTATTTATTTTTATTTATATTTCCATAATCTGAACTCGCTAATCTTTGATACGGAATAGTTAATTATAACAATATTAGGTGTTATATTATTTACTTAATTTCATGTATACAGAGCACGCATGGAAATAACATTTTTTGAAAAAAATTAAATGAAAACCATTATTTATTTTACCTATTTACAGAAAATTATCCAGTATATAAATTAAATTGAAAACTTCCGAACGAAGTATTTAATAATCATATAAAATTAAAGTTCCATAATTCAAAAAAATTATTCTTACTAAACGTACAGCATTTTAGCGTCCTAATTGTCTATGATAACCAAATTTAGAAACATAGTCAACTTGAGTATAAATAATTTAAGTTTGTACACGCATTGTCATTAGATCTGTACAATATATTTTTATTTGATTTAAACGTGCCATAAAAACATAATAGTAATAATAAAACATAATAAAACATAATAAAAACAAATATCATTGGAAATGAAAGAGCTGATAAACTTGCTAAAGAGGCCATCGTGTCACCAAATGCAATCCAATGTCAAGTGTATTCAATTGCCGACATCAAACAAATAATTAAAAAAAACAATCCTCAATATCTGGCAAAATGAATGGAAATCATCTAATACTAAATTAAATGAAATTAAAAATCATATTCTCCCTTGGCCTAACAACACACTCACAAGGAAAGAAGAAGTAGTCATCAATAGGCTCAGAATAGGCCATACCAGATTAACTCATGCTTTCCTAATGAAGAAAGAAGACCCACCTATATGCCCTACCTGCAACGATCCTATGACAGTTAAACACATCATCAACGATTGCAGAAAGTATGAACTACAACGTCAAAAATATAATCTAACCCACCATATTGCTGAAAACCTTAACATCGATACAACCAATGTTCTAAAATTCCTCAGAGACACAGAACTTCATAAAAAAATTTAAAATGTTTAGAATAATATTTTCTTTAAATGTATTGTATACCCTCTTGTAATGTATTAATGTTAAATCTAGACACAGTCCTATTTATTAATTTGAACTACTTGTCACTATATCTATATATATATTCAATATCCCTCTTTTTAATGTAAATAATATGTAATTACTTGTAGCCAATGGCCCTAGTCGCCGAGGCATTTGCTTAATAAAAAAAAAAAAAAAAACATAATAATAATTAGGCACGCTATACTATATTGTCATAGTGTGACTTTTTACTTCTGTAAATTTAGCATGTGTATTGAAATCTTTTGAAAATTATACCAAATGATAATTTAATCATTTAGAAAATATTTCAAATCCCATTTACTGTCGGTTATCGGGTGTTATTTTAATATTATTATATATACGTATTATAAATCGCAGCTTAATTAAAATTAATTTATATTACTGATAAAAATGTGTTTTATAATCGATCAAATTCTTTAATACCAAATGATATTTTTAGTCAATTTTACTAATCAGATTTAGGGTACTTTATTTATTAAACTGAAATATTTTCCGGAAAATTGAATAATGAATTTTTTTTTTGTAGTATAACCATACAGACACCAATTGTGTAACTTGTAGGATTTATATAAAAAAGGGATTATAGTTAAAATCGAAAAAAAATTTTTTTTCACACATACCTTTATTAAATGTATATAAATAAATAAATAACTAATAATGACTTCGATCGTCTTTAATTATGCAATTTTGAAAACAACAACTAAATATCGAACACAAGAAACGGTTACGATCGGAGATAAGTATATAGTATGAAGTACTAATAGCTTACATTCTTCAAAAAAAAAAAAAAATGATTTATTTCGTATTTCCTTCACATTACAAAACGATAGTCGGAAACGATGACGTAATTAGAGTATCTTTATTGGTTGATTTTCTACTCGTTTAGTAAAAATTATTTTTTGTCGTCCTAAACATTTTTATTGAGATTTACTAGCCAAAAAATACGTGTTTGGCAGAAGAAAAATTTAAACACAATTAAGATACGGTCTATCGGATAAGGGGCGTGTCGCCATGGGTTACATGTGCGTACTCGTGGGCATAAAAAACGAATGCACGCGGTTCGTTCCCAAAACTTTATCGTGGTTTGGCGTGTTGCCACTGTAGTCGTAGGCCACCATGGGAAGCTGCAATGATAGTAATAACAATAATGGTTTGGATAGGTAGACAATTCTCGTGGTAGCTATCGTCTCATTACCGTTGTCGGTCAGTGGTGTTCGCAAGAAATTGGTATGAGGGGTGGGATTTCATAAATAAAAATGTATTATTTTCATTCTTTATTCTTTATTATTATATAAAAAAAAATTCAATCTAGGCGAAAATCCTTCTGGCTTTGACACTAAATTCATCAATTATTTGTTCAATAGATAATGGAATATCTCGATGTATGTTCATTAACGCCAATCCATTTAACTGTGACTGCCCCGTCGTATTTTCTTAAATACGTTTTTAAATTTTTAAGACTAAAAAAAAAAAAAAAACTCATGGGGGATATATTCCCCATCATCCCCCCCTGCACACGCAACTGTCGTCGGTGACCACGTCTGTTGCAACTATATAACAGCAGACACTACCGACCCCGATAACTTTAATCAGTTTATTGAATACGTTTTGCACGACGCTTAATGGATGTTTTGTAAATTACGTACATAATTTTATACTTACACGACGAACATAATAGTATAATAATTATAATAATAATATTTATATAATTAAACCGATGGAAGCACGATGTCGATTTAAATGAAATCCTATCCACGCTCGTATACAGTCACGTAGGTGAATAGAGAGGAACGGAGGGGAAGGTAGCAACTATGACATCAGACTTTTTTATTTCAAAATCAACGTGAGTATTAATTTTATAAAAAATATTGGTTTTATCTTTATATTAAAACATATACCTATATACATTTGAGTACAACATACGAGTAGTACATTTTTTTCGTTTGCTTTAGATATTCATTTTCATATTAAATCGCCGAAAAAAAAAAAGTTTTCCCTCCTTAACCTTCTTGATCCATATAATGCCTTCCGATTCTAATTTTATATCTACTTGTAGAATCACCAAAAAAAAAAAAAATAAAAAAATACTTTTAATGCAGATTTATAACCTAAAAGTTTGGAGAACAAAACTAAAAAGCAGAATCACATCTAAATACATGGTATATTTAATTGAAAATCAAAAAAGATGTGTATAATACAATTTTATTTATTTAGAAATTGAAATTCATCCAACACTCGTATAAAACGATACGCCACTAGATTATACCATATACTTATTATTTATAATATTTATAGTATACGTACTTATAAACTTAATTTATATAATATTTGTAGCACAAGTCCCCTCCTCCTCTTTTCGTCAACTTTTTAAATATCGAATTAAGACTATTAATAATCTTAGAGTTTTGTATTAAGTTTTTTTTCTGTGAAATATTAAAATTTTAATTTTCACACAACTTCTTTTTTTCTATTAATTATGAGACTGATTTCACAAAACTTATTTTATTTTAATTATGTATTAATATGACTAGAATTTGAGATAGTAGATTAAATTACTTAAAAAAAAAAGTATAAGTGATCAGACCAATTTTTATAAAACACTTGGAATACTCAAAAAATCAGATAATTTTTTTTTAAATGACATATTATAATTGAATTCACATGTGATACTATTTAAATTGGACAACGATTTTGAAAATTCACGGCAGCGCCGATGTAAAAAAACGAGCGAATTCATATTGTTATGGAATAAAAAATTCACGAATAACCTATTCCATTTAAAATATTAGCTTCTGTCACATGGCATTTTATATTATAATAATATATTCAACACTATTCCACATGAAACTGGATCTGATATTTAGTATTTGTTAAATTTGATCATTCATGGAAATGCTATATTAAATCGCGTATATCGTACATTTGTATACGTTTTAACCTGTGATTCGATTTCTATAGTTTTCAATAAATATTTTATGGATGTTAATTATTAACTATAAAATAAAAGTTCGGTTAAAATTTAATTCGCATATTATAATACCATAAAATGTAATTTTATAAACCATTATTTACTCAATTTTTTTCAGAATTAAATAAAATACAATATAAAGTTTTTTTTTCTCAAATTGTACTGAGTTATACTTTATTTATTTGCATAAAAAATGTGATTTCTTGTTAATTAAATTAATCAAAGTGTTTATTTGTTGTTTATGGTCATTTGATTCCATTATAATTTAATTATCACAATTAGTACCTACTTTGACAGCGGAATAAAACGAACGAAAGATAAATTAGAATCCCACAGAATAAAACAAACGTTTATGGCTAATAATAATGAATACAAATTAGACCACACCGTTCGGTTATAACATTACGACTAAATTCATTACAAAAAAGTTTATATATTTATATATAATACTTTTTGAAAACCAAGTTTTGATTATTTCTTATTTTTACCATACTTTAAGATCAAAAATCTAATTATAATCCTTGAAATTTACAATTTTTTAGTAAAATAAAACACCAACACTACGCAATCGAATTATTACAACAGATATTACTATTAGGATATATTGTTGTAAATTTAAAAAATCATTTGGAACAACATACACACATCATTATAATAATTAAATATATTACGAAGTGCCTATATTATTATAGTATCACAGAAACAATTTAACACGGTAACGACGATGTATTAATATGGTTTTAGTTTCAAAATAATTTCGCAAAATTATAGGTACATTTATATTTGATGTGTATATTTGTGTATAATTACTTTTCGCCGTTAACACCATGAGGCGAATTTGTCGTGAATATATATACATAAATATAAGTATAGTCGATGTACTCTATTGTAGTCGTGTCCATGGTTCAATGAATAGGTACAAAACTCGTACGTAATGTTATGAACACAGCCGGTTATCGGTCCTATAACAGAATCAAATAATTTTGCCTGGTACAGTCGGTGTTTGAACTGATAATAGTATTTAGTATTCTATACATTAAAACACTTGTCCGCATTATCAGTGCCATTTCATTATGCTTCGATTCTAAATTTCTTGTCCCGAATACTACTACAATATAGTTTATATGTGTACTGCCGCCGCATGTGTAACCGATATGAAAATAATATATAGTACGTTCATGGTAAATCTTTATAAGCCCCAATCCCCAGACAAAACTCAATACCGTATTGTTTTAACACTGTTTGGACTGTACAGTAATCGTAAGGCCGTATCGATTGCGTAATTTTCTCACGAACAGCACCATTATTATTAGCGTAATTCAAATATATACCACTGAAAAAGCGTTATCAAATATTATTATTTAATTATTTTATTATGGACGTTGAATAACGTGAATAATATTATAATAAAACGGTTTGAATGAAAATCACGTTTCAAAAGTTAAAATGATACGGAAATAAAATTGCTTTCGAAATGGTTGAATTGAAAATTCCGTAGGGAACGGGTATCTGTCGAGATATGGGTATAGGTTAGGTGTTGTACATAAGAAATGATGAATCGTCAAAATTTCATTTAGACCTCGGTTCCATGGTTTACTTTATATAAATTTGATGTTTGTCAAGATTTTTCAGATAATATGTAATGCAATAAAAATGCGATAAAAGAATAGTTTTAATGATAAAATCTACCGGTTGAATTTAATTAAGCATTTATTGATATACATATACATTTCTTGAATCCAACATAAATATTAAATATTTGAAGAACATAAATTATAATTATTATTTAAAAAGAATTAAATATCATTAAATTATACTCTAGTGAGTCAACTCTTTAAAATTATTAATCAGTTATGGTTTATTTTTTTTTAATTTACCGTTAAATTACTGATAATAGGTTAATCCCTTATATTTTAAATTTTTTAGAAATACGAATAAACCATTAATCAAATGAATTGCCGATTCGACTTTTATCGATGTGTTATATGCACATTATCGTTTCCTAAAACTATTAAAACGTACCGTCGTACCAATAACGTGGTCCGTCGGAATGAATAATTGTATGTTATCCATGACTACGAAGACGTATAACAACAACGATTTTTATCCCACACCAATAAACAATAATAACAACAATGATATATGTTACGCTATTTCAACGTTTCTATACCTTTTCCGGTTTTTTTCCGCGTTTGTTTTACTTTTCTCGTGCGATCCGCTTCGTTTCGTGATGTCCGTTCTGAACGATTTCAACACCTGGTCGTTTCTTTTTTCTCTCCTTTCGTTCCGAGCTCGACGCACGATGGGACCGTTTTACTGGTTTCTGTATTCTTTGCTGCTCAGCTCGGCTCCGCACGCGTCGTCCGACGAACGCCACGCACGTGGACCCGTGGACGAGACGGCGGGCTACGGGAATGCGGACCGCGGAAACGCACTCCCGCCGGACCGGGGTAAGTTGTTTCGGCCAACCCGCGTTCGCATTGGGTACCTACAGGGTACGTACAGCGCGAAAACTTTTGGCCCTAACGTGGTACGCTCACCCCTCTTATCATTCCGAGCCTATCCGCACCCGCCACGTATGGTCTGCGGATCTAAGGGTCTTCGCGCGAGACGTTATCGGTCCGTGGCCGGACGTGTAACACTTTACGAGTCGTGAGAACAGTGTTTTGACGGTCGGGTACGGCGATTGGGCTTACTCATCGAGTCATCGGTCTTATCGGTAAACGTGACACGAGTCGAAGGGATTAGAAACGATCGCGCGTCCGTCGATCGACAGTTGGGTAAGCGGCGCAATCCCGAAACGCTCGGCTAGCACACCCGACCCCGCGACGCTCGCTAAGCATACGAGTCGTATACGATCGGCTTTATCCGCGATTGTGTGTTGCAGGCGAAGCGCGGCCCGTCCATAAACCGGTTCAGCGGCTGCAGAACATCGATCGCCGCCGGGACACGTCTCCGGCCGTCGTCGGCCACGCGGACGGAAAGCCGGTCGGATGGCGTGACGATGCGGCCGCGTCCCTCATCGCTGGAGCACGGCAATCGGATAACCGCGGTAAGTCACGGTTCCGTGCGGACGTAATGTTCGCGCGGCGCCACACGTTTTCGCACGGTCAAACACGTTTACGTCAGCGGTATTCGCGACAGCTGCACGCGGTTCTCGGGCGATCCCTTCTCTCGCGTCAAACGCCCTATTCCACCCGTCGATCCGCTTCGACCGCATGGCGTTTGCGCCAGACGCGAGTTCTCGATTAGGTTTATTATTTTTTTCCTCTCCGAAAACATCGGAGTCGTTGCTTTTCTCGAAGTCGCACAGCGGTCGGAAGTTCGCATTTTTTTTTCAATAATCGATGCGAAGGTAACACTTGTTTTAATAACACTACGATGTAATTCAAACGATGATCCAAGTGTAACGGAGTCTGCATCCGATTGTAATGTAAAACAATGATTTTTTTTTACATTTATTAAATCTATTACTCAACACATTATATATAGTCATATTTTTTCATTATTATTTATTATTGTCAGTTATAACTAAAATTATAGCATAAAAAATAATTGTATGTCGCTGAATATTCATTCCAGACCACTGTACACCGGATAGTATTGAACGATTAAAAAAAAAACTAGCAATGATATTGTACCGCTGTCCGTTGACTGCGACGTGAACACGTTATTCGGAGGTAATTCTGATATTCGGTACACGAAATTACCACCATATGGTTTAATCATGTAGTTTTATCATATAGTTTAACGGTTTGATCATCGCGTAATATGGCTTCGACAAACAATGGTGTTCGAGTGCTGACAAAAATATACTTTACCGTCTTTCGGTGAGAACGTTTTTTCAAAGTTTTTCTGTTGAAAATGAATATACTTCATCCGTGTTTGGTATAAAATATTTTTAACCATGGAATTATTTTTTAAATATACATTTTCATCTACTCACTCGTTTTGTTAATTTTTTGATTTTTAATCGTTATGAAATTCCGGAAACGTAGTATGCAGATTCTTTACGTGCCTTTCCAATAGTATAAAATCGAGATTTTACATAGGGTTCAAAATAAAAAACGCGACACAAATATTGTAGTAATATTTTTATTTATTCAAGTATGTACGATTGTTTTTTTGTTGTGCAAAAGTAAAATTCCATTATGAGTTATTAAAATTTTTGGTAGCATACGATTTAGAATAAAAAAAAAAAAAAGTTACAACATTGATAACAAAACGCTTTATTATTAATTTAAATTTTAATGTATCGGAAATTATTCTGGTAATGTATAATAAAAAAAATCCAATACAATTACAGCTTAAACATTACACTTTATTTATTGTGTTTAAAAAATGTTAATGAAGTATTATTAAAACGTACTAACAATTAATTATAATGTCCTTTTTTTTAAAGGTATAATTAGCTATAAAATGTACTGTTGTTACAAAATTGTCATAATACTTAAATTACTTATTGTAAAATACTTAAAATGCAATATTTTAATAAAAGTTGGTATTTAAATATATTTTAAAAATACATTAGGGGACCTTATATCAATTTCACTATTACTTACTGAAAAAAATCGGTTAATAGTAGATTAGTTTTATACAGATTATAATCATATTACAGTAAAACCTCGATAAGACAGAACTTCGGTAGGACGGAAACCTCGGTATAACGGAACATTATTTTGGTTCCGTTTCAAATTACATACAATTAATTAACCCCGTCAAGACGGAAACCTCGTTAACACGGAAAAATATCATGGTCCAAAGATGATGATCATCGTCTTATCGAAGTTTTACTGTAATAATTAATAATTCAAATTTGTATATAATGCATAAGGCAAAATGATCTATATTTTAATGTTGGTATTTTTTTCAATAATACAAACTTGATTTATGACTTGTGTTTACTAATAAATTCAAATATATTGGTTTAGTAACAATTTTTAGACTCAATGAAATTAAATATGCATTGATTTTACTATGATGTGTTTTATAATAAAAAATTGTACATGCATTTGAATATTAAATTTTGAGAAAAGATTAAAATCATGAAAATCCACTACATTATCGTTGTTAAAACTTCATACAATTTTAATTTATTATACTTATTTACACTTTATACTTTTTAGGCAATCAAATTTTGAACAAGTTTTGTTATGATTTAATTTGTAGCATAAAAAAAAAATTAAAAAAAATATCGGAAATCCACAAAAATGTTATATAATACTTAAACATTGATATTTTTGACAAAATTGGATATTTTAACAAATAATATTGGATATTGAGCTGACAACATGAAGTTTGTGGTGCTCAGGCACTTGAAAATTTCGTTTTTCCAAAATTGTAGATATTCTTTTTTGCGAAAAAAGTTAGAACATTAAAAGTTCAACCCACTTTGTTAAGAAATATTATTCTATTTCATCTATATCGACCATCTACAGAAACATTAACTGATCTAACCAGTATCATTCACTCAAATATGTTTTTCGACAGAAATGGTACAATTGTTTCATCTTAACAGATATACCATTCACAATCCCTATTTAACCTAATCATGGAGTTTCATCCGATTTAAAAGTCCCGCCCTTTTTTTTTTTTTTTGATTTAGTTAATATAAAATACATTTCTGACATACAACACATGGATTATTTTTTAAATTTTGTGTGAACAATTATCTATTATTTTTTTTTAATATTTATATATATATATATATATATATATAGTTTTAATATTATTATTTCCCAATTATCGGGAAAAATATGTTCTACATTCGATAAATGATCATTGTATAATATGAAATTGTAGCTCGTGTTAGGCTAGTCAGGTTAGAAAATAAAACGTGGTTTCACTTAAAAGACAATAATTTAAATTTTCTAGTGTTATCCGAATCAAAAAATGGCGTTGTGAATGAAGGATGGATTTCGTATCAAGTCTTAGGAGGACTACAGTCGATGCCCCTAACGGAAGCGTCGCAGTCTATACAAAAGCACAACTCGGACTCTAACTTACCTCGTTGGTCGGCTACCGAACGCCGACGTTGGTTCGTGTCACTAAATCCATTGAACAAAACTCGATCTATTACTCGAAGACGGCCATCATCATCTCCGTTTCCTTCCCCATCCACGCAACCCTCCTCATCCCCCAACCCTTCTCCATCCCCGAAACCATACCCGTCTTCGTATCCTACCCCGTTCACGTATCCTTCTTCAACCCCAAATCCTCTCTTACCATCACCATATGTTTATACGATCATGCATCCCTCCTCGTCCTTTGCATCACCGCTCAAAAGTTGGATATCGTTGTCGCCGTCACCATATCAAAACAATTGGATTTCACCGCAGCCGCAACCATCGTCATCGAGCCCGAGCTGGATCTCGGAAAAAGTTCAGGCCGCAACCATGGTTACCAGTGACAACTGGGTCGGCGGTAATAAAGACTTGCTGGCAAAGTTCAGGACAATCATAACGGTGGCACCGTCACCATTAAACCACGGCGATTTTGCCACAAAAACTTACCTGATGGTGTTTGACGAACACGGGATGATGCACATGAACTCCACCGCCGGTGTTGCGTACGGGGACAATATAAAACAGAAAAACAGATGAATCGTCGCCGGAAATTATGGGAGTCGGTTGGTCAGGTGAAAGAATCGCTAAAGCGGATCTGCGGACAACAATAATAAAACACACACGGGATATGAACAATATTATCACTTTATTATTGCGTACATAGTCGGTCGTTCAAAATGCATTATTTTGTTCATTTAACGACGTGTACTGCATAAATTATTTGACTTCCGACATACCACGCGAGTATATTAAAATATTATGGTCATCATAACTTTTATCCCATAGTACTAATATCTTTTATAGATTTTATTATTATCGTAGTTGAGAAGTGAACTTGCAAATATCTGATTGTATAAAGTATTAACATTATATTAAGCATCTACAAGAGTGTTTAAAATTATGACTCAAAATAAAATTATGAAATTATAATTTAAAATTATATGATGATTATACATATATATATATATATATATACGATCTTCGTTGTTTAAAACTTACAAGTTACAAATATGCATTTATATTAATATGGATTATAAAATTGACAAAAAATATGAATAACTGTAAGATCCGTTGTTTTATTTAATTTTTTAATTTTTCATGTACTCAAAATATCACAATTTATATTATAGTTATAGAATATAGCAATAATTTGCTATTCATTTTGACCGTTTAACATAGCTATCGAATTTCACCGTATTAAACTAAACATTTGCGCCCAGATCAAAGATTTGAAAAACGCCTTAAGCCTATAATGATGTTAAGTAACGATTTGTTGACGTCTTTATAAGTAACGAAATTTAACGAAACCCCATCTCATCTAGACAACCCTATAGTCTGTGAGGTAACACAAACGAAACGAGTATAAACAAATAACACACCAAAGAAAAAATCAAATTACGTATAAACATATTTCCTTATTGTAAGAGCAATTTAAGTTGTGTTCTTTTTCTTAAATATTTGTTTATAGTAAAACTGGGTTACTACAAAGTTATTATTTTTAAGAATTTCTGCGTAACTCAAACAACCTTACGATTAATTATGCGTTTACTCTTAATGATAAATAAATACAACTGAATAATAGTTTTTTAGCAACAGTATTATTATATAATTATGAGTATAAAACTATAAGAACAATAAAGTGATAATAATGTTCGTATTATAAGAAAAAATTCATGACATATGTTACTCATTAATTTAAGTATCTATTCGAAATATAAACCATAATAATACAAAGCAATACAAAACATGCTTTGATAGTTAGTTCCTATTTCAATGTAAAATTTCGAGGTGATCAAAAAATATTATGGTTTACTAGAACATGTTTAATTTATTTTACTCTAAATTATGCCTTTGCTACAGACACATGTCATAATGTTTACTCATCATCTAATTATAATTATATATACCTATATATTATTGAATGTCTACATATTACATTACATAATGTAGTATTGAGGCTTATAAAAGTTTACTTTTTATTTCTATCATTAATTTAAAATCTAACGTACTGCAAATATTTCTATGATTTTTATTAATTTATTATAATATTATAATCTATTTAAGTTTTATATTTTGCTAATGTTACAGTTCTTAATCATACAAAAAACAAAAGTATTAATTTTTTATATTATTTATATATTTTTTATTATAAATTTTAAACATGCATCGTTTCATTATTATTCAACAATTTTATAAGGAAATTACCACTTTAAACAAATCAATAATTCATTATTATGGTAGTTTTCTGAAAACTTAAAAGATATTGCATTTTATCATACAAACACGAGTCTTACCTTAATATTAGTCTTAGTATTTATTTTTGATAGCATAAATTATTTTACAGTCAAAGACTTAAAAATACATAATGGTAGAACGTAAATTCCTTTGTAATGCCAAACATTTGAATGAAGTTAGCTAATATTGACTTAAAATTGTTTTATAATAAAGTATTCAACTTGCTCATCACTCCAACTTTCTTTTAAAACAATTGAATGAACTTAATAATTTATCATTGCTTTTTCAATTAATACATATATATATATTAAAAAAAAATCTAACTTATACTGTATTTTTCGATTACCCAATAAGTGACTGACTAGTATATAAAAAGTGCTATGTATTTTCCATAATTTGTACACCTGTCACTCATATCCAGCCTCGAGCACGGAAATGCAGAAGAACCCTAATATGCATGTTGTATAAACATAGTTTTTCTATCTTATCGAATAATGTTTTTTAATTTTCTTTCTATTATTTATTTTTTATTAGACATTAATAATTCCTTTTTTATATTGTACCATACATTTTTTTTCGAGATGGTCACAATTTTTTATTTCAATAATTATACAAAAGATAAGAAATTTTCTAATCAAGTATAATAGGTATATATTTTATATAGGTATTTATATTGAAAACCCTACGATAAAATATAATTTCTAGGGTCACGCATATTTACGATAGCTATGTATATCACCCATGAATACTCATTAAAATCTTCTTCGGACGAATACTTAAAAACCGAGTAGTTGTAATATATTTTGGCTTTAAGAAAATACTTGGAAGATAAGATATAACAGTATAAAATACATTATTTCTCTCCGTCATATGCAAGTACACATATTATATTGATTATGAATACTAACCTATAATTTAATGAAGTTTACAAAAAGTTTCTACAAAATTAGTTTATAATGTAAATTTTAGGTATTCAAATCTCGGAGACAATAAACTTTGAAAATACGATGACATTTTAACTACTATCCTATTGATAAGAAATTTCTAAATACATCCAATTAATAGTGTAAAATATCTAATGATATTGATAATTCATTATAATTTATATATTTTATTGTATAATCAATAAATATTTAGAAAAAAATGTTACCTGATCTACACTAACGTATAGATATGTTTGGCAACTAATTCATGGTCCATTCGAAAAATAATGTAACTACGTACAAATCATAACTGTTATATTTTCTTTCTTTGGTCATGAATAACTTCTGACCATTAGTTTTAAAGTAGCGGCTGTTCCAAACCGTAAAAAAAGGTCCGATAAATCGTGACCATTAAAATATACAATACATCGTTTGGTAGGAAAATAAAAACTCTCCGATGCACACGCCGAACGTGTTTTGTTGGTTCGGGATGCTTGTAGGGATACGATGTGGAAGACGTTCAGAAAAGGTCTGAATAGCTTTTTAAACTAGTAGTCGAAGATAGGATTTGTAATTATGGTTCGGGTCACATGTGCCAGCCGTATTTTAGAGATAGAGTGATTTAATTTAAGTAAGCGCGGGTGTTATACGCGCGCATGGCGTGCACTTAAAAAAGAAAAAAACGAATAGAACTACATAATGCGTACGATCCTCTACCCCCTCACTCGTCGAATTTATTCGTTTTTCTCGCTACAAAGTCAAAACTGAATAATAAAACCAATCACTGAGATTTTAATTGGAAAGGGTTGCCACACGCTCTACCGTCGCGTCGTCGCGGCTGCTGCGGCTGTGTCAATGTCGCGCCGTGACGTCATCTGCGGAGCTTCGACATCTGGACGGAATCTAATAATTGTCAATCCCTATACATTATAATATTTATATATATATATACATATAGCTGCGACGGCCCTACGGGGTTGGGATATTATTGCCGTTACGCCGCGCGTGTGCATAAATCAATCGGGTGACATGTATATACACACTGGCCTGTGTATTAAAAAATCAATTCGATTAGGTGAGAAATTGAATGCGCCCGCCCCGAGGTGACGTTTTGAAAAAAAAAAATAATAATAAATAAATTGAATGCTAGAAAAGAAATTGTAGAGGGTGCTGCACACCGAAGACCCTCCTTTGAATCGCCAATTTGCATATATGTATATCTATCGGCCGAACACGGATCCATTATAAAGAGTATTTGCCCAGGACCCGCAGTTGTTTGTCAGCGAAAAAAATCACGTTTCTCGTATCCTTGTAATAATATAAAACGAGATGGTTGAATTTCGGTACCGAAAAAATTGTAATAAAATTTTAATAAAAAAAGTCACTTTATCCATAAATTTAACACTCGTTTAATTGTTGCCGTGTTTTATAGTTGCATTTTATTTTAACTCGTGTTGTATACGCACATCGATAATACCGTACATTTGTGATAAAGTATAATTACATGTATTAACTTTTACTTTTTATACATTTTGATTTATTCTTAGATATTTCACCGACATACTTTAATTTTTTTATCGCTCACACTTAATTAAAATGTCAAACGATAATATTATAGTTTAGCTTACATATGTACGGCGTATTCAGTAAAAAAATATTGTCATATGGAATGTGTGACTCGTAGTAAAAAGCACATCAGATTTCTATAACTCATTTGATATAAATAATATACTGTGTTTCAGTTACATTGAAAATGTCGTACACAAATCAACATGTGCGCAAGTGTGATCTTAAAATCGATAAGTCATCGAAATAATATTTTGTGAAGTCCCTACGCACGTTCCAATTGTGAGAAGTTGTAAACGCTATATTTTTATCCAACACAACACAGCACACAGTGGGAGTCTAGGGCACTTAAAACAAGCAGTTGGCATCAATAAAAGAAATCTGCAATAACTGCAAATCTACAAAAGTTATATAGTAAACTTTGAATTATTGATTGTGAGATTTTTTTCATTGTTATGAATTGCTTTCTATGGAAAAACTTCGGTCGTCCCGGAGAATATTTCAAGAAGGAAATAAACGCGACCGAATCGCCGATTATGTAAAACAAATGGTATTACTTTATTGAAACAAGGCGCGAAAATGGGATTGCGCACAGTTTCGGATAGGAAGGAAAGAAAAATGAAAAAAAAAAAAAAAAGAAACTTTTATACTCCACACTTACACGGGGTGAACATCTGCGACGAATTTTTCGCATAACGAAATTTAAAGCTCCGGAAATGGCCGCAGATTTGCCTTGGAATAGCGATGGGCGTTGAGCAGACGGTGGTGCATGCGATCCGCGGTACGGGGGGTGAGGGCAGGAACGTGGTGTGGCGGAGAAAACGAAAACGTTGCGCAAATCGGTGAAAGGCTGAAGTTTATGCAGGAAAAATGCGAGACTATAAGAATGAAAATGTGATGTCGTTAACGAAAGATTTACTTCACGTCGTTACAATCGTTTTAGCCCGTATGATAAACAGCGGCTGTATGCTCATAAGTACTTTTAAGTGCACGGGGTACAACGATTTTACTTATTTGCGCGCGCGCGGTGTAATCAACTTTAATAAGACTTTTTACGGTATTACCTCGATTTCCTATTATTATTCTCTCGCTGCGCGCAGTTATTTTGGAGCTTCTGTTTTTTTTCTATTCTTTATTATCAGTCACGAGCGTTACGCGCACGGTACGATCGTTTTCGTGAAATTCGATTTCGACTCGGCTTGTATGTCGTCCTTTTCTATCTATCTCTCTACACCCATCTGTCTATCTATCTATCTATCCCTAATCTTATCCACTCGTCCTCCGGCCGACATTAGCGCGTTCGCGGAATATATATGTATACATGTGTGTGTATAGGCCGAAATGGTTTTGACCGAAATCCCACGGACCGAGCACCTGATGCCCATTCGCAATGCCGATATACACACCAATATAACAGCTCGGGATTTTCGTTTCGGGACAAACTAACTAACTGGCCTCGTACGCAACACATATATTGTACACTTGCAATGAAATATACACGCGTGGGTGTACAATGTGAAAGCCGGTACGCTAATAGAACACTGCGCGCGCCGTTTACGAAATTATAGCTTTTTGCGATTTTTAAAAACGGCCCGTGTGACCATCGTATTTGCGAAAAGCTATGCCGGGGGGCCTTTAGGTGGTCGTGTTGTTGATTGACCTGACCAGCTCGCCGGAAATGATATTTCGGAAAACGTCATTAAGGTACGTCATATCTGACGTCGGGTGCGGAAAACTTCATATCCGTCAAAACACTTCGTTGCGCAAAGCAAATGCACTTTTCTCTTCGCCAATCAATCTAACTAATCTAACTCGTCACGTACAACATGTTCCGTGCGTGCCGTGCTCGCAGCCGACGGTTCGTAACACCACACAGCCGCTACGATAATTTCGTTCGGTACCGTATCCTTCTGTGAGACGTTTTATAATTTTATTTCATCAGGTCACCATAATGTGATAAAGTTTGTTATTTAACAAACTACACGAAATAAATAATTGGTTTTCCGTAATTACATGACACTCTCAATGATCGTACTTCATATTATTTTAATACACATAGCAGCAAGGCCGTAACTGGGGGGGGTCCAGGGGTCCGGACCCCTCCCCCCCTCCGAAATTTTCAAAAGTAGAAACATTTTAGCGGTGAATATAGTTTATTAACTATAAATTGTATTAAATAATAATGTTAGACCCCCCTGAAATTTTTTTCTAGTTACGGCCTTGCACAGCAGTACTAGGATATTTTAACAAACATTATCGTTATTGTAAAAAAAAACAAGATATTTCAGTTAGAAAATAGAGGAGAAGGATCGAAAATATTGAATTCGAACCGAGCGATGAGTACAAAAATTATCAACGGAAGAAAATAGTTCAATAGATGTCACTTCTTCGTTCTTTACTTTGAGTTAGGGATGGACAACTCAAAGTTACTAGAGGTCCAATTTTTAGAAAACTTATATCTAGTGGCCATAGAAAAGCAGAGCATAGAAAAAAAAGGTCATTCAAAATATGAATTTTAATTATCATTTATATACATGGAAATAATAAATTCAACTCACACGACACCACGATACGAATAATACAAAGAAACTGATATAGTTAAATAGTTCGTTACAAACAGCTATGGTTGAAAACTATACTTATATATACATATGACATTTAGATATTTAAAAATGTTTAATACTATATATAAATTATTATATGGATAAGTTAGATTATAGACGATAGATTTTAAAATTGTATGATGTTTAAAATATAATTCCGGCCAGATAAAAAAAAAAGGCTCGTGGGCCACCAGTTGCCCACCTCTGCTTAGAAGGAATAAATGAACACACATAATTGTTGTATCATAATATATTACAAAATATTAATAGATTATTCAATTATGTATACTCGAATACTTCTCATCGTCGTATGCTTTTTTGCCGCTTATTGGTTCGGAATTAAACACATAACCAGTTTTTGCGTTTTCAATTGTCTCACAATTTTATCTACAGAAGACCGAGTGAATATTGCCAGACTTTGGTCCTCCTTTCTTGTCTATGATGGTAAGACCTACATTATAATAGATAGACAAAACAGACGCTTTAAGCTTACGCAACGGAACACCAGACATCTGGACTTCGACTCCAAATAGACACCCGCAATTTAGTATACCAATTTTTCAATAATTTATCCACCCTTATCAAAGATTTGTGCAATGTACCGCAATATGAATAATTACATCTGAAGCTTAAATGATTGATTACCATTGGTGTTAGATTAATTAATGTTTCCACGGCGTTCGTGCTTATACGTACACGCAAACCTGTAAATATATTTTAATCGCCACGTTAGTTTATAGGAAATGTTCAGTAAACATTTATTCGTATCGGGGAATATTTTATATTAATATGTTTTGAGTATAATTTGTATTTTGAATAGCTTCTAGATCCAATCTAAAAACCTCTACAAATCACGGGATGTGACATCTGGAATAATTTAGCCATATTTATTTGGTAGACCATAGGGATTATTTTGACTTAGAAAAGACCATCCAAATGGTCCCCATACATAACTACCGATTTGTATTCCAAGAACGGTTTGAGGTTTAATGGCAATAAAAAAAATATTTTATGGTATATTCGGCCGTTGAACATAATATTACAAATGAAATATAATACTATTACGTGTGTTTTGATCAGTTTACTTTACAAATTAAATCAAGTAAATGCAAATCATTTCGTTATCACTTTTGCGCTTATATTAATATTTAAAAAAGTATATTGATTCGTTGTTATGTGGAAATATTTATACCATACAACACAACGAACGAATATGGTACAAAAGTATCAATGTATTGATAAAAAAAATATTTTGTTCGAATCTTTATTAATGAAATAAATTTATTATTTTTATGTTATAATATCCCAGCACGAGAAAACATGACCACGCGAATAACTTTATACAGACATATTTTATTTTGATCACAGAAGAGATAAAATAAAAAATTATATTTATGTGCTTATATAGAAAATATATACATCTTACGATCAACAGTGTCAGTATAGGTCCATAGGTACATAAAATATTTCACGCATAGAAGACCGTCTTTGAATACACTTTAAAAACGTTACGAACGAGCAACTATTATATGTTTGAACGTGTTGCGATAAAAAATATTGTCAAAGTACTTACATGCTCGTCATACAAAAGAGTCCGTCAAAATCAGCGCACGTGTAATGACATTTTTTACGAGTTTTTCGGTCTTCGGAAGATTACAAAACTCCGCGAGTGCACACATTACTGTATTGAGATGCGTGCACCTATCCCGGCTGTTTACAATTATATTTGCGGTTTTAAGTTTGTCAATATCAAGTCTTCGTTACATTCGTCGACGCGAGAAACTTTCGTTCCGTACGAGTGTAAATCACCGCTTAGCATCGTGCTTCCGTCTAACCGCGGCCATTATAGGTATATGTTTAGGCATCTTCGGATTTTTTATGATATGTGCGAGTCTCGTAGCCGTCTTCATCGTCGGATGCCCGACGCGGATTGCGTTATAGAACGTTATCGAATTTAACATATTTGCACGGCGAGATTTTTCGTGACGGGCTTTTGACTAACGGGCTCCGTCTCCGGAGATTATAAACTTTTAATGACCACTCTTGCGCCGCAACAGGGAGTTGAATCCATAAACCATTGCTCCACGCAAGACATCGTGTAATGGCATCTTATAAGAAGCACTTATAATAACGGGCGAGGATTAAAATACTAGAACATGAACATTATCGTATATACCACAAGGGTGTGCTTTAAATATACATATAGACCGAATAAACATTTTTCTTTAAGATAAGATAAATGTATTCGGTTAGAGCTAAAAATTATTTGTGGATAAAAATCAGATATAACGACAAATGTATAAAAACACAGATGACCAAAAAAATTACCGGAGGTCGAATTTCAAGTCGTTCGCGGTCGACCGTTTGATCACAAAATATTTGTTGGCAGACTTAATGCGTTTATCTAGAAACGTGAACAGTGCATTTCATTGTAGGTAAACCAGATTATTGTTTAAAATGAGTTGTAACGTATGTAAGAACGAAATTAGTCGGCTCTAGGAAACGCACTCAAAATCCAAAGAATTCGATATATTTATTTTTATTTTTGTTTTTACTGTAATGTCAACTTTATTCCGTCACTTAAGACTAGCGGGAGTACTCGCAGAAGACCATTTGTCACGTAATGACTGCACTTTGTTCGTAACTTTTTCGTTATTGCTTTTTTTCTTGCTGTTTCCGGCCTACCACGGACCCCTCAAAGCATTTCAACTTTACGCCGTAATTTTTCTTCCATAATCCTTTACGTTTTTTAAATCTGACTGAGTATTTTCGATTACAATATTTTTCGCAATCAGTCTCACCCGTCCGCGATGTTTCGGCTATGTCCACCTGAAAAATAACCATTCGTAAATCATTGCCGTCTTCTTGGATTGGTTTTAATACACCGGGTAATTTTATTTCGGGGACCCACTTTCAAACGCGAAATTATAACAACAAAACAAAATAACATTTTTTATTGGTGCATTTTTTGAACCAGAGTTTTAGTAACTTTTTAACGTTTTATTTTTAATCGCACACGACTCCGTAGTAGTTGGTCCACAACATGAACTTCAATTAAATAATCTCCCTCTACTCCTCCGTCCATTGCATTCGATCGCTTTTGTCCACCGCGTAATTCTACACCCGAAAAGTTGAGTGTACGAACGAAAACCCGACGACAAATTTCGTAATCTACGCGACGTCTCCTTTCCTGAATATCTAATTATTGCTGAACCGCAGAAGCCGACCAGATGTTTTTATTGTTTCAACTTTTTCCCCTTTATATTCTCTCGGTCTCACTTACTTCTCGGTAATGGATTCTAGCCGGGAAACAAATTCGATTACGCGGTAACAGTGCTGCTGAAAGTTAACAACAATGTTGTCCGGGACGTTGTACAATTTAAAAAGTTTATTTCCGACAAGACGTATAAATTACCGGCAGGACCTGGATACAGGACGTCTATTATCTGGAATTTAATATAACGTAATACAATAATATAGTGGTATATGCGTTATTATAGCTGACCGTGGCGATTTTAAATTATTTCCGAGCAACCGCGTTCCGATAATATCCACCAAACGGTGAAAATGAAATACAAATGCATTTCAAAAAGATTAAAAAATTACGAACATTTTATTATGTAAATGACTAGTGCATGTATTATGTGTATAGATATGGAGGAACACCTGGAAACGGTTTATTGGCATATCTGAATTTTAAAAATTCTGCACGTGCATGCTAAAGCTATGGAATGCATAGGAAAATATAATCGTCAGATATTTCAGACACGTGCTTTAAATATTGATCGGGACGTATTTAATTAATTTCGGACGGGAATCCAAAATGGAATGTATATGACTAGAAGGTCGAAAATAATTCTCAGAGACGAATAAGATAGAAAATTTCCTTTAGATTAAGAAAGCATGTGGTTTAAAAAGTAAATCTTATACTTTCGGGGATCATATTTAATACCAAAAATAAACGGAACTAAAATAAAAAAAAAAAATTATTATTATAATAAAAAGATAGCGGTTTTCTTCATTTTGACGATAGTTTTAAAATTATAATTGCTCTATAGTGAAAAAAATCTCAATTTTTAGAGCTACGGGAAAATATAAAATGACATGGTTATTTTTCTAATGCAAAATATTTCAGCATTCAAAACTGAATATTAAAAATATGCAATCAGAAGACAGTGTGATGGAATAAAATAATTTTCGTATCCGCAATCATTAAATTATTAGGACGCTTTATGCTTTTATGGTGATAATATGTTAACTTTTTACGATCACATTTTATTGTAGCAATGATATACCTAATGCATTATGAACCAAACATAATTTTACTGGTTATTATGGCTAGTAGTAAACGTTGAATTTTGAAAGAAAATATTTTTCAATATAAGAAATCATAAAATACATATTTTAATTTTGAACCATTATGTGTGTTTTCATCTGTTTTCAAATCTAAATAATTCTTTTTAATATAATGATCAATATTTAAAAAAAATATTCCATTTACACTTGAGGATCTTGTAACTTTGATATATATTTTTTATCAAGTTATTGCAATTTGATTACGACCACTGATGATTAACAACTTATTGTTTTTGCAACATATCGCACACAATAATAACGCGTGAAAGGGGAAAAAAATTATAAAAGTTTGGAAATTTGTTTTGTCCTAAACTTCTTAGTAAAAGCTCTTGACATTTACGCCGAACGTATTATTTTAGCCATCATAATGTATTTTCTCACCAGACTGAAAAGTTTTCAGTTTATTTATTTATTTTTTTTTTTTTTTTTTTACTACAATATTAACAAAGTTTCGCAGCAAGTTACTGCCCCCATTAAGTACACAAAATGAGTATGTATAATTATTGTTGGAGTATTTTAGTGGAAAACTTTTGAAATCAACATTTTTGCCATAGAAACTACAAGATTATGATTCCAATTTAAATAACATTGATTCATTAATAAATAAAATTTAGAAATAGTTGGTAAAAGGCAATGAGCAATTTTAATGTTTACATACGAGTGTATATATGTTTACATCAAGTCTTATTCTAACGGGCAGTTGACTTGATGAATATGAGCACCTTACAAGAATATAATTCTTACAGAATGATTGAATTTCTACTGAGAATTTGAAATCTGTGTAATTTATAAGCCCAACCTAGTACCTAATAAATAATGATTATGTAAATTTACAATCTTTGCTACTTCGATGGTTGATTAATCTATGGAATTTAAATTTGAATATTGACATACGTACGTATAACAGAAAAGATCTGTATTTCTTTTAATATTTTACCACGCGATGGTAAAAATTCCAAAATATCAATGTACAATTTATTTGGGGAGGAGGTAAGTATTATAATTCAAATAAATTTCATAAAACAAACTTTACATTATGTTTGGGCAGTACGTAAAAATCCTTAGAATAAGGCCTGGTTTACATATTTTTATGCATATCTCGTATGTGATGATGGTGCATAAAAATAAATTATGATGTGCGCGTCTAATGCGTATATAATAAAATTAAGTATAAACGATGGTTGTCTGTCAAATCCTAGAATTTAATAACGGAGAGTAAATTTCATAGTAAATTTAATAAATTCATGTTTTTAACTGAAAAACTTTCTTTTTTTTTTTTAATTTTCAAGCAACAATAATGTATTAACATATTATCAGAATGTTTATTTATACATTTTATACGTTATAAAAATTAATTTTTCATTTCTTATTACTAAATAAGAAATTGTTGCAAATGCCTCTCATTTTCTTTTGTTTTATAATGCGCCATGTTATCACTACATTACTCAAAACATACATTATTAAAATAGTAATCTGATATAATGACTTAACATGCGTTTTATATGAAAAATAGTAGTGTTCTTTTATTATGATTCTCACGTATTGTACAACGAAAACATTTCGGTTTTGGTATTTTCAAATTGGATTAATAATAACTCATGGGCCATTTTTTTTTTTACATTCCATATGCATCTTTTGCAATACCCCACTATATAATCATAATATGTACCTACTTTTGAAATAATAAAAAAATAATTGTAATAATAAATATATGTTTTTGTCTGTTAATTATAATCGTAGTGCTTTACGTAACATGATTATATTATTATACTCTCTGAAAGATTACTATTTAAAAGTTTTAGAATTATGTTGTTTATATGATGAAAAATATTTTTTCTTCTGATATAATTGGTGTATTTTGTCTACACGTAATAATCACTAATTTAAATATAATTTTAATTTACTTTGTAAAATTTCAAACAGAACAATCGTGTGTTCCTATAGCAATAAATAGTATACTATCAACATTTTTTTCAAACCTTATTGATTTAAAATATATCTATTAATTACGAATTTTTCAGCTTTGGTCTATGGATTGCGCAGTATTTTTATGACTTCAACAAGATGTTCAATATAGTATAAATATGTACTTAATTTGATATACTGTTTTAAAGTAAAGTTAGTACGATTTCATTGATGCTTTACAAAGAACGATTTTACAGTTTATTAAGGTATAATTAATATTAGCTATCAGATTGTTAATATTTCCATTGTTTACTGATCTAATCACAATGTATCCAAGAAATCGTATTTTTGTCAAAAACATCCATGTATTAACGACTAAACATTCTTCTGAGTATCAATTGCAAAAACTGTTCCACGAATTATTTAACAAAAATAATACACCATTTACGAAATTTGATGATTATATTACGGGAAAGAAATAAAGTTTAAAAAGGTACGGTTTTCCTGAATGGTTACATCCTCTTTACATAATATACTTTATATACATATATGTTTTACGATGTCAAGTGATTAAATCGAATAAGGTTCGTTTTATTTATTTAATGAAGAGCAAACGATGATAATTGATAAGTATCAGTATAATTAAACCGAAACTTTATTTTTCACCCCTTACATTGACTGAAAAAACATTATCATAAATTTCAACGAACCATATAAGCCTTTTAAGGACGGTCGTGGTGGTTATACGAACGACGTTTATTGACCAAATACAAAAAAAAATAAAAATATTATATAATATAAGAGACGGGTTGTGTGGTAGAGATAACAATTCCTTGGGAAACCTCCTTCAGCAATTAAAATTGGAACCAACGGGATGATTTTTAATCTTAATGGATTGTCCCATGAGTTATTGCTTTGTCGTCAATGGGTGGGTGTACATTATCTCTTTGAACACATACACTGATAGGGGGGAAAGGGATTTTTAATATAATAATACGCTGGAAAAACTCAATGACTTCTGACGTCTTTAATTTTCTTCTATAAACCCCTTTTCCTATTATTTTTTTTTATTTTTTTATTTATTTTTTTTCGGAACCTTTACTTTTGTTTTCGGGTACTGTTTGCTCACGTGCCATAAAATTACTATGCCCACGGGCCCGACACACGCTCCTGCCTCTTGTCGACATCTTTCACTGTTTGCAGAAGCGGTTAATTCACCGAATAGGTCATGCGGGGCCATTTAAATACATCCGGTGGTAAATGCGGATAATCGGGGGTGGTTTATAAGAGCGAAAAAGAGCAACCCCTTAAGCGAATTACATAATGCGCATCATTTGTTTTATTGTTGTTCTTTATTTTAGAACGGCTATCCAAATGATTATATATCCCTCATATTGTCAAACGATTATTCCAGCCCTCGATGTAAATCTTTCCGAAATCTTATTCTTATTGAAATCGAGTTACAAAGAATATCTCGACTTATAAAAATGGCGGCTAATACACATGTTTTCACACGTGCAACGTAACCCATGGTTGATATAAGTGGTACAAAATTAAAGGAATGTTATATGTCTTTGATGTTTCGGTATTCTCTATTATACTTATTTTTTACGTGTATAAATTACTGTACACATTTTATCGATAAGCTGTGTTAACTCTTTCCGGCACAGTGGGATATACACAATCCCACCAAAAACGGTGGGACAACTATCATAACATCTATAATTTTTTTTTCTTTTTTCCAGTCGTTTATTTATCTTATTTTAGATTGTTAATGTATTTCCTCTTACATATATCTTGAGCATATATAATTCTGGAAGGCTTACATTATTAAATATAGATTAAATAATTGTCTTAAATTATTATATTGAGAAAATTATTGTTATTTAGTAATTTTAAATAATGTAAATTGTTATACAATAATAGTGTAGAATATTTTTAAATCATCGTGCATGAAATAGTTAATATGATTATACTTAATCGAAAATATAAAACAAGTCTTATGCATATACATTACCAAATAAATTTAATTAAAATATACAATCAAAATTCACCATAAATGATTACCTAAAAAATTCGTAGGTACGCATACATAAAATATACAATTTTCATGTTTACATATAAAGAATTTACGGTTAAATGTCGGACTTTCTTATGTTTTTAGTTTGTTACGGCACTAGTCAGCACTTAGTTTTACACCTTGAAACGAGTAAAATCAAATAATGATTTAATCCCAAGGTTAATTATGCAGTGAGCAACTACATTTATTTGTAATAAACAATTCACATAAAAATATATTAGACAAACTGCTATAATTATGATCGCCAAAATATTCATTATTCATACCTGAATTATTCAGCCAATAACGTATTTAGAGTAACATGGATTGAAGATTTAGCATTTCAGTATGTACAACATGAACTATAATAATATTGATACCTACCTATTTTGGCGTTTCAATTCCTCTAATGTAAATATTTAATTATTTATTAAGAAATTACAAATCTTACTAATGAATTGTTTATTGCATTGATATATATATATATATTCACTCGTGCGATCAAAAAAAAGTTCAGGTTATACATATATTATAACTGTACACCATCCACCGGTATTTTAGCTGTTTGCAGAACGAAGTGACAAAGACCAAATGCATATCTTAGTGACTCAGTGGCCGTTTCAGCTCTTATTCCACACAGAATAACTTATTTTCACATAATTTGTACTGAATTGTAGGTGATATTCAAGGGGTTTTAATTTGAAATAATTAAAGTGTAAATGGGAACGTAAACTTGGAGACACCAGTGAATTCTGAATAATTTGGTTTTTAAAATGTGCATTGTAATCGGAATTGAAAAATAAACAAATACTACAACACATCATATTGTGTTCATTTCAATTTAAATTTTACTTATTGCAAAAATCTATTTATATTCCATTAGTGAAATTAACATAATTGAAATAGTTCGAGCAAACATATTAGCAAGGAGAGGGGTTTTAACTTACATTTTAATGTAGTAAGGTACATGTTAAAAATTACACTACTTGTAAATAATTAGTAAATACAATAAATGTATCGCCATACTATGTTATATTAAAAAATATTACATTGTGTAACTACTAACCATGACCTATTGTATAACTCAATTTTTATTTTATATTTTAAATAAATTTCTATTTTTTTTTTTATATTAATCATATATTTATAGGTTACAGAGAAATAAATAATTATTAATTTGATAATAGTCTTAATCATGGAAATAATTTATTTAATTTTATTAAAATTATTAAACGAAACTAAATAAAAACTGTTTACTTACATAAGCATTATGTACATAATGTTACATGGAAATTTAAAAATAACGTAGATTTTATTGTTTTGAAATTATTCAAAGAAGAAACAATTCTCGAATATTGTCGATAGACCATTAAAAACGAAGCATAACCTTTATTGTCACTTTCATTCATAAACAATGATGTTTAATAATACAATTAGAAGGCGTACTAAGAACAAAAAATAATTCAAATATTCTGTAGGTCACTTGGATGACTTCATTTATTCGTATAAGTTTTTTAATCAAAAACGAGTGATACCAAATTTGTTTTAAATTGCTGATATAATTTTACCTTTCGAAAGTTTTATCATTAAAAACCAACCCATATACATTAATTTACATTTATATTATAAAATATAAAAAATAAAATAATAAATAAATAATCTTAATTAATGAATTAACTCAATTTTTTTTTTTTTTGTATGCAATCATTGAATGAGTTAAGAATTTAATAATTTAAGATACAATTTATTGTACTAAACACAAACATCAAATATTAATGACCGAATTAATTTGAGTGATACATACAATGGTTGCATTAAATTAATATTAGAATACTACGACAGTTGTTTAATATCTACTTTATTATTGAAGTATTTATCTACCCGTCGAATCACATGCATACATTTTATTAGACAGCAAACGTAAAAATAAATTTGACATTTAAGAAAAGCCGAGTAACTTAAGTGATGGAAATACTACATTTCTAATAACAAAGAATAAAAATTATTATTAATATATGTTTTATTGTTTAATTTTTCCCCCAATAAATAGGTAAATGAAATACGAGAAAACTAGTAAAAACTTCTATTCGTGCACAAATAACATTCAAAATAAATTAACAATATTCGTGACACACGTTATTAAATATGGTACGTAGATAATCAACTCAAACTAATTTTTACTCCTTCCGCTTTAAATTTAAATTGGTTTACCAAACCAATTTGTTTTCATATTTGTATTGTGATCATATTATTTTTTAATACTGTTTGTAACTCAAAATAATGTTATTTTTATGTCATTCCGCTATTTTTTCCTTTTTATTTTGTTATTCTTGATACTTTAACGTCCTTCTTAAAGTACTTTTTACGGCTTACATATTTTCTTTTTTTCTCGTCTGAGCTGCTACCCCATGTAGGTATAACAATACATTTCTTACATAATTTTATTTTAATACAACAATGAATAATCTTTAATTAAGTGACTAAGGTTATTAACATAACAAATCACATTAAAATATTGAATACGTATAAATAAACAAGGCTAATAAGCAATTGTTCGAGAACATATAAAAATATTGAAAATATTGTAACTTTATGATTATTTCAATGTTTTGTATTAAATGAATTAAGTAATATATCAGATTGATAAATTTAATAATGATTCGGGTTATATTATAACATACTTATATAATAGATAGCGTTAAAATTGTATCATTTTTATAGGTGTAATGTAAATCACATTTAGTTTTAGTCATATACATATTAGTTTGATTGAGGGTATTTTAGTTTTTAATAGTTATATTTTAGAAATTTTTTAAAACATGGAATTTTTTCTGTGTATTTTGGAGGAAAAAAATAAAAAAAACATCAAACAAATTATAATAAAGTATTAATACAAGTATTTCATATTTGTTTTTAAACATTATAAGTACACACAATTCACAGAAAATGACACTCCTATAAATGTTTTATACACTTTGTTTTGTATTGAGTAAAAAATAAAGTAAAAACAATATTTAATAATTTTTTTTTAATAATGAAGCATGATGGCTAGACTTTTATCTTGCATATTTCAGTATCTATATAAAATTTATATTATAATATTAATATAGTAAATGTTGTTTAGAGAAATAAAAATAAAACGAAAGACGACAAGTATTAATTACATTAGAAGCAAGAATATACAATTAGAGTAATAATAAATCGGTCTGATTTCGTTTGAGAAATTACTTAACCCGAGAAATTCGTATCGGAAAAAATATTCTCGATTCGCGTTTTGAGTTATGAGGCAATTAGCAAATGTAAATCGACTTCCCTATCCGTCGTATTTTTTTCCCCCTGTGAAGAAGAAAAAATAAAAAACTAAACAAACTCGTTTTGAGTTTATTTGCACTCTCTCGGTATAAGCATAAATAAATATGCGATATCCCACGCGTTTATAATGCTCCCGGTTACGGGGTTATATACCAGAGAACGTACAAACACGCACACGTAGAAAGCAGAAATAATTGACATCTGTTAACCGTATCGGGTTGTACACCCTGCAGGCCGACGGGAGTCTTCTCGTTCGGCAGAGGTAAGGACACACACGTTCACGTGGACTTGCCGCGGAACGTATGGTGGCAGCGGCGGCGGTCACCGTATACAATTTACTTACCAACCCCGCGGGGTCATGGAAAGGGATGAAGGTGAAGGGCTGTTAATGCGCGTTTAGCCGGCGGCAACGACAAATGTTTTATGCGCGCGGACTACGGTTAAATTCAGATTTATTGGCCGCCAGGGCGCAGTTAAAATCGGATACGGTTGGAAATCCATTCGGGCAAATGGTCTCGGGGCAGACGGCGCGCGAGGGAAAACGCGGTGCGGATAGGACATACGATTTTTCCGCGATATCGAACGGTACATTATGTATACGAACTCGTGATACCTGTATTGGTGTGCATATATATATACATGTAATACAATGCCATTCGAAAGGACGAATTTGCGAGAAAATATTTATTTTTTATTTTTTTCATTTTGTGCCGCACCCGTCCGATTTTGAATAAACAATAACGATAATTTACAGGTTAATTGAATTGGATAAGTTTTATTTTTATTTTTATCTCCCCTTCCGTACCAGAAATGTATATATGTGTATGTGCGCGTAAATAAACGCGTTCGTATTATATTTTAGTACACTTTGTATGCGATCGGACAAAAAACAAACGTAATAATAATGATATTATCCCGGATAGGACAATGGCGTGCAGTGTGAACTTTACGGTCCACGGGAGTCGCCGCCGCCGCCATCGACGGCTGGAGTACGACGATAATGTGAAAGCCGATAAAAGCTGACTTAACGCATCGGTACATTTACCACGGTGGACGCGTTGTCGCGGAATGAGACGCGCAATATTCACGCTTTTTAAAATATGTATACAATATTTTAATAATAATAATAATATTGGTTTTTATTGCACGACGGAAAACGAAATAAAACGGATTGATCGCAAGAATCGAGTACTTATGGTACGGCAAAAGTAAACGGATGCCGGAGAAGAAGAAGAGAACTAGAGGAGCGAAGTAAAACATAAAAGGAAGAAGCGGTGGAAAACATTAAACGACCGGACTTTGCACCGACCGCGATGGCGACGGAAATCACATGTGCAGGCGGTGCCGTGCGTCGGAGCCTCGAGGATAAAGTTACTTTTAGGAGCATCGGATCTCTAGATTTAGTATGTATCTATTTAGTGATGTATCTGGCAATACATCGAATAACGCATTACGACCGCGATCAATTTTAATAATTGTTTTGAGTTATGTTGAGTTACGGAAGGATTGCAGATCGGAAGTTTCGCGCCCGGCCACTGGCCGCGAGACATCGGTCCGGCACCGGCTACGTGAGTTATATGAACTATTTACAACAATTATAAACACTATCGTCCGGGGTGGCACTTGTCCGGTCAACGGATGTTGCTGGAGTACTCGTACTTGTCCGCGTACCCGTGGTCGATGATGTGCCGCACCGTGGCCGAGAGGATGTCGGTTATCTTGCCGTCGGCCGCGTCTAGCCGCGAGACCAGCATTTCCTCGACCGTAGCGTTCTCGTCGTCCGCGTCCAGCAGCTCGTGCGGATTGTCGTTGATCATGTACGGCACGGCGAACAGCAGGTGCGCGTAACCGTAGAACGCGTGGAACCGGAGCTCGTGGTGCAGCTGGTCCATGGTGGGCGCTTTCACGTCGTCCGGCAGCACGGTCACCAGCGACTCCAGGTACACCGTCAGCAAGTCCTCCCACCGGTTGTTCTGCACGTCCCGGTCCGCGTTCTTGTACAAGAAGTACGACAGGTCCAGTCCCGGCGAACCGTACCTGCGAACCCGCGGGTAGAAACAGATGAAATATTGAAATTATTCGTCGTTGGGTGTACCGCGGTCGGTTTTTACCGAACGCATTTATCGACCAGCCGGTTAACGCGAACGTCAACGGTCGGGTCTTGATTTTCGACCTAATGAGCCGCCGATTCGAAACTCGGTTTAAAAGCCGGCCGACGCGAAACCAACGAATTCGATTTGCTTTTAAATACGTTGAATACGTCGATTTTTTGTTGATCGAAAAGTCGAAGCAGAAAGTTTACGGGCAGCAACAATATCTATCTAACCATGGATTCATTTTGCTTTAGCTACCCTTCGCGGTTTCTATTTCATTAACCATGTAATCGTATGTTACCGCCCTATTATTCTGTTATGTATTGAATATTTATTATACTTTTTTTTATGGATTATCAATCAAAACCTCAATAAATAAAACGGTTGTAAGCAATTGCGAATTCCAATTGCAAGTCATTTGTAGTGCATTTGTAAAACCTATTCTCTATCTACATATATTTCAAATCAATTATCAATTTCACTTTTGAAATTGACGTCCAAATCAAAAGTCAATAAATAAATATTTTTGAATAACTACGAGAAATGAAAAAAAATTCATTTTTGGGAAATATAGGTGGTTTTGCAGTAATTCGAATTTAAATATTTCTTAAACTGGTGACTAAGCCTAATCTTCAAATTTTCAACCTTAGATATAATTCTTTAGGACTTAAATTTTTACTGTGATATAAAAGATTACAGGTTTTATAAAAATCAAAAAAAAAAAAAGTTGTTTAAGAAAATATGTGGTGTTATTTTTAAATGTATTTCCTTTTTTATTTTATAAATCTAATTAAAATGCAAATTTAATGATAAAATTACAACTTTAAAGTATTACAAAATATCTATCGTTTCTCAAAGTTTAAAATTGGAAGTATTGTTATGAAATTATTTTAGTAAACAGTAAGTGACGGTATTTTATAGAGAAACAACTTTTTAAACTAATTACAAAGTTGGAAAAGTTTATGCTTTTTAACGTATTAACTTTTAAGTTAACTGAATTTACAGAAAACTAAGAATAACGTTGAGCCATTAACTGTCGTACGTCATTTAATTTAACTTAATTCGACTTGGTTAAAAAATATCATAAACTTTCCCATCCTCGTTGTGTTCTTTTGCAATTAGGCCAACATTTTCTTGTCGTTAGAGTAAAAAAGGCGAAGTTCCAACGCGAACAACTGTATACCATACAGTTACGTTTTAATGGAAACTGTACCGGATTTGAGATTTTAATTCCTCGCCCCTTCACCACGTTTTTGAATTTTTAGACGATACATGTTTAACTTATATTCTACTCAAACTGCCACGCATAAGAAAATCTTAAGTCAAAAATTTGTCTATGAAATGAGAGTTTTTACAGTGAACCAAATAACAAATGCCCATAATCTAATGGAGAATGGAGTAAATTGTTAAATAATTGCCAATTCTATAAGAAATTTTAAATAAGCCGCAATAAAAAATTAAAATATAAAAAGCTAATGAGTTTTCTAAATCTTATGGCGTATATAAAAAAAAATATACGTAATTAGTTATTTATAAATTATAATTTATATCCAATTAATTTTCAATTTTAAAAAGAAGAATGACAATTCACAAATGGCGATATTATTAATATATATTAAACATAATATGCCTAATTATAACTTCTATTTTATAGTATAAATATTTGCCTATACAAATATATATTTAATTTCCATTTATTTTTTACGTTCATCATTATGGTTATTTGTATCATTTAGATACCAAATAAAAAAGTAATTTGATATTTGTGTTAGTAAAATTCCCCGCAAAATCGTTACTTTTGATGTGCACATCTGCCCGTCATAAACATCAGCATCAATTGACCGATGTAGCTATCAAAACGTGCACATAAAAAAACAATATAATATCAACCCTTTTTTATGGTTTTTATTATCAAATAAAAAAGTAATAATAACAGTGATCATTGTAATAATTATTTCAGCTCGCACCCTAAATGGCTAAAATGGTAAATCTATGGTGCATATTACTTAAAAAAAAATTAAATAGATCAAACACAAAATTATACGGTATTAACTCTATGGAGCAAGAGTAATACTACCATTAGTCACAATTTACAATTTATACTACTTTTTTATAAAATTTGTGTTACATGTTTTATTTTCGCCATAACAATAACGTGCAGTATTACAATGGTTATTGATGATATTTAGGCAGGTCTGCACACATTGTTAATGTATATTTTTAATTTACAAATAATATATTATTTATATTATAATATTTATAATTCAAACTATAGTTAAATTTTAAATTTTCAAAATTGTATTTTATAGGAATTGTTCTTCACGTATTAATCTAAATAAGATCTGTTGAATGAATAATTATTAATAATTAATGTATATTGAATTCATCAATATTTAATTAATCTGGATTACAACTGAAACGCATATTGTATCTATAATTAAGCTACTCGTAATATTTGTGACTCATTTTATAGAAGAGATTGTGTTAAGTTTATGCAAATATCATGTTTAGGAAAGATCATTCAATAAGTGATAAAAATGTGGTTTAGCAGAAATGGGTCTGTTCGAAATTTAATTTAAAATACAAGACATTGTGAATGCCTATGAAGTTTATAAAAATTAAAAAACATAGTAGAAAACGCATACCCATAAATCTATTAAATATTTTTCCGTTACGGTAAATTCGATTATTTACAATATTTTAACATTGGAAGTTTCGTCTAAAAAAATCGCATTTTTACACCGCGACAAAAATGTCATTACTACGACGTTACACAGAACGGTGTTCTTTTTTATCAATAAAAATGGATATTATAATATCTCTAACCTCTGTAGTTTGGTAACTATAACTCACAGCATTTTACTGGGAGCGAATCCCTTTGTGTGGACGTATTATTATTATATATCCGTACACGTTTTTTGGCACGGTCCCGCGCCCAATTCACAGTGCAAAATTGATTTATTGGACAAAACGCCGTGCACAATTTAACACCGATGTCTTCTTATCTTTTTTTTGCATTCAGAGGGTGCGACCTTCATCCAAAACACGTGTTAGTGCACATCGCACAAAGGTCCGTCGGAGCAGTAATTCGGAAAACGACGCGGGATATATTTAAGGGCGGAGCCGGTACGAACGTATGAATCTCATATTTTACATTGTGTGAAAACACAAAATCAATTGTGAGAACTATTCTTGGGAACAAAACTGTAAATATTTTCCATACATGGGTGTATTTTATTCTTATAACGTAAATTGTTTGAGTAAACATTTTACCGATTAATAGGCGTGCGCAGAATTAAGTTCGGAGGGTGCATGTTATTATAATTGAGGTCCCAACATATTTTGATCGACCTAACATTATTACTCTTGTTTCATGTTTTGTTGTCATAATATACAACAGTGTCTCCTACGTGAAACCAAAAGAAACTCCCAAACACCCTCGACACCCCTATTCGTCGTCATGCAGGCCGCATTTGATGATCACGTTTTCTTGCGAAATAATAACCGAAGTGTAGTAAAGAGCTTGGTATTTATAAAAGTTTTTTTAAAATAAAATAATTTTCTGTTGTGCGAATATTATTGAAATTAGTAGTATAGTTCATTTACAGTGCATGAGTGACATTTACATTGCGTGTAATTATTTTAATACTAATTTCACCGTCACCGGACATGTAATTAAAAAGATATAGAATGGGCACATTTTAGAAGAAAAAAAAATCGTGCTCTATTGTTCATAAATTTTTTATGATTTTTCTCATTGTGTAACGAAACAAAATAACCGAGTAGATTAAGTTACATGAAATACGATTTGCGTCAGCTTAAAATGTTCTCTTTTCTTTTCGTTTGATATGCCTGTATGTAAATTTCCATAGGCTTATCCGTTGAAAAAGGACGCTCTATCTATCGCTATTCTTACACCGCAGTGCTTTGTCATATCACGATATATTATATTACCATATAAATAAGTTTTAGTATTACTGTATTAAAAAAATAAATCGAATGGTATAGTGGGTTTGCGTGAATGCAATCAGATATAAAATCGAACGACTTGAAACGATTTATCGATTAATAATATTAATAATAAAATATAATGTGTAAAGCAGAATTTGTGATTTTTAAAGTTCAACACTCATTATTAAATCAATTTTTCTTTTTTCGATAATTTAAGGTATGATATTTTTACAGTAAAAAAAAGTATATTATACTTTTATCTTTTTTTTTTTAAATAATTTAACTCTTTAATGACAATCATTGATGATGCATTCTTTTAACCGTAGTATATGCCTTAAGATGATGGATATATTATTACTATTCAACTCATTTCATCTTAACGTTAAGTATTTACAGACAATTAATATTGCTAGTTCTATAGTCAATTCGAATGCATTCAAAATTATCAGCAGAACATTGTGTTACAAAATACGAATACTACGTAAGTATGTAATTAAAAATGTATATTGAAAACAAAACTAGATTAAAACTTTTTAAGAAATTATTATGACAATAAAAAGTAGAAAAAATACATTGATAATCACGCACTACAGAAATCGATGAAGAAAATTAATGTTAAAAAAACCACTCTTTAAAACTACTGCAATAATAGTCAGTGACGTAAATTGTATAATACATATTGTATAATATTGTATTATACAGGCATATTATACGTCATGTATAAAAAAGTAAAATACAAGTGGTATATAAAAAAAAAAAAAATTCAGTGATAAGTGATAACAGTAATAAAACGACGGAGCACGGCCACACAAGTAACATGGTTATTGGTAGGTAGTTGCCAGTTGGCATCGATCATAGAAAATAGATTATACAGTATAAGCATCATTGTCTATTATAAAGAACTATTCTAGCCATAGACGATAGACCTATTAACTTAAGTTCCATGATTCTAGCTGATATATTTGTAAATCGTAATGATACATGCGATAAGTGCTAAGTCATAAATTCAAATCATAAGTCATAACCGTAGACAATAGACCACAGTATAATATACTAAATTCTATTAATTATTGATTTATTAATTACAAGCTATAAGTTAAAATTAATTGAAGTTCCTAAACGTTAGTTACTGTTTCTTTTTACTATGAGTCGACCTAATAATGTCTAATATTATTAATCTTACATTCTTATTACACTTTGACAGTTATATATTTAACAATTACGTAAACACCATAACATTTTTGTAAAATACTGTATTATACACGTATAATACATGTATAATACACGTATTATACAACTAAAAAATAAAATACAATATTTTTACATCACTGATAATAGTACGTACTACGATATTTTGATATGGAACTAATGCGCGTTACACAAGAATAATAGGCTATAAAGCAGTATTAGACCAACTACTGTTATTTTATTTTACACGTGATACATTCGAATGTGAAAGAGATATGATTAGGAATGTTGAATAAATTGTACATCGTCACCATTGTTTTGATATTATAATTTTTTTCTGTCGTGAAAACTATTTTACGACCGTAGTTAACTCGTTATCAACTGATTAAACACTAGTATATGTTGAGTGAATTCATTGTTATAACTGTTAATTTGTCATCGCAGACTATTTAAACAACGGCTTATAAATTAATATTTATAACACACGTTGCAGTACATGTGACGAATGATCGACACACATCTCGAGATTATTATTGAGATAGGAAAAAAATCTATTAAAAATATGTGTACAAAAATGGGCTCTATTGACGATGAACAGTCATTATACTTGTGCCAAAAATGTTCAATTAAAAACGATAAGAGTTACTCGAATGGGTTTCTAGTAGCTGTGTCTGAATGTGTAAAGTACTAGCCAAAACCGCCAAAACCACCAAATCTAGCTATTAAGTGTTGTAAAAAGTGAGTCTCAAAATGAATTGTTTGTACAACAAATTTGATATCAAATTTTATAAACATCTGAAAAGCTAATTAAAAAAACTTGTTGTAATAGAAAAGAAAACAACCGCTAAACTATTTCAATAAATTATCACTTTACGTAATACGTGTGTGGGTACATTACAATCAGCGGACATGAAATTTTCGAAACGTTTGAATTGTCGTTACCAAATACACATGATTCAAAAGTCGCATTTAAGATCTGTTTTAGAACCGTAGAATTCAAAATTTGTCAATTTTACCAAGTGGTAAAAGCGGCGGTCCGCAAAAAAACTAACAGATGTCGAGGCTAACCCTTTGGGAGGATTATCGGGTGATGCCGGTGACGGAAACGCGTGCGAGGGGATTCGATCGATCGGACGAACCACCGGTTAGGGTCGGCGCTAGGGTGCACGTGATTACTACCTGACTGCGCTGAACTCGGTGATCATGGCGTCCCGCGGTTGCCCGGACTCGTCGTAGCTGAACAGTATATTGGGCTTGCAGTAGTCGCCGTGGCATATGACTGCGTGCGGTTCCTTGGGCGTCACGGCCAGCTTCAGGTTGCGATCCGCCTCCCGGACGATGTTTAAGAACCCTTTGAGTTTGCCGTCCCGGTACTGCTCCTGTTCCATGAGCGGTCGAGCACCGCGCATGCTCAGTGACTTGAGCCCGTTGCTCTTGACCAGCCATCCGTCGTCGTCCCACTGGATCTCGCGCAGCTTGCCGACCAGCTTGCGGAACGCCACCGGGTTCTTCTGCTTGGCCGTCAGCGACATGCCATGGAACCGGCCCAGGGCCGCGATAGCCGCGGCCAAGTGGTCGTAGTCCATGTGCGTACCGCTGCTACCAGGCACCGGTGGTTCGGGTGCGCGGGCCACCGAGTACCCGGAGTCCAGCGGGTCCTCCAACACGATCACGTCCCCGGACCAGTGCGGGCCGCCCTCGTTGCGGCCGTACACGAACACGGGCACGGCGGGCGGTCGGGCCCCGTCATACAGGTGTTCGACCAGGAATGGCACCACGTTCTTATACGCGTAGATCTCGTTGTGGAACTGCCCGTCCGCCTTGAGCACGGTGCGCAGCTGCTCCACAGGCGGTTTCAGCTTGACCGTGAGCCGCACGTCCGTCTTTCGCGGGCCCCCGGGCACGGACACCCGGCCCGTGGCCACCACGCACGACAGCCGCTGCGTCTGCTTGGGCCGGGACGCGTGCCTGGGATCGCGATCCGGGTCGAACGTGGCCGGCCGGTCAGCGGTCGCGCCGTACGCGCCTTCGTCCGTCAGCACGCCGGACAGCCAGTGCTTGAGCGACTCGTGGCTAGTGTTCATGGTCATCGCTGCGGTGACTTTGTTGTTGGAACCGTATCCGTTCCGGGTCAGTCGGTCGACACGCGGTTCAGATATCACACGAGATCACCGTTCGCGACACTCGACGTGCGTCCTCTGCGGGTCCGACAACGGTCTCCGCGTCCTCGTCGAGACCGTTCCCCCGCCGCCGCCGCCCCAGTTAACCGACAACGTGCTGGCCGAGTGTTCCCCTCCTCCTCGTCGTCTGTGTTGCTACGGCTAAAGATTCGTTCGCGTCGCAGTGCACTCGACCCCCGACCACTCGAATACCGCGATAAACATAATACCACTTACACAGCTATTGTTGACATTGCGTGGCCATCCGATTGTTTCGACTCGAGCGAAACGTTACCGTCAACCGATGGCCGTGCTTTGCGTCAAGTAACTTATTCGACATCAATAATAGTGTTGCGAACACGATCGACTTTCGTTGAAAAACCCCATTTTAAACATAATGGGACGAGGACGCACGGGAAACGGAGGCAGTGGAATATTATCGTAACGATGTACGTTTATTCATAGTACAGATTCGTGTTGCAGTTTGGTCGGTAACCGCGGTTTTCACCGATCTAACGGTCGCAAACATTGTATTGTTCGCACAACGGTTCCGGGTTTCGAATCCGGTTGCACGGATGAAAATCGAATATTGACGCTCGGGATTGAAAGTTTTCGCGCTTAAGCTTAATCCGGGTCGAGTCGTATTCGAAGTTTCTAGCGACGGTGTTGAAACACGGATTTAATCGGCTTGACGTTTGGGAATAATGACGAGTTCAAAGAGAAATTAACATATTTTATTGTTAAGGAAGCATGCTGTCGTAGAAATAAAAATAAACCATCCTCACTCCCGGCGTCCAATAATAATATAATGACTGTACTAATAATATGCATGATGGGAAAAATTTTTGATCAACACGTTGTTCAATTACAATAACCGATATTTTTTAATTTTTTTTTTTTTATTTAATTTTAATTTTATTAATAAACATTCCTGTTGGATAAATCTATTCATTTATGTTGATTTTGATCAAACATTACGAGCACTTAATGTGGTCTAGTCGGTTAATTTCCCATCGCATTCAAACTGTAGAAGATACGTATGGTAATATAAAATAGTTACAATGTCATAACACGCGTCATTCGAATCCATCGAGTGTAATATAACAACAGCACTAATTGTGTTTATTGGATTGATAACGTTTTAGTAATTGTTTTTTTAGCATCATTGTTATTACACTTATTGTTCTAATATTTTATTGTCATGTGTTTTGTGTTTAGTTTATCGTATAAATGATTTACGTCCTCGGTAGAAATAATAACTATCGAAAAAATCAGATTAGTCTCTCCTATATTTATTTCTGAAACGATTATTCGTTTATGGAAAAGCATCATAAGTACACTCGAATTAATTTCTTCGAAAATACACTCATAGTTATCATACATTGTATTTTTATAGTTATTTTTTTTTTTGCTTTGATATTTTCTGATTTTGTTTTGTGTAATTCAAACCGCACAGTGAATAAATCCTACATTCCATTGTCTTATACAACCACACGATTATCTGATATTTCACACATTCAATTAGTAAAAATGTTTTTCATTTTAATACGTCGTTTGAGATTAAAGTGGGTAAAATATTTTATCAATAATTTAATTATAGAATATATACTGTAAGAATATACGATAATTCAAATATTGCAACTTTCCTACTGATCTTTGAAAATAAAAAAAAATTTGTTAGAACAATAAAATTTTAACGAATTTAATAAAAAATATATATACCCTTTCAGGTAAGCTAAATTAAATATGACCTGATTAAATATGTCAAAAAATTTCATATTATATTCCTACTGTTCCATTTTATACTGCAAATCTTTATAATCTTATGCATTTTTGTGACAATTTATTATTATCAAAGTAATGTTACACTTTAGAGTTACTACAAATTAAGTTCAGTACAAGTAAAAATTTAGATGTATTTTTAAAACGTCGACATTGCTTATAATTAAACAACTAATATAATTTTTGAAAATGTCCATAATTGTGCATTAATATTACCGCCCGTGTTGAGAAAATAATATGCCATTTAATTTAATTTACGTAAAAATAATTAATAATAACTTAAAAGAACCAAATATTTCGAAACAGGTAATTTTTATCTAAATATTTTTTTTTTTTAATTTGATTTTAAAACATTTATTTGTTGTACAACATAGTTATATATTGGAAAGGAATATAACAACAAAAAACGATTTCTTATCACTCCTTAAAAGTTATAAACTAATGGTTAGTTATAATTAAAAGTTCAATACTAAAAGTAAATTATACTTTTTTGAAAATACAATTTTTTTAAATTAAGAGTGATTATATTTATGCCGTAGGTATTGGTTAAACAAAAAGTTATTAAAATAAACATTTTATCGTATTCAAGGTCTAACGTGAATTCCATTTGTTAAAAAAGTGGTCAGCCTGTAAACATTTTACTACCTCTTTTGTGATAAACAACATGACAAATGTACTTAAACGCACATCACTATATACAAGTTAAACACAATGACCATTCTCTAAACTCACTTAACTATCAATAATAATGGTTGATAACACAATTACTACGGGTGCACTTAACAATAATTGATGATCTGTTATATTTTAGCAAATAACTTTTTAAACTTATCCAACATTTATAACAAATGTTTTCATAAGTAAGTATATGTAAATTAAATTACCATGGCCTTCCATTATAAAAAGTAACTGACGTGGATAGAAAATAAACCAATAATAAAATTGAAGCAAGTAATTACATTCCAATAGAAAATGTTTGTATTTTATTGCCCTTGCCTTTTGTAAACCTTTATAAGTAATACGTTAAATGTAGAAATAATTAACATTTAAACAGTATACTGGTACTTGTATTTTGTTTTTAATGTTATTGATATGCAAAATATTGTGAACAATTACATAAAAAGTATTTTATGTTTGGAAACTATTATTTGCATTATTTTATATCTTTAGCATTATTTATTATCTACGAGTTTATTTAATTTTAAATGTTAACATTGACTAATTAAAATTTTTATAAAAGTTACACTGAAACTTTAATATAGTAGAATAAATAATTTATGTTAAATTTTAATACTCGTCTAAAACAGCATATGATTTGAACAATTACATTTATGAAATTGATGAAAATTAATTTTGTCATCTTATCAGAAAAATAAATAATAGAACAAAAATATCAAATACTTATGATATTTAATAATAAATGTATATACAATATACTAATTTAAATAGTTTTGACAGCAAAATAAGAACCTTAACTTTTACCTAATTAGTAACCTAATCCAACTACAACGATAGATGACAAGTGTCGCTTATAGCAAATAGCTTTTGAATAAACGATATCATAAGTATCTTATAATGATGTTTATGATACCGTGGTCATTGGGTCACTTCGTTACCAAATAAATCATAGGTATTACCTACCGAAACATCCGAGTTGGGTCTCGAGTATTAGGGGCTAATCGCAAGTACTACACTAGTCGGGTCCCGGATTTTTATAGGTATTACACTAGTTCCTGAATACTTTTTGGTAAGTACTACATTATACTAACATTTTTCTTCTCATTTTAACAGACTTAGGACTGTCTATAATCTATTTAGACCACAAGTATGGTTAAAAATGTTTTTTATGGTTTTTTTCTTATTTTTAGTTTCTTTTTTATTAACTTTTAAGTATATTATATAATGATTTTAATATTTTTAATATTTTTACCAACACAATTCTAATAATTAATATTTTAATGGAATAAAAACTAAAAAAAAAAAAAAACTATGAAAAACATTTTTAACCATATTTGTGGTCTAAATAGACCATAGACAGCCCTAAGTCTGTTAAAATGGGAAAGAAAATGTTAGTGTAATGTAGTACCTATCAAAAGATATTCAGGAACTAGTGTAATACCTATAAAAATCCTGGACCCAACTAATGTAGCACCTAAAAAAATCGGGACCCAATTTGGATTTAGTATTACCTACGACTTGCCTATGCTATTATTACAAGAAGGTAAATAATTATTTCTTAGAAAATAATAGAATTTTTAACATTTTTTTTTCATGTTGAAAATTAAAAATATATTTTTATAAAGACGTATTTATTAAAAACAAAAAGCATATAATAATTTCATAATTTTTGTCACATATTTATTTATTATTAGATTAATGTCATTTATCATTAAGCCGTAAACGTAGATCGTACATACCAAATATGCTGTTCATTTTTCTTTCCCAAAAGGGTTATTTTTCAAAACGTCAGTCCCAAAGTATGCAAGGCATAGTTACTTACAGACAAACAAAAATTCAAGGTGCAGATTATATTGTGGGGCCACGGGAGTGATAAAATGAACTTGATTAAATTTCAGTCAATCTACATACGATATGTTAAATATCAAACCAGGTAATATTTTTCTCAAATTAATGATAATATTTTGAAATATTAAACTAAAATAATTCTTTCAAAAATATTTATTACTGTTTAGTTTGTTCTTCATCTCATAACATAGGTCATCCAAAAATAGAATTTGAAGATTGAAGTGACAGATTCAAAAGATGAATATCATTGGAATTATCTCAATTACATAGCTCAATTAAATTAATCTACTATATCTACGGTATTAAGAAAAACGATAATGAAAACGCTGCTAAATTTATTAATGAAATTACGCACACTACACTAAATAAAGCTAAAATGATTCGAGTACTATGGAAGAGATAAAAAAAAAAACATAAATCCATCTTTTATGTCAACAGAGGAAGCAATTTCGATAATTATAACTACTTCTCTATCAAAGTTTCAGTAAAATATGTTAAGAAGTAATGCAAACTGGTATAGATGAAAATGTAAGTAATAAATTTTACATAATTTTTCAAAATCCATCGAGTTGCCATAAATTTGATTTTAAGTAATTTGTTAAAAATTGTTGGGAAATAACAGAGAGTTATATAGTTCATACCACCTAGTATTCACAACTTTTTTTTTTTTCAATAGCCGCTTCATTGATATAACCAATCGGCAAATTAAGTGAAAAAGCATTAGAAGCTAGAAAAAAAAATGTCAACAATTTTAGAGAAAATTATACACGAAAAATATCACGAAAAAACACAAATTCAAATATTTTTCATAGTCTGTTTTTATCTTTAGATTCATTAATAAATAGTAATCGGGAAGTAAAAACGAAAAAACGAAAATTATATCAGTCAGTAAAAGACCTGCTTATTACCGATGACATTGAAACCGAAAGTGAATCAGAGCAAATGATAGTAGTGAATGTGAATAAAATATATTATTACATTTATTTTATGTGAATATTTTTTAAAGCAAACTCTTGTTTGATTAATAAAAAATAAAATGTATTATTAAGAATTAATTTTTTAAACACTAAATCATTTAAATATTTCGGCCACTTTTTTTAAATTTTAGACTACTGTGCGGCGGCGAGATGTTCGGCGTTGAACTGTTCTGTGATGAATAGTTCTAAGGCGAAACGGTCATGGTAAATTAGTTGCGGCGAAATATCCGGATTCGTCAATTATGTTATTAACAATAATATTAGAGTATAAATGGTATATTTTTGTTAGTTTGTTACCGACGACATTGTCTTTCGGAGAAAAAAAAACCACAATTACTCAAAATAACTTATCAATACCGCCGTTCAGGACAATGTTAATGATGCCGACTGGACATCGAGACTATGGTGTTGAACGTGGGGTACTGAAGTCAAAGAGCAACGTGTCCACCGGACGCGCATGGCCGTCGTAACGGAACATCACGTTGTTCCGGTTGAAGTTTCCATGACACACAACCGAAAACGGTTCACGGGGTTCGATCGCTTATTGTAGCGAGCCGCAATCGGTTTCCATCATCAGTTTGATGAAACGATCCAAGTGATCGTGGTCGCGGTACAGATGACCGCTGCATTCCAATAGTCTGTCCACTACGCGTTTTCCAAATTTTCACATCGTGTTGTTCTGCAATAACCAGTTATCATTGGTATTCCGAAACCTGTCCAATATATTGGTTATAACTTGACGAAATCCCTATGGATCTTTGTGTTTAGCCACGTACGACATCCCCTGGAATCTAATAGTTAAAAAACACATTATTAATATCTTCCATGTGTAATATCACTGATTCCAGAATATATCATCAAAAATTCGAAGTATCCAAGAAATTTGGACGCAACCTATAAACGTTATTATATTTATTTATATTTGACTCATTACAAATTTTAAAATAATTATTATACCTATAATAGTTTATAAAATAACTGATATTTTCAATTTTCATGATAACCATTTACATTAAATACACGTCATCTTCAAACAGTGGTGAATAACTATTAAATAAAATGACAAGATACTTCATATTACCACATATTTAAAATAATTTAAATATATAGATCAAATAAATAAATTTTAAATCTTTACGAAATTACTGGTCATATTTAAAAACAAAAGTGTAGGTATTTTATGAAATAAAATATAGAATAAGAAAATAAGTTTATATTTGTTTATTTTTTTTATCTAAGTTAATTTGAATCCATAAGCTCATTAAATATCATTACCATACTGCTTTGTGAATTTTCTTATTTTTTGGTTCATGCATTTTTTGATAACATTGCGATAAAAATGAAAATGAATCGATTACGAAGTTTTATATACTTATTAATGTAGTATAGGTTTTGATTTTTGAACTAGATTTTACAAACACACGCATACACATAAGTATAAATGTGTTACAGTTTAAACCCTAAATTCGTCAAAACTAGTTTTAACTAGTCAATATTAGTTTTCACAAATCAATTTCATCAAAAATGATTTTGACTAGTGAAAACTAGAATTAATCAGGACTTCAATGTTAACATTAATTTTAAAATACAATTTTGTAACAAAAGTCAATCAGAAATAAAATTTATTTTTATTATTTGTTTTGACAAAGCAAACTATCATGGTATTTATACCATAGTTCTTATCATATTTTTTATATATAGTAGATATATCATATATTATATATTATATTACCTATATTATATTTATATATTATGATACAGTTAAACATAATAAGAAAGAGATTTGTGGAAGTAATATTCTATTTTTTGACATACTGTTATATTTTGCAGATTTTATAAATAATTGTATTACTAATTAATAAGGCTGAGATTTTATTGCCCCAAAATTGGCAAAAAAAGTTTTAAAAATATTTTAAAATGCTTTAAAAATCATAAAAATTCGTTTAAAAATGTATTTATTGTATTATAATACTGACGTTATAAAAATTATGTTGCCAAAGATATTTAATTATATTTATTTAACATAATAATAACAAAATAGGTGCACAAAACGTGGTATTCACTTTAGGGCACATTTAAAAAGTTTACGAAAGGAGTAAAATTGTACTTAAAAGTATTCAATGTATGTTAGCATTTATAAAAGATAATAGTTTAGTTGAAGTATATCCTTATATTGATATTGCTCTAAGGATGTTACTATGTATGTACACCTTCAGGTAATTGTTCAACAGAAAAATCATTTTCTACATTAAAAAGGGTCAAAACTTATTTAAGATCAACAACGGGAGAAAATCGTCTTAACTAATTAACAACCCTCAACATTGAAGCTGATTACTTGAAGCTGATTGAAAACTATTAATTTTAATAATATTATTGAACATTTTTCTTCTCAAAATTCAAGAAAAAAATTATAAGCTATCGATTGTGTTATTATATATAATTAATAATAAATATAATATATTTAATCTAATTATAAATATATATAATAAATAAATAAATAATAAATAATAAATATGAATAAATATATAATAAAATTAGTAACAATAATGATGTTCTAGTTTATTTAGTTTAACTAATTAAAAACTAGTTTTATTTTAATACATTTAAATGTAATAATATAATAATTTAAGTGATATCTAATGATTTAAAAAATTAAAATTGATTTTTTACTTTTTGTATAACTTAAGTACTCGTATTAAGTTTTACTAACACTTTACTAATTATCAATTAATTTATTATACATATATAGTTATGATAAAAAATAATAAAAACTATAAAACATTTAATTATCATATATCAATATATTTATGCATATTTAATATATATATTTATATTATTATTTAATAATTTATATGATTAAATGGGATTTTATAAAGACCCTTTAATAACATAGTGAATTTAGCTTTTTTTATTATAAGTAATTAGGACGAGAAAATATAAATATAAAAAAATAAATAATTACAATACTAAAGGACAAACAAATCAAAATTGATTTAAACAATTTTATAATGTTTGATTTTAAAAACAGATTTTATAATTATATTATTGACAAATAATTAGTACACTTAACTAATCATATTATTAATAATATTGAATTTACTCACTTCGCTCAGGCTTGTATTGCATTGTCCAAAAACAATCGTTTTTGGCTTATACGAAATTCTAAATATTTAACATTTTCCAATACAATCATATCACTTTCGCTGAATTTGCCACATCTATTAAGACCATAAAAAAACCATGGTAAAATTGTTGGTATTAAATCATAACAGTTTAACAGAAACAGAATGATCTTATTGTACATGGTTATTTCGTTATGAATTGTAAGTCAATATTTAATTTTTCACGAATTTTCTTACTTTCTGGTTTCAACTTGATCATAACAAGAAATTCCGATTTATCAGATTTAATTACATTACCAAATACAGGAAGAGACACAAATTGATCGGTCACTGTGCAATCCTTGTCTTATTCAAATGACACAAAGTCTAAATTTTTTCCAAACTCGCCATTGGCCACAATCGCAAAAATTATTTTTTGTAAAAGTGATTCCATTTTAATTTTTAAAAGTACACTTCGACCCAATATTATATGAAAGACCTAATTAAATCTTACCCATTCGAGCAATCATTACTAATTATTTTCAGTTATTTCAAACTTAATATATTACTATCATTTGGGAATGTCTGTAGCAAGAGCATACCCAAGGAGAGGGGTCGGGTCCAAACTCCCCCCCCCCATTGAAATTTTTACATACTCAATGATTTAATAGTAAATAGTATAATAATAGTATATAGTATATTTTAATTTCCCATAATCAGATAAAATAAAAATTTTGAACCTACCCCATACAAATTCCTGGGTACGCTCCTGGTCTGTAGCATCAGTACTACAGATAGGTTTGTGTTTAATTTAAATATATACGCTTTATGAGTATTTTTTTTAGTATGGGAAAATTATAAGTTATAAAATTATAATTATAATGTTCTGAATGGCAGTCAGGCGATCACTAAGGTGCGTTTTCATATCTACTGTTATTATAATTTATCTTTCAGGATTGAAAATTATCTTGAAATAATAAACAATATGTCATATAATGTTATAATTTTAAATAATTTCTAGCTTTCTTTATCGAATGGGAAAACGATAATATTATATGAGTTTGATAAACATGAAAAATATTGATCGGTCTGCGATTTGGATTAGTCCTTTTTTTGTAGATATTTTTGGGACACAACACTAGTATGCAGCCGTGTACCCTGACAGACAGTGGAATCCGAATCACGGATGTAAGCGTATAATGTGACCTACATGATACGTCATGTCGCTTGTTACATATATAGCATATTCGAATAGAAGTATCGTCAAGATATGAAATGCTAATAATTATACGACACAACAATAACCATAGTGTTCACAGTGTCACCTTTACGGGAGTGATGCTGAAGATATATTCCTCCGTAAAGTTTTTGTTCCCTTTGTATAACAGTAACTACGGTCTTTACCAGAATAATCTAATAGAGGAAATACGTTAATAAAAATTGCCATTTGAACGCTCATTTTAGCGCACTTCGCTGATGAACGCCTATGCAATGTAATTCGAAACAAATCCACAAGACCAATAAAAATATTTATGATTGTTCTATTGAACATCAATAATGTATCTCAGTATTGTTACCATACATTGGTTTTCATATAACATAACCGAATGAATGATTTTTTAACCATGAAACAAAATTGTAATAAACTATGTAACTTTTTGAGAATAAAAAATAAAATTGCATACCTCATTTTTATTTATTTTGAATTTAATTTAATTTTTAAATAATAATTACTATTGTTAAAAAATCAAGAGAAAGAGAAGTTTAAAAAGCTAGTTTAGTTCTGTTTACCAATAATTAATCTATATGCTAACATTTCTGAATTTAACACATATGGAGTCATAAAATAATTACGGATAACAAAACTTTAATCTTCTCAGGATTACACCACTCGCGATCGCAGGGGGAGATAAGGAGTTCAATGAATGCACAAAATATCAAAAAAATGTCATTAAAAATTATTTGACCTAAAAATTTAATAGTTATTTCAAAGTTTCCCAAATAACTTGCAAATAAAATATATTTATACATTATATAATGAGTAATAAAACATGTTATTTATCAACATTTTACAAATTTCAAACCTCCCCCCTGTTTGAAATGTTTTCCTTCGTTTGATTTTAAATTACACAGATACTTGGGTTAAAAAAATGTATCTCAAAATATTCTACACATTGCCAATGTCTACGCAACTCTGGAGCGATAATTTTCTATTAATGATTATAATTACACTATAATCATCGATAGAGTTATATAATATACATAATATATTATAATTATATAATTATGTTAATTAAATGTTGTTATTCAAGTAGACTAAATAGGTTGTCTTTATGTCAACGAAACATTTAAATTTTAATCATATGAAATCATTAACAATCTATGTCTAAAAAAGAGGAAATTAGATTTTGTATTACAGAAAATGTAACATAAAAATATTTTAAATATATAATTGCAAAAATGTGTTTTATAATATAAAAGATTTGATTACAAATTATTTTTATGCCACATATTATACTTTTTTTATTAGTTTCTTATTAGTATTAAGAATTATATTAATAAACTTGTTTATATAATAATAATATTCATCACTGTATTTATGAGAAATTTTATGATAGGTGAGGGTAAGGGAGTGAAACCCTTTTCAGGTTAATGAAATCTTGTTTAATACAAATCATCCCTTGACAAAATCTTAAATACGTCACTGAGTATGCATTGAATTTAAATTTTAATAACAAAACTATTTTAATATATTCTATATAGTCAATAATATAATCAATAATCTATGTTTCAGTAACTTTCAACAAAAAATTGAAACAAATAAGTTATTGATATAATATACAAACAACACAACACGCCTCGAACGTTTTAAAAGATGGTATTCTCGTTATTTTGTTAGTCGATTCCACGTATTGTGTTGTAAATAAAAAATTATAATACTTTTTATTTTTATTTATTTATTTATTTTTAAGGGAGTCGGTGATTGAAGTCATCACATGCATGTATGTGGGTTTTTGGAATGGTAGAATTTAATTTTTGTTTACTTGGGTGGTTGGGTTTCTTTTCTAACGAAGGGTAGTGTCATCCGGAGAGCAAAACTGCCGGTAGTAAGGCTCGGACCACCGATTTAGTGGTTAGGTACAATGTTAAGACACAACCATCCTATCCCGCTTGGATACGATGCTCCCATCAATTAATTCGTGGATTACTTCATATCGCGTTTACTCACTTTGCTGGATCTTGCAAAGCATTTACGTAATGATTGCAGTAGAGAAACAGGTGGTCTTCACATAAATGGAATCCCAAAGTACTGACATTTTCTAGCACAGATTAAATCCTTTTCCGTGAATTCGTCATGTTTATTACCATCGTAGAAGTACCGCGGTGACAATAATAATTCATACAAAAAGTTATACGAGTATAACGAGCCACGATATGTTAACCAGAATGGTATTATCTTCTCATGCATGTCTATTTCGATGTTGAATAAAAAAATCGCCTTTGCAAGTTTGCCATTGCAAGCGGTCACGAAGTTTTCACTTGATGACGAAAATATCATATTATAATGATGCGAGCCGCCTAATATGATTTCAGAACCGAATTTAACCGAGAACATAAGAAAGAGAGAGACATTGTATTTTACAAAACACAATACCGTTAAATGTTTTGCATTAACGAAATACCGTTGTTTGATGACATAATCATAAAATACGTACACTATCTCTGTGAATGTATCAATACCTGTTGTTATAATAATCCCCTTGTCTTTATAGCAGCAAACAACCTTTCAGAATGTTATTGATTGTATTGTTAAACACGTCTACTATTCAAAACAATTAGGTATTTGTGATTAATATTCTTTAAATATTCTCAAATGTTATTTTATTATAGTGCATTGTAGAGCGCACATACCTGAAAGTATCCCCTGTTACATATCGTACTATTCGCGTATAAATAATAAATAACTGTTTCGCCATATTTATTTTATATAATTATTCTTTCAGAAAAATGCCTTCTTCAGAAAATGAAATAAAAATATTTAATGCTCTCAAAGCAAAGAAAGAATTCTGAAACTATTAAAATGAAAAAAAATGTATGACTTTTTACAAAAATTAAATGTAAGTTATGACTTAATAGCATGAATCATTTTTCTTAAGGCCTTTCCTAAGTTTATTCTTTAACACTAGTTAAAAGTTAAATTAATTTTAAATGTTAAAATAAAAAACATTCCGTATAGTGTAAAATATATTTTTTAACTATGCATATAGACAAATCTTTGAAAACTGCATATTTTACTCAAGGTATGAGTGATTCTTAACAATTATGCAACTTAAATTAACTTTAATATAATTTTTTAATTAGTTAAAATTATTACTAACATTGGTCAGTTCCAACAATGGGTCGCATTTATTCCTCTTCTAGCCAACATCTATGAAAAATTGTTCCTGATTACATTAACACAGATGTCATCACTAAACAGGTAGATATGAGTTTATTTTGTTTTTTATTGATTATGCATTAAGTAGTTGATAAATAATTCATTCAAACAATTTTTATATTCATACAGGGTGTCTTAGAATGATTCAACAAATGGAATAACACGTTCTGTTTATTATTTTTAAATTATATTCTACAATTTGAAGAAAAATCCAAAATAGACATTTTGTAAATTGGAATTTTACATACAATTATGGTTCTAAACAGTGTTGGGAATAGATAATACAAAATTTATCTAGATAAAGATGAAAAATAATAATTAAAAAATAATTCGTCTAGATAAAGATAAAATATAATTCTATTTTTATCTAAATAAAAAAAAAAGATATTTTCAAAAAATGTTCATTTTTGGTTAATATTTCATATTCTAATAATATCTACGAAGACTCAATTATAATCATTATTATCAATAAGTACCTAGGTGTTTAATGTTTATTGTAGTTATGTAGTGTACCATTAAGCAGTATTTATATATAATGTACAATATATAATGATAGTTAATCACTAAAATGTTACAAAAAAGAAAATAATGAAAATTGCTCTGTACGTATCAGGATTAATACAGAATACAAAAAGTTAACAATATTGTTTTCTGTATAATTTTATGATTTTCATTATTCTATAAGTAGTTACGACTTTACGGGGTCCAAGAGTGAAGTAATGACTGTTCAGCGTATGAGTTACATGTGTATACTAAAATCAAATACCTCCTATATTTGGAACTTTCATGGAAAAATAAGAAATTAAGTTTAAAAATACCAAAAATAATTACTTGACATGAAAATACAAACAAACTGTCATACCAAAAAATAATAATTACTTATTAATAACACACGAATTATGATTATGAATACAAAATCTATATGTATAAAAGAAAGTTAGGTTATTTACAGAATTTATAATTCAAGAACGGCTGGACCGATTTTGATGATCTCTGATTTGTTGGATTCGCCTCCGTACAAGAATAAAAATAACTCTAATTTTGGCAAGAATACAGACAATTATCTAGATAGTTAAAAATTTTATCTTAGATAAGTAATTAGATAACTATTTAGATTAACTTAGATAAGCATTATTTATCTAGATAAGATAAAAGATGACAAAAATTCTATCTAGATAAGTCCCAACACGGGTTCTAAAATAACTTGTTTAAGTTTTACTATTGATTTATTATGAATTTTGAAAGTTGTTGAAAATTTAAATTTAATAATTAAAATTATTGCACAATTTTTGTACGTTCCATCAAGATAAGATTGATGATTACGATTAATTTTTCCATGAAGTAATGTACGTGTTTTAAAATATTCTATGTATTTGAAATTTAATCCAAACATAAACAAAACATGCTATCAGTATCATTATTATTAAAGTATGTAGATAAGAAAGCATAATTATAATTATAGGTATAATAATTAAGTGAATTGTTAGAAAAATTGAAATGTTATTTAAAATTTGGTAAGGTGTATTTACAAACGTAACGTATACGTATATTTCAACAATTTAAATGGCAAATTTAATATTTAATAATATGGAAACTATAATTTCAAAAATTCAAGCACATTAAAACGAAAAAAATTACTATTACACAGAAGCGTATTAAGCCGGAGGATTACCGAGAAAATGTTGGTGGGTCGCTCAAATTATGGAATGGGCATGAATTTTTGGGCCTTTTTTTTTTCTTGTACGATAATAAAAAAATAATACAAACATTAGAATAACATATAATTGAATTAAATAATTAAACTGTACGGTTGGAATAAATGTAGTCAAACTGTAGAATTAAAGTACAGTCGTTTTCAAGGTGTTTCGTATAGGCAAATTTAATGGCATAACAAGTCGAATACCCAGATAAAATATAAGTTATTTATTATTATGCTTGAAGCATTAATTGAGAAAAAGATAAAAAAAATTATGTGTGTAATATAGTTTACTGTTCTAACAGCTAATATAATCGTATATCGTTAAATTTTTGTGCCTAAAACTCCAGCTTCTTTGTATCTTCAAACCAAAAATATATAATTATATAATATATATGATCGTTTAAATTATGAATAGATCATTATTAAATAATGTTATCTTTTTTTTTTTTATAATAACAAACAATTAAATATTAATTATACTTAAATTTTATTTTTTATTATTTTATTAAATCTTAAAATTACCTAATTGGTATGTTATATGTTTAAAATTAGAATATTTTGATCGTGATGGTTGATTCCTTTTAGGGAACTTTTCAAGGTATAAACAAGAAGTTCTCAATCTGTTCCTACCACTTTCATATAATACCCTAAGCATATCAAAATACTCTAGTGTACTATAAATAGTAGGTATATAATTTCTTTATATATAAAATATTATAAATACTAATTAACTTAAAAGTAAAAATCACACCAGTAAAAACTTTTAATTTATTTCGATTATGAATTAAAGGATTTATATTTTTAAGGTTGTCTGATTATATAAATTTTTCATACTTTACTCATCTATATTGATTAATTGGTGTTATAATGATAATTATAAATTTATAATTAATTATAGTAATATAATAGCAACAAATGATGATAAAAATCTTGGAATAAATTAAATTTCGATCAGCTATTATACAATAATATGTATTATAATAATTATGTGGTAATTATAAAATGTAAAAATCATTGAAAATGAACAGATCTACCTTTATTAGATTTTTAAACACCAAACACCAATATTTTTTTTTAAAAATCCTGTTTACAAATTAGCTATTGCGAATATTTTTCAATTTTTTTAAAAATAAAATTTTAAATGTTAATATTTGAGTTCTAAAAATCAAAAAAACCTTTTAATGAAATTTTGTTGTAATATAAGACCTAAGTATTTATTAAAAAAAAATAATAAAAAAATAATTTAAAAATAATAAACGGTACAAAAGGTATTGTATTTTTCGAATCATTCTGGGACACTCTATATATACAAGTTACCCTTATTACATAATTTTGAATTTACAACTCACGACGCATTATATTTTCAGAGTAATTTGTTCCATTTCTTTTGCTTTTTAACTTAATTCCATTCGAATTACTCACTATTATATGAGTACAATCGTCATTTTAGTCTGTAAAAGTCAAACTCAACTAAACAAATGATAAATAAAAATACTCGCACAGAAGCCATATAACTCTATGAAATAATTATTTTTTTTACATAATAATATAATCTATTCTTTCAACATTTACACACAAAAACATAAAATATAAAAATGTGAACTGTTTAGATGTTTCATGTTTTATTATATAACACAATAAATTCGAGATTTGTAAGTTCAGCAAACACTTTTTTTTTTTTTTATTTAATACAAGTTATTTACAATCTGTTAATTAAACCAATGAGTAAATTTGTTAGCTAGAAAAGATAAAAATAAATACACTTGAACGACTTGAGGAAGGAGCCGTTCACTAACGACACCTTAGAATTTTACCATATGATTGTTAGCGTTTTTTTTTTTTTTTTTTTTAGTTAAAATTAGTAAATCTCTTTGCCAATTACATTTTATACGTTGTTGAACATTACCGGGAAGGGAGAAAGAAGACATATTTTTGATGAGGAAGTTGAGATGGTTCGAAAGATTGGCGTGGAATCTTTTATAATATATTTTGGCAAGTTCTGTAACTGTAGGAATTTGGAGGTCTTAATAAAGAGATTCGTTGGTAATAAACCAAGGGACTCCCGTTAGCATTCTTAGACAAATAGACTGAAAAGCTTGGAATGGGCGTATATTTGAAGGTTTTGCGGGACCCCAAATTTAAATCCCATAAGACCAGACGGGTCTAATTGTAGCTTTATAAATTAAAGTTATATATTTGACTCAAATTTTAGATTTTAGGAGAGTTCATAAAAGGTGAAGACGAAAGTTAGCTTGTATACGTTTTGATTTTATAGGGAGCCCAAGTGAGGCGTTTATCAAGGATGATACCCAAATATTTTGTTGAGGAATGAATTGGGATCGGTTTTTCATTAATTTGGAGTTGAAGTCATTCATTTCGGCTTAAGGAAAAATTTACTTGTATAAATTTTTCTTCATTGATTTTTTTTTTCAATTTTTTAGCCCATTGGGCAATTTTGTTTAAATGAGGCTGTGGGAGATAAACTGCTATGACTGGATCTTTGCCAGAATCTAAAATTGCAGTGTCGTCAGCAAATGTGGCAAGTAGTGTTTTTGAGGATGTAGATATATCTGAAGTGAATACTTTGTAAAGCGCAGGTGATAGGTCACTACCTTAAAGAATTCCTGCTTCAATATGTTTTATATCTGAGTAAGAATTTAAATTTCATACAACAAATGAGCGGTTTTCGAAGTATGACTTTAATATTAAATAATAAGGTGCAGGAAGAAATGTCTTGAGTTTAAAAAGTAGTCCTTCGTGTCACACCCGGTCAAAGGCTTGAAAAATATCAAGGAAAACTCCTGGGAAAAATTTCTTTTGTTCGAGGATGGTAGCTATGTAGTCGGTAATTCGGTGAATTTGGTGAATTGTATTATGCTGAGATCTAAAACCTAACTGGCTTTTAGAAAAATATTATTTTCGTGTATTATAGGACTAATTATTCAAACAATTAACCTAAGGTGGGTAGTAGACTTATTGGTCGATAGGATGAAAGAATTTGTTAAGGTTTTTTTGGTTTAGGAACTATAATGATTTTGGAATGTTTCCAGACTAACGGAAAATAGGATAGTGTAAGTAATGACTTGTATATGTGGGTGATAAAGAGGATTGATTTTTTGATAGATGTTTTAATAACTTGTTAGTTATTAGATCATACTCAGGAGCTTTTTTGGGATACAGTTTTTTTATGATTTGTATGATTTCTAGGAGGGTTATAGGTTTGGCCGGAAGAGACATTGGTAGTGGAGAAGAAAGAAATTTGTGTACATTATTTTCATATAAAGTAGGATGATTTGTGAACTGGTGGGGGGTAAAAGTTTGACTGAGATTTTCACTAAAGCAATTTGCTTTTTCAGAGTTAGAAATAGCTAGAGAACCATCAAGTTGAACTAAGGGAGGTATTGTTACCTTTGGTTGCACAGGGTTTTTGTCATTTTCCAGAGAGAACTATTATTTGTATTTAATGATTCAAGATGAGTTTTGAACTGTTCATTTTTAAAATTAACTAACTGAAATTTAAGTGCATTTGCTAGTTTGTCGAAGGTGGTTTTGTCTTGGGGATAGTTTGTTCTTTGCCATTTAGATCTAGCTCGGCGTTTAGCTTTGAGTAGTTGGACTAGACGAAGAGGAAAAGCATGATAGTTTTTGGAATTTGGTACATTTTGGGAGGTCGAGGCACTACGAGCTGCATTAATGATTGCTTTGGTTAGTACTTGGATTTAATTATCTACGTCTATTTTTTTTTAAGTGGAGAATTTAAAGACAGTAACTCATCGACTTTTTGAGTAAATGAAGTCCAGTTGATAAGACCATGAGTTATTGAAGGCCTACAGTTATTGGACGGAGAACCTTCAATCAGCAAGAGTAGTGGAGAGTGGTCACGTGCAAGTCATTGAAACTGTTGATAGATATGTTCATATTGCTTGGGATGGATGAAAAGAAGAAATCTAGGATGTCAGGTTGCCTATTTGCATGGGATGACCAGTAAGTTGGTGAATCAGGATGTATAAATGAAAGATTTTTAAAAATTGCTACTTTATAGAAGGATCTCCCACGAGTATTAATGATACTACTACCCCAAGCCATGTGCTTGGCATTGAAATCACCACCAGAGATAAAATTGTTGCCAAGTTTATAGAAATATGATTGAATATTATTTTTCGTAATGTGTTGGCTAAGAGGACAATATATTAACGAGATAGAGGAATTTTATTTAGTTTGATAGAAATAATAGCAGCTTGAAGATAAGGCTCTTGGATAGGGGGTAGTTCATGGAAAAGTAACGAAGACTTAAGATTTAAGATTGCAGAGTCTGCATGAGATGTGCCATCTGGATGGTCAGCTCTGAGAACCTTGAACTCGTAGAGATTTAATTTAGTGTTGGGTAATAAGTGTGTTTCAGTAATTAAAGCAATGTCAATAATCTAGTCACGAAGTACATAATTTAGTTCATTTATGTGTTGTTTTAATCCATTAGCGTTCTATAGGATTATTGATAAAGAAGAAGCGATGTTTAAGTTATAAGTCATTTTTTAATAGCAATTTATTGATGACTGTAGTTAACAGAGGGATAAGTGGATTTATTAGGGACTTGAGGTCATTAATGAAGGATGCTAATTGAATTGTTAAATTTTCCGGAGGACTTAGTACATCTTGAAAACTAGTTGATTGCTGTTTGTTATTTTTTTGAGTGATTTGAGAATATGAGAGTTGGGGGAAAGTTTTATTAGTTGATTCTGAGATGACGGTATGATTCGGGTTAGTTTTAACAAATAAATTCGGGTTGCCATTTTCCTTGGAACTTGATTTTTGTTAGAATTGTTGCTGAAATTGGTTTCTGCGGTTTTGGAGATTTTTGAAATGAGGGCAACTTTTATAGTTTGCAGGGTGGCTGCCGGTACAAAGTGAGCATTTGGCTGGTAGATCACGGTTTTTTTGACACAATTCTGAAGGGTGGCAATCGCCACAGTGTGGTTTGCTATTACAATAAGATTTTGTATGACCATAGTCTTGGCAATTCATGCACTGTGGTGGTTGATTTTTTTAATTTAGGAGCTTCGATTTTGATTTTTGTGTAGCATATCTAACGAATTTAATTAAGATTAAGATATCACTATTATTTAATGATAGTTCAAGGTCAACAAAAAATAGAGGTAGTGGAATATTTGTTTGGGTTTGGAGGACATTTGTGATATTCCTGACAAGGAATCCATTTTGGTTTAATTGCTTTTTATGAATGTAACCGGCGTTGTTGGATGTAAATTTCTGATAATGATACGGTATAGCTTTTTTTCTTTTAATTGGTAGGTATATAAGTCTACATTTTTATTTTAAAATTTTGATTAAAAATTTGATAATAGCCCGAATAGATTTGGTAGTTGATAGATTTATTTTTGATGCACCTGTGGTACTTTTGTCAAAAAAGTTGGAATTTGGTTCTATTGCTTTCTTAATGTTTTCGCAGAAATCGAAATAATTTTGTATGATTGATTTGACAAAAATGGGAGGTGGTTTTTTATCAATAATATCAGTATCAGTATGGGTTTCCATATTTTCCTCGAGGTCTTTATGAGATAATAAATCATAGCGATTTTTTGAAGTAAATTGTTTGTGAGGATTGATACTTGTATTTTTCATAAATTAATTTAAGTTTGAATTTTCGAGAGATGAATTGGAGTTTAATTGTTTAGATTGTTTGACTTCATTCCAATTGTTTACAAAAATATCATTGCTATCGGAATTATTTCGAATGTTAGTCGATTTTGACTTTTGGACAGTTTTCTGATTAACAATTTTTTATCGGAGAAACTGGTTGCTGGTTGCTATTCATTATAATTAATAGTCACGGAATAAGATAAAAGCTGGAACGGCGATGCCGTGACATGCTAGTTGTAAAGTTCGATTGATTTGTTTGACAAATATATCGTATAGCGGCAGGTTTGATTTAAACAATTAAAACATTTATGTATTTGAAGGGATTGAATACTTGACGAAAGTGAACGCGATTAAGGTTACTCAAGAGAGCAGCATTAACTGGTTCAAATGATGAAAAATAAAATGAATCAATGCAAATATTGAGTATTTTTCGAGAAAAATATAACGGTGTATAAGCAGTGTACATATGGCGACTGCATGCGTGACAATGGTAAACACTCAAGAGATATTTTCGTACTAAATTACTCAATGGTAATATTTAAATTATATATTTTTTTTTTTTTTTTATTAAATAATTCAAATCTTCGAATAAAATTAATATAAAACAAAAAAAAATATTGCAAGAGTAATAATTGGCTTCGAATAAATTTACAGATTACGATTTACATTTTAAAATGCATATTAAATATTAATTATACTCATATTATATTATCTATCAAAAACAAAGAACAAAACATTTGTATTACACATTCAAATGTATTAACAATGAACTGATTTATAACCGATAGCTAAATTTTAATCTAACTAATTAATAAGCAAAACGATAATCATAGTAACTAGTTCATATCCTCTTCCATTATACTTCACTCGCTACAAAACGTCTTGATTTAATTACATTTTTGAATTCCTTAAGCCCCCCCCCTCCGATTTCTCGTGTATTTTAAATTTCAATTCTAAACAAGTCGTAAAATTATTAATATTTTGTTTATTCAGTAGAGTGACTTTGCCATTTAAACGTCTTTAGTTGTTTCCAATCGTTTTACTTATAATCATTACGGTTCTGTTTTTATTTTTAATTTTATTTTTTTGTGTGTTCATAAATTATTCGATGTAGTGTATAACTGTCGGGACGAATAGTTACTAATAGCTAATAAATAAAATATTACAATTTGTGAAATAAATGTTTATTTCTCGAACAAAAAAAAAAGCGCTTTAAAAAAACTTTTTTTTTAATATCTAACAATAATTAATATTATTAAAAACCAACCTCTATTTTTCATAGATTGAATGTATTTTAAGTCAGATAAATATTCCGATCGTATATTTCATTAAAAAATATACATTCGATTACTTTTTTACGGTTTTTCTCGTACCGATTCGTATTGTTCGAACTAGCACGGACCGCTGAAAACGACAACAATGATTTCGCAAACCGTGTCGGCCGTGGACGTGGTGACGGTTTGGACGACGGGACCGCGTTCACAGTTCGTCAACGGTTTCGGCGGCTCCGATGTCGAATATGTGCTGAACGACGTCCGCGATGAGATCGGTGGCTCGGTCACCGCCGAACGAAAGCATTACGCGCGTGATCTCCTCGACGTCCTTGTGCACGAAAGACATGACGTCGTCGAACGCGGTGCGTTCGATGCACATGACGCGCATGAAAAACGACACGCGGACCAGCGCGTAGAACGCCAACCGGCGCATTTCGGCGTCCACCTGGCCGCGGTCCGGCACCCGGACCACGTCGACCACGTCGGCCACGCACTCGGACAGCGCCGCGCAGTACTCGTCCAGCAGCGCGTCCCAGTGCGCTTCCCGGGTCCCGCGGTCCGTGTTCATGTACAGGAAGAACGACAGGTCGAACGCGGGCGAAACGTACCGCACGTCGGCCACGTCCATCACCAGCGCGTCCACGGGCGTGCCGTGATCGTCGTACCGGAACAGCAAATTGTTCACGTTGAAGTCACCGTGGCACAGCACGGCCAGCGGTTCGCGCGGCACCAAAACCGTCCGCAGCAATCGCTCCGCGCCGCAACCCGACAACTTGGCCCGGAAACGGCTCGTCCGACCGTCGCCGCCGTGACGTTCTTCCATCCGGTCCAGGCACACCGAGATCAAGCTTTCGATCACCTGGAACGGAAGCGCATAACTCCCGTCGTCTTTCCAATGCGTGTCCTTGACGTCGGCCACCATATCGGCAAACTCGTCCGAGGCCTTGTGCTTGGCCCTGTACGACAGCCCGTGAAACCTGTGAACACATCCAGTTCAATCCGATCATCGTTTAGCAATGTAACATCATCGGCTATAGCGATGGTCATCAAACCGTGGTACGTGGTAGTCAACATTTTTTAAGGGGTGCGAGTCTGGCCAACAAACCTTTATGTGGAATTGATTATTCAAGTTTAACTCATGTTAAAAGTATGATATATATATATATATATATATATATATATAAACAAATTAAAATGTTTTAGACGATTAAAGATTTTATTTAACTAAATTAGAATCCAATATTGATTAACTGTGCCTAAAAAAATCAAGCCTACTCTTTTTACTAATTTCTTTATATTCTAATTTCTCTCTTTTTGTTTTTAATATTTTTTGTGTATTAGGTTTTAATGAAATAAAAATTATAGCAAGTTTTTAAATTTTTATTTTAGTGAACTGACTAAGAAAGGGTACCCAAAAAAATGTATTAATAAAAAGAGATACAATGTTTATAAAAATTTGAGAATCCCTGAACTATAGCATCAAGGGATTTTTAAACCGACGGTCAAGATACCAACGTAAGTATACTTTCCTCCAAAAAAATTTGAAATGTAACAATAAGACAAAGAAATACATTAAAATAGGTTAAAAATCATTCATGTGTTATGGCCATGGAGAGGTAAAAAAATACGATAAATTTTATTCTATACATCCTAAAGATTGTGTGTTATTTTTTTTTTTAACTAAAATAATCAAATACTTTATACATCAGTAAAAAAACTGTTAACTCATTATTTTCTAATTTTTATAAAATGGGAAAACATAGAATGTATATGAATAAATATAATCGATCAATCTTATTCAAGATATATCTTATTCAAATATTATTGATTGGAAATAATTTTTTTTTAATGGATCTCAATTGAAAGTTTTATATGTGAAAATGATGTATTAACAACCAACTAAACCGTATAGATATGTCACACTTTTAGTGATTATTATTTATGTATGAGTTATAACCTATTAACATGATGATGTCTATGGAAGGGACACCTAATACTTACTTGCAACTGTAATCGATCTTAATAAAATGAACTTGATAAAATGAATAAAATTATATGCTAGTTAAATCAATATTTATTTCAATAGTTTATATAATAGTTTAATACTTGTTTTATATTTTGTAATTTAAATTAGTTATGTATATTAATTTCAATTTTTTTTTTTTATTGATATTAATTATACTGATAACAAATAAATATAAAAGCTGAACGTAAAACTGACTTAATCTATAGTGACTTTACCATGAAATGTGTTTCTTATTGTGTGTGCTGTGTATATGATTTCGGACAAAAATATTGTCGATTTGACTGACTTTCCGATAAAAACGTTGTTTAGTTGTTACTATAAAAGTGGTAATTTTACTAATTTCCCAATCGTTTTCTCAAAAAAAAAAAGTTAGAGGAAAATTTCAAAAATGATTAATGAGCTTTATAAAATGAAATTTGATTAAATCGAATATTTTAACAAATTTCATTAAATTCAGGTAATTAAATTTATTTAAGTCAGGTATTCTATAGTTTCAAAATATTTAAATGAAATTTGTGGCTTATATAAACACGACATTTTTGATAACCTAAAATGTTAGAGACTTTTTTTTTGTTGTGAAAGTTAGAACGTTACAAGTTCAATTTATCTTATTAAGAAATTTGTTTATTTTACTATATTAAACATCTTCAAATTTATACACTAAACCCATCTACTTTCTTTCACTTAGAAATCGTTTTTTACGAGAACAGTGGTAAATTGGTTTCAAGTATAAAATACTACTAATCTAGCAATACCATTAATTCATTCTTGTATCACGCTCAGCCTAAGAGTCTTTTCTTTCTTTTTAATTTTTTATTTCAATATATTTTTTACTGCCGTTGGCTTTTTATATATTATTGAAGTTTTTAGTAAAAACTTTAATATGCACGACAATCAAAAAAACTATAAACCGTCATTATTAAAAGGTTTCAATAAATATTTACTTATTTTTAATTTCTTATAACTACATCATTACAAATTAAGAACTATAGTACAAAAGTCTATAAATAACTAATTTTGATAACAATCTTGGCTATAATATCAAAAGTGTATAACTAAAACACATCTACAACATACTACCAACTACTCCGCTCACACAATAACAGTATTATATAAACATCGATAGTTAGAAATTCAAAGAATAGTTATATTAAAACAATGTTACTTAATGTTGATTATTTTTTAATTATTCGATTATCATTTTCACTGTTGTCGCGATAACATGATGAAAAAAAAAATTATGTAATCTACAACTGAATTAATCTAATTAAATTTTTTACTATCAAATATTACATAATAATGCTGTATTTTTTTTTTTCAGAACCATTCAAATCACGTTAATATAAATTATACATTTAACACATATAACCATAAAAGTACTTTGGAATTCAATTTATTTTAATTTTTCATTGTTCTTTAAAAATAATTGTCATTCAAATAGATAGCTAAACGATGCAGAACAACTTATTAAAAAGCATGATAAGTGTTTAACATAAAACAATAGTTACTGAGATTTTGTATATATAAATAAGTAACGTTGTACTTTTATGTATTTTACAGTAGAAACTGTTTTAAAGTTTCAAAAAACAATTAAATCTATAAATATCGAAGTAACACATAATTTTATTCGAAACTTGCATCGAAATAAATAAATTTTTTTTCTATTTTTAAAATTGTCAGCAATTTGGCTTATAAACTATAAAAATTATTTTAAAAGATAATTTTACATATTATGTGTTAAATAAGGCTGTTAAAATCATAGAAAGTTACATTTTTAATTTTATATTTATTTATTTATGTAAAATAAAACTATTTCCTACAATCCATTTCCAATTTACTTACATGTAGTTTAAAATGATTAAAACTAAAAACAGAATATACTTTCTTCATAATGTTATATTATATTATATATTATAATAATTACTAAAAGTTTTGAATAACAAATTACCACATATTGTAGCCAATTGATATGGTTGTATCAAAATTTTTAATTCAACAAAAAGTCAAGTTCAAAAGAAATTTCGTTACGAGGAAAACTAACCGTTAACGTGCAAGTATACGGCGAAACCACCACCAACCTTGTTATGTACTCCAATTTACAACGGTCATCGTTAAATTGACGTAATGTAAAATACACGAGATTTTCGCGATGAAACCACTCACTTCGCCAAAGTTCTCAATGCCACGACTAAGTGATCGAAATCCATAAACTTCCGGTCGCCGGACATGCAACGGTATCCCCGTGGGCATTCATTTTCCAGGACGATCGCGTCGCGGAACGCCTGATCGCCGCATTCGTTGCGCCCGTAAAAGTAACGGCAGAGTGATGGCAGACGGTCCTGTCCCTGGGCGCAGTCCAATAGGAATGGCTTGATCCGTTCGTAGAACAGTTTCTCGTTGTGGAACTGCGCGTCGTTGGTGCACAGCGCGATCATTTCGGGAGTCCGGTGTTTGAGCTTTATCACGAGCTGATGGCTGCGGAGGCCGTCCGGTTCGTCGCGCAAGGTGACCGTCCCGTACAGCACCACGGACGCGAACTGGTCTTGTCCCGTGTGACGGTTATCCAGCGTGAACGACACGAACCCGCGCCCCGGACCGAACGCACCGATGGCCGTCATATCCTCGACCGCCCGTTCGATGGACCAATCGCGCGACGGTTCCGACATGGTGTAGTCGCGTTCAGGCCGACAGCGGAATCGCACTGCACCTAGGGATAAAGTTTGGGTACAATTTTTCCGATCCGACGACTACGCACTGCAAGTGAATGGTCCGAGTACAATATTCCAACCACGCAAACCTCACGCGCCCGGGGTTATCGGCGTCCGAGTGAACCGCAGTGCCACCGTGTTAACGGCGATAAAAAGAAAACCGTCCAAATTTTTTTTATTTTAATAATCGGTTGCCTGCGCATATAACAAATATGATTTCACCGAAACGTCATATCCGTTAGCTCAACACCAATATCTACAACCGACGTCCCTCGGATAAACCAACATTGAGTCGGTTACCGGTCGAAATCGTGGAAAATTGCACCAACTGTTGTAATAGCGGAACTATAATGAGTGACACGTATTTTACAGCGTAAAAACTAAAAAAAATACACAATTACAGTTGGCGCAATTATCGCTGATTGTGATTTATTATTTATTTTTACATTTTATAGCATTAGGAATAAAAAATAGTATTCATTAGTTTAATAGTTATATTACTTTAATAGTTAACAATAAAAATAATCGCAGTTAATATTTATATAATATACGTACTGTGGAATAATTATACTTGCGAATTAAAGTTACAAGATACGCATTTTATAAAGTTTAAGATATCATAAGGAGGTACTATATCTATTTACTATATCTTCTATTTTTTTTTTTTTTATCTTTTTATTTATGTATAGTGTGGTTGTTGTTCAGAAATTAGTTTCTCGTACTTTATTTGTTGATGAATTTGTTCATTTTTTAATCCATAAATGAATGTTCAATGATGTGAATCGAAAAAAATAATATGTATTTCACACGTTTCGCGTGCTCTTACCATCACTCCCCCTTTATCAATGTTTTATCATATCGCGATTAAATTAATCGCTCTTTTTGATGTACCGTGACTTATGCTGTTCTTATTGTTATTGCGATTTCTACTTCGCTATAACTGTTTCGCGGTTATGATCTATGCCTATTAAATCGACTATCGAACGTTCTCGAAAAACAAATTCTAAAATAAAAATCTGAATGTCATGAATAAAAAATAAATACCGAATTTTTAACATTCGCTATAGAAAACAAAAAAAAAGTTTATAACACAAAAAAAGACAATTCCATTCTCTTACTGATCCCATTGGATTTTTAGCTGTTTCAAATAAAGATAAAACCGACCTTTTTGGCAATATTTTATTCAGTGTTTTCATACCACATCCTGATATTTTATTTAACTTTGGACATTCAAAAATAATCGATCAATTTTTTGACAGTCTTTTCCCTGTTCCACAACTTTCCAAACCCACTACTCTAATAAAATACTATTTTAAATAAAAGAAATAAAATAACGTAAATCGCCTGGCTATGAGTTAATATTAAAAAAAATTTAATAAAATTTAATCTAATAAGCACAAAAATGTAGTTACTTTCAAAAGACCAATTAGTCTATTACCGACTTAAACCATTTGAAAAATACTTTAAGCATAAAATATCATTGCTAGTACTCAATTTGTTATATGTAAAACTCGACTCTCAAAAGTATATTAAATACATAGGCTAACAGATCTAATATCATTTTTATTTTAGAAAAAATAGAATTTTCTTAGTGTATTTATAAATCTATCACAATGCTTTTATTGCATAAAGCTTTACAAATTCAAAATATTCTTATTTGCTCCATATTATTTAATAATAAGATCCTACCTTTTTGACGCTGGTAATGTTTAACGTTATAACTGAACGACTTCACATTCGGAAAGAGCACACCAAAATGATTTAGTATCATTGTATACTATGTTTGTATATTAATAATAAACCGGAAATGTTTATCTGTTTAAATATATATATATTAATTATAATTGACGAAAGCAACTGCAGAATTGCATGCATGTTTCAAGGTTGCAACCAATTACAAGGAACATGAAGAATACTATCATTAAATCAATTATTAACCCGTCGCTCACGTCAATATGTCGGCTACAGTGTTTTCACTACAAGAAGATGAACTTATTATCGAATTCAAAGAACGACAGCAAACAATCAAATTGTTCGTGACAATACGAATAAACTCTTGAAATTTGACACGTCATTTTCGAACGAATGTCCACTCATATTTATTCAAATTTCAACTATCCTTTAACACCGTGGTTTAAAAATAATTTTTTTTTTTTTTTTAGTCATCAAATACAAAAATAATAATTCTTTCAGTTAATCTTCTAGCGACTTTAGAATCAATGAATTATTACTCATTAAACAAAATACACTCAATGACTCAACGGACACGGGCGTTCTAATAATATTCAGAACCGAGTAGCTGCGATAGGTTGCACATTGGACACCGTTTTTAATTTCATTTTTATTTTTAATTTCATAACAATACAACCAAAACTGCAACTATTAAGCTTAGTGTAATTGTGACAAATAGTTTATTAATTTATTGAAGTATGTTTTTTTTCACAAGCGCAATAATTAATTTATTAATCAGCATTAATTGCATATTTTTACGATAATATTTATTGTTCTGTTAATCATACCTATAGAAAACTACCGAGTTATTAATTTAAAAATAGCTTAACCAAATTGTAATTTTCTTTCATACATTCTTTATCCTTATTTGTATTTTTTAGATTTATTTTTATTTGAGATTAAAACTTATAATACGTATAAATTCAAATCATGGAGAAAAAACGTCAGAACACAAATATATTAACGTTTTTTAAAAAAAACAAAATTAGATGATAATATTGTAAACAAAAAGTCTGAAAATGAAATTATGCCCCAAAATGAAGATGATAAATCCAACTCAATCCATTCTCCTGCTACTAAAATTTCAAATACAAGAGATATTGGCAACTATGTAGGTTTTAAATTTAATAAAATAAAAGACGACGAACTTTATGATATTCTACGTGATCCGTGGGTTCCACATGAAAATTTTATTTTTCCTTTAATTTCTCAAGTAGATAAAAATCGTTCCTTTAAACTTCACTGGATAAACTTGGATCAATAAATTTTCACAATTTACCTACTAAATGGATTGGCTGTGCGATTCACCGTGGCAACAATGGCGCACACAGGGAGGGTAAGGGGTGTCGACTGACACCCCTCAGAGAATTGGTGGATGACTAATTCTGTGTGAACTTGTATGAATATTTATTTAGTTTAATACTAATCAATTTTTCAGCTATCCAAATCCACATACTAATTATGTTTACCCTAGAACTAAAGCGTCACATGAGAATAAGTAGTAGGGCTCAATCTCAAAAATTATGCTATACAAACTTATAAATTAATATCTAGAAAATTTAAAAATAATTAATATTAGGTTAATTTAAAATTTTTTAATTTCACTATTTCCAGTGGCGTAGAATAATTGGCTAGTGCCCCAGTCAAACAGAAAAAGTTACCTTTTTAACCAATTAAAATTTGATGTTATGATATTTTTTTAACCTTTAATTTTACTAATATTTTTAAATATACAATTTATACTTATAAGTTATTATTACAGTGTTAATTTTAAACTTTGAAAATTTGCTTTTCTCGCTTTATGACTGGCAAATTCATCGATAATTTCTTCACGAAATTTTTTATTTAAATACCCTATTTTCATAATTTCATCATTAAATCCACATGTAGTGTGTACAAATAGACAATATTAAGTATTTCAAAAAGTATAATGAAAAAATGTTGATTTAATTGTAGGATAAAAATACGGCTGTTGTACAATTTTGCGTCCCTTTGCAATTTGCGCCCCTGGCGTAGATACAGTTCGCCTTACCCTTGCTACGCCATTGGTGCTTCTAGTATATCACTAAAATTTTATTTCAGTAAAAGCAACATACCATTAATTAAAATTAGTATATTAAAAATATACAGGTAATGTTGTCTCAAATTGTCAAAAATTGAAACTTGTACGTGTAAAATAAATGTACGCCTAATATATTTGTACTCATTATAAATTTTAGTTGTATATTCTTATACTTGTTTGTCTTTATATTTATATTGTATGTAATCGTATTCTTCTGAAAATTTTTTAATTGTTGTACTAATATTAATTTTTAATTGGGTTCGTCGTATATTGTTAAAAATAAAATAAAATTTAAACAGTTTTTGTTATTCTTATATAACCACGGTATTATGAATAAAATAATACGTCATACGTCAAGACATACATTCAATATTACAAAAATTTTATATACATTTAAATTCTATGTGGCTTATAACACATCATCTTACATATAGGTAGTATTATACACATAAATTTATGTCACGTATGTTAACTTAGTAAGGCTTATGTTTAGTACAACATCTAGAATCAAACAATTTACGGAAAAAGAAGATTTTAAAAATATCCGTTTCTTTATCGTGAGTAATTTTGAATAAATATATAATTGCTTTTAAAATCAAATAATTATAAAGCATGTCAATTACCCACGTTACGTTCTTGTATTGGATGTTATAGCTTTATCAACATTGAACAGACCAAATAATAAATATTTTAAAAACAATTTTTTTTTTAACTCCTCCAACACATTCCAATAAATGACCTGTATTGACCAACTAGTCCCAGTAAGGTTTGAAAAAAAGGGCATATTTGAGGGGGGGTGAAGGGAGCATTCGCCCCCCCCCATGGCTCGCATTTTTTTTTAATATATACATTGATTTATTTAAAAAATGTAATGTGAGAATAATTAAGAATAAAAATTACTAGTCTATCATTATAAAATGATAATAAATTCAATAATGTGCCAATTACTCACTACTCTTTTAGCGTATGCGGATGACATTGTAATATTCAGAGAATCAAGAATGGATTTAGAAGAGTTAGAGAGAAAATTTAGAGACTGTAAGAAAGCTCATAGCAACAAGTATGGGACTTAAAATAAATGAAATTAAGACTAAGTATATGCTAATGAGTAGGCGCCCAGCTACTTTTCAAAATCTAAATGTTCATCATTTCTCTTTTGAACAAGTCGAGAATTTCAAGTATTTAGGTGCTAATATAAATCAGAAAAACAATATGCATAATGAGATTAAAAACAAGATAAATGCGACAAACCGAACGTACTACACAATGAATAAAATATTAAAATATTAATAAAATGTTCACATCAAAACTTCTTTCAAAAGACACGATGATAAAGCTATACATCACCTATTTACGCCCTATTGCCATATACGGATGTGAAACATGGTCCACGACGAAGGGTGATGAGAACAAACTATTGACTTTCGAAAGGAAAGTACTTAGAAAAATCTATGGGTCTGTGTTAAATCCAATAACTGGTTTGTACGAGCGGAGAAAAAATGCAGACTTAAGCAGATTGTATAATACTCCAAATTTACTAGATTTTTTAAGATCAAAAAGAATTTAATGGGCTGGCCATGTTTGGCGAGCAGAGGGAAGATTGATCAGGTAGGTGCTCATTAACAAGCAAAATAAAAAACGACCAGTGGGAAGGCCACGTCAACGATGGATGGATCGAGTAGGAGATGACTTAAAAAGATTGAAAATTGGAGCGAGTATTGACGATGCAGAAAATCGAGAACTTTGGAAAACTTTGGTGGTAGCTACGAAGCACCTGAATGGCGCGTGAAGCAAAAAAAAAAAATATTAAAAAAATGTTGCCAATTTGATCACAGGTATCAATTTTTATTTATTTTCATATATCATAACATTTTTGATTGTGAAACGAATAGTGGTATATTCTTCCACAGATATTTCTACGGTTATAGACATTTACAAACATAACCAAGGTATTTATCAGATAATAAAAAGTAATTTAAAGTAACACTTTTTTTACCACATATTTACTAGTTAGTCAATTTTTGTTGCATTTGTGCATATTTTATATTTTCGTATTTATTAGAGCTAAGTCCTTAATAACTTTACTCGCCTATTTTTTTTTTTTTTACAACATAATATATTTTTTTTTGTGCATAGGTATTTAGTCTTTTTTTTGTTCACAAATGCATACATATTTGTGTATTTTATAGAACTAGAAGCCCCTAAGCCAAATAATAATCATAATAACTAACAATATTTGTTTCCACAATCTTTGCATCTAACTTGAAAATATTAACCAAAAATATATTTTTGTAAATTTAAAACATGGTTAAGATAAAGAATAGGCCAGCATAGACTAACAGGTTTGGCTTTGCTGCATGTGCATAAAAATATTATTGTATCCATTGATGAAACAATCAACAAATTTGCCAAAATGAAAAAAAGAAATTTGGAATTTATTATTTGACCTCTTACCAACCGTATGTTTTCTACTTAGATATTTGTTAAATTAATTTACCTATCTTAATTAATTTTTTAAAGTTTTTAAAAAATAATTAATAGGTACTATTAATACTATTGATTGTTTGTTGTTTTTTTTTTTTGTACAGGATTCAGACTGAAGATACAATTTTAATATAAGAATTATTTGTGTTATTATTATTAATACCTATTTAATATGCAGTAGGTTTCTGAATATATTTATTGAATAAACATTTAATTCAATTTGGTACTTGTATTTTTATTTATTCCCTCGAATGAGCAACAGGAAGATGAGCTGTAGGTAATGAACTAGAGGCATACCCAGGAGTTTTTTAGGGGGGGGGGGGGGTTCCAACATTTTTATTTTATTTGTTCTCTGATTATAATTATAGTTTAATTCAATACCAACAAATTACTGTTAATAACTACAGTAATAGTCACAATAGTTATCATTCACACATCACACATATTCTACATAAAGGTTTACTATAATCCCCTTAGGTACGCAGCTGTAATGAATTGCAAATTATTTTTAAGTTAGTATTGAAGAAAATTAGTTTCTCCCCCCCCCCTTTCCAGGCCACAACTCAAATACGTTCTTGTTTGAAAATTATACTCTACAGCCCCAAGCCCATGGACAATCTATGATGATATATTTATCAAAGAAATATTATGCCCATCCGAATGTTATACTCGTTTTAGATCACAAATTTTGGTGCTGAAAATGCCTATGGTTAAATTATGAACGGATGATAAGCAACGCCCATACATCACAGAAATAAAACATTCTCGTACGCGCATCGATTGACACAGTTTCCAACGCCCTGCGATACTGTAATATTTTTACTTGTAAACTCCGATCTCCATTATACCCAAACAAGTTGTTTCTTGTTGTACAACTGAAACTCGGGATCATATACAAATAAAATACGTAACAATATTACATTGACGTCTCGTAAGATAGTGAATAATATGTTGGATCCACAGAACGTGCACAGGACGAAACGCTAAATCACGTGTCAGCTTCAGTGCGTGTTCGGTTGCCGTGTCGCCGCGGTTAAGGCTGAAGAATAAATCTCCGGAGTCATCGTCTCGATTGTGATAATCCGTCACTTATCCAGCTCCCCCCTCCCCCCAGAGTGAGAGGAATAATTCTTCAAGACCGATACGGTGGTGCACACGGATGTCGAGGTATAAGCACGAATGACAAAAGGCTGACGAATGTATGCGCTTCGTCCTGGATGGAAATGCGTACAGAAACTACGAAAAGTAATCGAGGAGCAAAACGATTATACCCGTCGGGCAGGGACGCGCACGCTTATTGTTCGAAATTGCCACGCAACAATCATCCTTTCACCTTGAATTATTTGCAACATGCATGTACGACAAAAGATCACACGTGAATTAACAGCCAATAATGGGTAAGATCTGTATACTTAGCGCGCCCGTCTATACCTGATATCTCCGGTGCGGACGGTCAAAAGTGCTGCGACACAATGTGCTACGTTTGTACGTGCCTTGAGAATAACGTCCGGGAATCGTACAAAGGGTGCTCGGGGTCAGCGAGGTCTACAGCCATCCCGGGTTTGCCGAATGAAAAAATCTCGATCGATCACGGACAACGAATTCGTCCGATGAGCAGTAGACTCGTGTGTTTGTCTCGAAAATGTTGTTTTAAATGTATAATATTCAAAAATTTTCTACCGCTCGTCTGCTAAGAATCTAGAGCACTTCTCGCTTATTGTCATTTACTGGTACAGCATTAGGCACGAGAGCTACTATAGTTATCCGTGAGTATAATTATACATTGTTGTTCTCAATTTTATTCGACGGCAATCTCCCTATCAACTTTCACAAAACAGTCCAATCTCAAATTTGTTATTGTATCGTAAATGTCGGTAAACGTAAAACATCTATAATTGTAGCTGAAAATAAAACTCGGAGTTGAAAAGGACTGATGGATGTATAATATACATTGTATACTATAAAGTATAAAACCGGTAGACGAGAATACATTTTTATGTCCATTCAATTAGATTTAACAAGTTGTAAATCCATTTACTTATTTAAAATTACGAACATAATTGATGAAAAATAAAATAGAGAGAGAATGAATTTTATTTAAGAAAAAGTTATAAAGCAGACAGCCTGTCGAACATGTGATCTAGAGTGGCACAGTATCAGACATTTCATTATTGGCTTGTATTACAATTTGTAGGGTCTGAGAAGAATCTGTCTATACGCAGTCGATTAGACCAACACCGTCGTTATCATTTTGTTGTTATCAAAAATAAAATTGTTATCATAAATATAATTTTATCATCAATTATAAATCTGTAATAAATGAATTACATTATCTTATTTGTTACAATGTAATATTAAGATATAAACTCAAAATTGTATTGTTAAATAATGTAGGCAGTCAAGTTGTTCTCAATATTTATTGCTTTCCCTGTATTTATTTATTTATAATTTAGACTTGCTTTATCTTTTAATATAAGGACAAGTAGGTATAGGAACTTTGATGCGGCCTGTAATTAAAATTAGTAGTTCATTAATAGTAGTAGATACTATATAGAATTTAAAAATGTAATATAGGTGCTTAAACAATACATTACAATTCATTTAATATACATTTTTACTAGTTTTAGTATAGATTGTTTCCTATTTGCTTTAACTAATTTAAGTAATTATTTAAACTTTCAATTTTTAAAAATAATAAAAAATTAACTTATTAATTTTTGTTGTTGTTTTGTTTATTTTATTGGTTGGTTTGGATAATGTACATTGCATTACAACTTTGGTTGACCTCTATGTGTTTGTAATTAAATCGGGTTATCATTCTAAAATTTTGAATTCTTATTTATTGATGTGCTTTGTGAATTTGTGAATTTTAAAATATGCTTTAATTTACGTACTGATGTATATTTGAATTACTAGATGAAAAAGGGTCGGAAAATGAAACTATTAACAAGTGTCTGACATACTAAAAAATGGGGCAATAAATCTCAGTGGCCCTGGGACACAAAAATTGTAGTTGCAACACTGGTCAAGCATATTTATAATAGACTTTCTACTGCTCAAAATATATATTCTGAAAACAAAATAAAAACATTAGAATTGGGCCATACATTTCATGTAAAGAGTGAAGATGGTGTATCTTAATATTACAATGTAACAAATAAAAAAATGTAATTAATTTATTATAAATTTATAATTGATGGTAAAATTATATTTATGATAACAATTTTACTTTTGATAACAACAAAATAATAAAGACGGTATTGGTCTAATCGACTACGTATAGACAGACCCGCCTGAGAATAAATTAGTTACATAAATAAGCAGTAGAATATTAAATATAAATTTAACATATAAAGTATAAAATAATAATCAGTTGTGCAATATTAACACTATATCATAGATCACATTGAATACAAATGTCTGAGTATTATATATAATATATCTTTCATTATCTCTAAGCCGATTAATCTTAGGTTTTCGTTTTTATAAATACTTTAACAAACAACCATCAAATTATTTTTTTTTCTGTCATCTGTAACTTTTTATCATAAATCACTAAACACAATAATGAATTGTATAATATATAATGTAAATTTTTATTGTTTTTTTTTGTATTTTGCAACATTTACAAATAATTAATGCGCATTTTATAGTTCATTGGAAAAACACGAGATTACCCGAAAACTAATTAAACATTTGTATGATATTCGCAATAATTAGGGCTGAGAATTTGTAGGAAAGTGCATTTTTTTTTTTTTGGTGATTGTAAAACGTAGCTTTGTAAGTACATAATTTGAATTATGTAACTACGAATCCATTTATGCAACTTTTATTTTGGATTTTTTTTTCTTTTTTAATTTATTAGGTAATTTTTGTGCATTTTTAGGTCATATTTTTCTTTATTAGTTAATTTTCTGGTATTTTTAATCAAATTCTAAAGACTAAAGACAAAAAAACGTACCCGAAAATAAATACATTAATTTTTTTTTTATTATTTTAACAATATAAATACTAAAATATAGTACATATAGAAAAATCAAATTCTATCAAAATTTTTCTTTTTTTTTTTTTTTTTTTTTGTTTATTAAATAAACACTTATTTATGAATTTAATGTACTCATGTTTAATATCCTGTACCTAATATTAATATAAATATAAAATTAAATTAAAAAATCATTTTATAATACTATAATTTTTGGCATTTTATATTGAATTATTTTGCATTTTAAGTGCATATTTTATTATATTTTTTTGAAATTTTTAATGCATTTTCTAAGATTCTTTAGTGCATTAAATTCACAGCCCTAGCAATAATCAATACATCCTATAAAGGACGATCGGTAATTGGGCCAAATTTTATGTACCTGATTCGTATAAAATATTTGTTTACATTTTACTACTCGGAGATTGGGTCACAAATTAAATCTATATTTTTAAAGTGTACCCGAAGATTGGGACATAAATGAACAGCATAAAAATATATGAATATGTAACAATATGTAATATTTAACAACGTTTATTCACTAATAATTATTTTTATAGTGCATAAAACACAATATTTTTTTTTTAATATTGCCATACACAGAATTCACATATTTAATATAATATAAAAAGTATAATACTAATAATATAATAATATAATACTTTATAATATAAAAAACATCGCCAACGAATTTTTCCACATTTACTCTCGTGATCAAAAAAAAATTTATAATTATTAAAAATTAACAATATTTTTCTTGTATCTGTCGTTATAAATTCCAATAATTCCATTTTACTGGTATATTACCGAAACAGCATGTATTACTAAACGTGGATCGTATAGTTTGCAACCAACTAAACGATCGCGACGTTCAACAAAATGATTCATCCAATTTAAAAAGATCATATTTATTGTAAAATTTGATTAATCATGTTAGAATTAATTTTACATTTTAATGGATTATTTTAAGTTTTAGGTACAATGCTTATAAATGTTCAATGTGACCTCCCTTACTTGCACGACACACATCTAAGCGATATTCAAATTCCTCATAAACCTGTTGAAGCATGTCGACTGTAACCAAGTTGATGGCATCTGTAATGCTACTTTTCAATTCGTCAAGATCTTTTGGAAGGGGAGGTACATAAACAATGCTTTTTATGTAACCCCAGAGAAAAAAATCACAGATTGTAAGATCTGGCGAACGGGGCGGCCATGGACAAAATGTAGCGTCATTAGCACTACAGCGACCGATCCATTTCTGTGGTAGCTGATCGTTAAGAAATTTGAGTACTTCTAAGGACCAATGTGGTGGTGCTCCATCTTGTTGTAAAATGAAATCATCTCCATCTGATTTCTGTGGACTTCTTACAAAACTTTCTCGAATTTGTTCAACATTTTCATCCGAAGTTCTTGGTCTACCCGATGACTTCCCTTTACATAACCAACCAGTTTCTTGGAAGGTTTTATGCCATCTTCGAATACTCTGGGCTGTTGGAGGTTGAATGTTAAACTTTCGACGAAAATCACGCTGCACGGTAATAACAGACTCGCACTTCTCAAAGCGGAGCACACAAAACGCCTTTTGTTGCTCGATCAACATTTCGATAACAACTAATTAAGTTACGTCACTAACGATTACGGTGCCAAATTTAACAACTAGATAACTTAAAATAAACTTAGTTATCTAATCTTTCCATTAATACATTGGTCATTAACCTGCGATTAACCGTTGCCGAACTATATCAGTTCGTAATCGGATGAATCATTTTGGAACAACCTGTATAATCTTTGTAAATTACACTTTTAACTATTTCGTGTGCAATGTTAGGTATTGTTAAATTGTCAACTTGATGTTTTTGTAACACACGTGTGATTAATGCCCGTACCAAAAAATAGTTTTACCAAAAAAAAAATATAACCTAATAATATGTTATGCTAAATTTATTTTGCTCGTATATAATATGTATATTCGGATTTAATGACTAGACGTCTTAAACTCATTATTTGATTTAAAAATATCTTATTACTAAGTAAAACTAATATTTTTTGTTATAAATTCTCTATGATGTCGTGTCATTAGTTATTATATTATTCGTCGTAGAAAAAAGAAACGTAATAACGAACTACTGGTATTTACCAATTCCGTTTTTTGATTTTGAGTGAAACGAGGAATGTATTCCACGTACATTTAATACACTCCCACGAAGTTAACACTCTTGTGTACCTATATTAATTAAAAGGACCGCGTTGGTAGTTGTTTTCCAATCGTTCTCGGCCGCGCGTTGAAAAGAGGTCGCTTGCGGAAGGAACAACACCAAACAAGTTGATAACTCGGGCAGGTCCATTTTCCTCCAAGAACGAGATATCGTTTTCCTCCAAAATAACTTTGTTCTAATTCCTTAAATATTATAATTTATGGCCGTGAGAATAAATCGTCAATTGCTTTTCGCTTATATGCATTATTCACTATTTGTCGATTTATTTTTTTGGTGATAGCTAGGCTTAGGGACTTATAGCTCTAAAAAATACACAAATATGCTTCTAAAGTCATTAAAATATGCATTTTAATATGCATTTATATGCACTAAAAAAAAAAAAAAAAATGATCACATTGTACACAAAATAAAACGTGTCCATCGGATTTATATGTATCTTTAAACTCTGAAACAAAACTTCGTAATCGGCTACTCGTAAACTGTTGTACTTTCGGCATTACACAATGTTACAAAATATACGCGTACGACGTTTTACGTATGATTCGACGTTGTGTAGTCGCGAGACGCAAAAACAACGACGGATAATAATCGACTGAACTGAACACCAAACAAATAATCTATTATTCTATATTGACTATTGTCATTATCGACATCTGGTCGATATCCAGCGAGTTATACGGTCGATAAGGGTTTATAGTATTATTTTTATACTTACACAAAAATTATAACGAGATATGAGAGGTAGTTTGCAGATAGCATATTACTAGAAGTATTAAGTCCCTTTAGTACATTTTTTTTTCGATCGGTTGAAATATGTATTTATAGTTTTTAATTTTAAATAATAAAATTTGAAAAAATTTTCAAAATATGCAAAATGAGCATAATAATGTTAAAATATGCACTCTCCTGCAAAATCTATCAAACATGCAAAAATATGCACATTTAAATTTAAAATCTGATATCATGGCACCGAGAAACGAATTTATTTCGCACTCTTCTATATTTAACAATAATTTAAAAAGTATGCAATTGCTAGATGTCCCTAAGTCTAGTGATAGCAAATGATTCTATACATTTTTGTGTAATTCATCGGCTACTATTTCTTCACTTTTATTTATATATATATATATATGTAATTACTTGACAAATAATTAAACAACATCGCCAACATGATAATCCAGATTCTGATCTTAACTTATACGCTAAAAAATATATGTAACTATCATGAGTTATCAAAGGTTTTCCTCGAAAACTCATCGAACGGCGTAGTCCTCGTACCCTACCAATCCAATCCTGAAATTGACCGAACATTTGACTCGTAACCGAACGCACATAGTCTGCTTAGTTTTCAAACCGGTCCACGTTCGAACAGATCCTTCGTCCACGGCCACAGCCCCCGTACCACCGGATCGGTTACGTCGGGTTCATCGGATAGGTAAGGTACCGCATGTCGATTAGATGCTGGACGATGTCGGCCAGCAGCTCGGTGCCCGTGTCACCACCCAGCGCCAGAAAGTAGTCCACCGGGTCGTCGCTGACTAACGCCGCGTCCGGCATGTCGCTGTCGTCACGCAACACGTACGGCATACACATCGACGCCCACGCGAACCCATAGATCGCGGTAGTGGCCATTTCGGCGTCTAGCTCCGTACGGTCTGGCACGCGGACGCCGCGCGGCACAGCCGCGGCCAACGAAGCGCAGTACGCGTCCAGGTAATGGGACCAACGGGCGTCCCGTTGCGGCCGCGTGGTGTTCATGTACAGGAACACGGCCAGATCGAGCGCGGGCGACCCGTGGACGGGCGTGAAGAAATCGATGATCAGCACGTCGAACGGCCGCCCGCACTCGTCATACTGGAACATCACGCTGTTCCGGCAGTACGCACCGTGGCACAGCACCGACAGCGGTTCCGTGACGGCCAGTGACCGGCGCAGCGTGTTCGCGCCGTCCGCGACCACGCGGTTGAACAGCCGCACGCCCTCGTGTTCGCGGTACCGGTCGCCGCCGTGGCGCGCCAGCAGCCTGTCCACCGCGCGTTTGCCGAGCTTCTTCAGCCAGTCGTGCTGCACCATCCAGTGTCCGCGCTCGTCGCTTTGCGGGTCCCGGATGTCCGCGATGATCTGCCGGAACCTCGTGGGGTTCTTGCTTTTTGCCGTGTACGATAGCCCGTGGAACCTACCAACAGAATCCAAACCAACACCCGCTCGTTACAGTGCAATCGATAACACGTTACTCCGGTGGTAAGCGGCGATGGGATTGTGGTAGGGGGTAGGGGTTGTTTTCTGAGAACGACACTCCCCCGATGATTTCGAATACTGATGGGAGGCTTTTTTTTTCTTTTTTTATGTATACTATTCAAATCGAGACATTTATTTTTTATAATTAACATAATAAAATATTTATTTATTTTTTAAAGGTGCATTTTTATACGCCAAAAACGAAATTCGTTTAAAACTAAGTACAGTGAGAGTTTGCCGGTAAATTCGAAAACATAACGAAATCATAAAAGTTGAACTGCACGTTCATATACGATTACTTTTATGATATAGTCACAACATATTATCCATTTCGTGGCGATTGTGTATTATATTTACTTTTATTATTAATCTAATTTGTTATGTATATGACGTATCTGTAAACGTAATAATCTATAGAATATTGTACCGTCCAACACTTCTTAACTTTTATTAAACGGAAAAGTATCAAAACTATAACGTGTTATCTGAATGGTTGCCCGTAGCTCAATATTGTAGACACATGTTAATTTTATGTTACAGAATATACGTGTCATCACGTGGTCGTTATTTTGCACCATGAACATTTTCAATTGAGACAGATAAGAATTTGACATTTATTTGCAACATATAACAAATATGGCATCGCGGTAAACACTCAACGCATCAACTTGATTATACCGTATGCCCGCAGTATTCAGTACCAGTACAGCATTATATAAATCACATGACAATAAATCATATTATAATCGATTACATTATAATTGATTTTTAAATAATTTCGTCATTTACATTCATGTCCTAATAGTACCCGTTTACTTCCGTTAACATGGACGCGTACATACTTATTCCTCTCCCATCGGGTCAAAATCTCAAGACACCCATCTCATAACGAAACAAGTGTTTTAAAAATTATTTGCCATTATTGTATGTCTCTGAGATGGACATATACCTAGACGATAAGTGATTCAACTACATATAATAAACACTGATTATTTGTCAGGATGTGTTTATTGAAATAACCGTGATTTATTTGTTGTTTGTACGGTTGAACAAAGTTAACTTATAATTTAACGTTTGTTTTGTTACAAGCCATGTTCTACCTACTGTAAATATTTTTTTTTTATGTGATATTTATAGATTACTATTACTCTAAAGGATAAACTCACTTTGCGATGGCTCGAAGTGCGATAGTTACATGTTCATTATCAAGGAACAGTCGTTCTTCGTTAAAACGGTATCCTAAGTTATAGACGTTCTCAAACACTATAAAATCTTTCTCTGCGAATTCACCGCATTTATTGCGGCCGTAAAAGAAGAGCGAAAACGATAACGCATTCGTATCACTAACCGTCGGACCACGACATTCTAATAGAAATGGTATGATTTCCTCGTACATGATCAACTCGTTATGAAACAATTTATCGCTTTGCCAACAATCGCGCAGCATCTGATCTTGAATCTTTAACCTGATCATAACGGGGTAATGCAAACCATCGGATGTGATGACGGTCCCGACAATCGTCGTGTATTTCCATTCGTCCAGGTCTGGTATGCTATTGTACACTTTGAACGATACCAAGGTACGATTCTTTCCAAATGCACCCTCGTTTACGATCGCATGCATTTCTTCCTCTATCGACCAGGTCATATCCACTCTCTTCCTGCGATATTGTATCGTACGTAAATTTTAGGTTCTATGACCGGATACCAAATACATTCAACCGTTAGCCGCGATCGAAAAAAAACATTCGTACATTCGTATCATCTATACACTACAGTGCTCAATTAACAACTTATCACTGGTCGTACCGAACACGATTATCCACATTATTACGTCGTTATTAAGTGGTGTGTGCAATAAATGTCCTTGATTTCATTCGTAGGCAATTAAAAACCACGTAGATAATTATGTTTCCGATTAACAATTATAGCACAATCAATGGATTAAACCGAAATACTATATTATGTTAAATGTTTAACATTTTATCGTACTTTTAACTTATCGTATACGAAGTACAGTCTTATAGATATTAATAATATAAAACGTGGTTAGAAAATATAAAAACCACTAGAAGAGTAGCTTTGTAATGAATATACAGAACCGGGGACTGAGACCGGACCGAAAAGAACCGGTTACGGAACCTAAACCCTAGTGTAAATTAAAGAACCGAAAATAACCGTTACCTGTATCTTATATTTTTAATAGACCCTAACCAATACCGAAACCTATAAACAATACCAAAAAAATACCGATTTTTTTAAGGGTTTTTTACTGTTTTCAAATTCCTATTGAAATCGAAAGAAATTATTCTTTAAACTAAAGATATGTATATTATTTATAAACAATAATTACTTATTATAATTTATATTATACAGTATTTACGCAATGTTATATTCGGCCGTCGACCAATAAATATTATATTATTGTCTAAAGAATATTAATATATATTATGCAGAGTCGGATCTAGGGGGGGCGAACCGAGGCACTTACCCCGGAAGTATTGGTCGGAAGCCGCCAAATTACAAAATAAGTTGTGTATTTATATATATTAATAGTTTTTATTCATTTTATAATAATAATCTTTGACACAACTACCTCAAATAAAGATAAATTTTATGGCATTTCATATTCTTTATTAGAAAGAAAACTTGAACGAGACATTTTATTTTTTGTTTGTCGTCATAATATTAACGAAATAATTTTATCAATGGTTTTTAAAATGTTTAAAGTAAACCCTATGTTTGGACCAAATATTTGGCTGTTTAAAAGATTTAAAAGTCAAGGGAACACTTTAAAAAAAAAAAAAAAAAACTGATTTCTCTACTGGAATATCTGATAAAAGCGTTCAACATATTTTAAAAAATGATATTGATATAATTTTACAATTTTGATTCAATGGGATTAATTCAGCGAAACGAAATAAATATAAAGAATTTCTTGTTTTAATTATTATTTATTTATGAAGCAGTTCCACCGGAAGGAATCAAATTTAAAAAACCAGGTGCTTACCATCTAGCAAAATGGATAGCTAAAGAAATTCATGGCCTCAAAATATTCTTATTTAGAAATCAGTTTAAGTTCAATATAAATGAAGAATAATTACTTATAGAACTTAACTGCTTCATTATAAAATGCTACGTTATGTATTGTTTTACTGCCGTAAACTGTGAAATAGCTCCTTTGAATGAGATTCAATTTTTAAGAGAGTTGCAGTATTCTGAAATTAATAAAACCTTATTTGAAGCCATGATTGGGTTGAAGTTGAAGTTGAGGAAGAAGAAAAAGACGAAAAAGTAGCAAATATCAACTACTCCAAAAAATTAATATTAAAAAAATTCGAAGTTCCATTATTTTCAAATGATGTTGATAATACAATTTCGATAAAACTTATTGGAAAACAGTCTCTAAAACTATTTAAAGAATTCAATATTGATTGCGATTTTTTAAAAACTTATCCCAACACTTGGAATATTTCAATTTATTATAAAAGAGGTCAAGAAATATTTCATAAATCACATGTTGTAAACAATGCTGCAGAAAGATAGATTAAATTTATTAAAGAATTTGATCAAAAAATAACAAGAAATTAAGAAGAAAAACAATTTCTATTACAGGTAAAACAATGCCATTTTAATTACAATAATTAATTATATAAATTATGATATTTATTTTTATTTTTTAAACAATACAAGATTATCGCAAGAAATATCCTAAGCCAATATTAGATATTATAAAGAAGTAATTTTGATTAATTATTGAATTTAACTATCATTAATTGTAATTGTAAGCTCGGTTATATTTCAGCCTAAATTAAAGTCATCGTCTCAGTGTCATAAAGTTTCATAAGTTCGCGTATACTAATTTTAAGATAGTAACACTGAGGTAATTATCTTCATTGTGGTGTCCAGTGGCAATAGCCTTCGTGGAAATGTTATCGGCATCGAATCGTTCTCTCTCGTTTGGTCCGTATTCGTGTGTACATCATGGGCGCAACTAAAGCCCAAATATTGGGGGTATTGAAATTTCTGAAAATAAAATAAAATAGTATTTAATTTTAATTACTATAGATTATATAGATCTAAAAAAAAATTGGAGTGTTACATTTGAACTCAGGGGTACTAAAAACCCTATTGCGCCCCCCAAGTTGTTCCTATGGTGTACGTGCAAAGTTTGTGAATTCATCGTCCGTCTGTAGTCTTTTTTATAAAACCACGTTTTCTATCAATTTTGTATTAGTCTTTTGGTAAGTGTCGTTTTGCGCAGTTATATTGCTATTTTGTTATAGTTCTCATTGTTTCAGCGACTATTGTGAATAACGTGGCTTAATTCATTGTCGTCGTCCAGCGCTATAGACTTGTGAAATCCGTGAACAAGTGTTGATATACGAGTTCGTGCGTAGGGCCAATTTTATATATTTTTTTTGTATTCATTCTTAAGTAATTACGGAGTTCAACGATTTGATTAAACATCGTAAAAAAAAATGTCCAGATTAATTACGATAAATAACTAAAGATTTTTAAGATAGCCTTAGGATTAAAATAATAGATACTTATCTATTTTTTATTTTTATTATTTTTATCTGGTTAAATCTAAACACTTTACTTTAAATAATAGTAAATATTGTTAAATACCTGTGCGTTCGACCTGTCTCGTTCAGGCGTCGTATAACATAGTTGAAAATGTATGGATGATCTATATATAGAATGCATTAACTGAGGGCGCTACCAGTAGAATACAAAGTCTCGAACCGTTAGTTAAGGAAGAACGTCATCTTTTTTCTGTTTCACGCGAGTATTCCTTAAGAAATTCCAGAGAAATTTCGGTTCGATTCTCGGTCAGCTTTTTTGTGATTTTTTAAAATATTTTTTCTTTCGTCTCGCCCATTTATTTATTTTTATTATAACAATATTATTATTATTATTATTATTATTATTATTATTATTATTATTATTTATAGATCGAACCAATTACCTTAGTTTTTTCACTAATCACCGACTTAACTTTTGAATGATTAATGTCATTATATCAATCAGTTGGAACATAAATTTGACACTTAAAACCGACCAATACTCACATGCGACTATGTTGTACATAGCGAATTTCATCCCATGCAACAGGGATGTAAGCAATACAATAAATTTAATACAATAAGGCACAATTCTTACGTGCATGCAATCATTGAACCACAGTCGCGAACGAAGACACAAGTTTACAGTTTAGGATGAAAACCACATTAAATTACAATTAATGCTGGTAAGTGAACACCCTAAAACATGATAACGAATAAACGTAAGGCAATGAAGTTCTGTAGAACAATACTTATCAAACATCAAAATAAAGAAAAACGTGGTTTAAACAAAAAATAGTTGTAGTAATAAAAACACACGTGAAAAAATTCGAAGTGTACCCAACAAAAAAAAGACAAGATACGAAAGATTTATTGTACATCATATGACGATAATCGATTTATGACGAAAGGTACGGCCGCCGGATACCATAATGATGATAAAAATGCCTCAGTGCCACAATAAAAAGAAGACTTGTGATCTCAGTGCCTCATGACTCTTAACTATAAGAACAATTGATAATTATAATGAAAAGACGAAAAACAGACATATCCGCGCAATGATAACAGCGCAACTACGTTAATGGCCGGTCACATACTGAGACACATTGCTGTCGCCAACCAATGCTGCAGCAACTCAACTCACCACTATGCATCACATGTAAATATTTAAAAAAACGGCAAATATGAAACATATATCACTTTATATGTATATAATATATATATATATATAAAATATAAAAAAATTATAAAAAAATATTACTAAAAAAAAAAAAAATAGTTTTTAAATGACAAAAAATAAAAATAAGAAAATTAAGACACTTGAACTGAAATTATTATTAAATTGACCCTTGTTCATCTTGATCTTGATTGCAATAAGTTTGACATCTGATGAAAGTATCATATACATATTATACACAATGTTCGAATTTTCAAAATTAAATGATCTACGGTTTGATCGTAACACAGACCTGTACTGACTAATGGTAATGGTTGCAAATTTCATATTATATATAACTTAATAACTGGGGAAATATTTGAATATTATATATTTCATCCCCAAAAAAATTCACAGTATTATTAGAACCAGTAGTGCAGTGAATTTTTAGTCCATTAATATGTCCGAAGTGAGATGTGAATTATTTCTGAACATTTTGCGATGATGGGTTAGGTCCACCGATCGACCTCCAATCTAGACAACCAACAACTGTAATCAATTAAGATCTCTGTAGGTATTTGAGGTATTACGTTTTATTACAAATTACCATGTCCAACTGTCATCCTAATCGTATCACCGTAAGCTTCTTCCTCATTTTACCTTATCCATCAATTAAAATTTAATTACCGTTACGACAACTGTTACGGTTCGGCTGCTCGTCGACGTCCGGTGTGTGACCAAAAATATCGGTCTCATGTTTTCCGTTTTAATTTTTTTTGTGTATTTATCTTCATCAGTTACTACCGTACTTCATCCTCACCATTTACCGCTGTCTACCACTACTAGCGATAATATCAGATCACTTAACATCATATTTTTGATTTTATTATTATTATTGTTGTTGTTGTAACTTTGTGTGCGTCATTTACACATCAGCTTAAAAGTGCCCTCAAATTACTATTACATATACAAGTATTTATGTCAAAATAGTAGACCCATACTTGATAATCACATGATAAATTCCAAGTTTGTTTATTTTTCTGTCTCAATATACACAACTCATCCTACACCTACACAACAGTAGGCAGTGGGGCTCTGCAATGAAACAAGATACGATTATAACGTGTAATTATTATTTTCCTGATAGCTATTTCTGGACCCGCGAAAGTTCCGAATCCCCACGACCCGAAGTGTTTTAAGGTTTTAAAGAAAATCCGGCTAATATACCAAAACGTTTGGGTTGGGTGCTACAAATGCTATGACGCGCTCCCGGACACCGACTCTATGCTCGTCGCACACCACCGACCGACCAAATGTTTTGGTGTGAAGTGATGTGATAGCTTAAATAGTAGTGGTTAAGTTCACTGCGCAACTATTAGTGACCTATGTTGGGTTGAAATGTATCAAGTTTGTACATATTTTTTAAGTCACTGACAAGCATTTGGGAACTTTCATTTAACACCATTTTAAATTAAATTTTATTTAGATTTTTTTAATTAGACAGTTGTACAATATAATCATAAAATAATCAAAATAATAACCAATGATTTGAATCAATAAATAAATGAACCAGCTCAATGTGTATGAATTAAACTAATTCACAAACAGCAATAACCTAACATATAATTAAACTACACACTTGAATATCACAACAAAACAATCAGAGATATATAAAAATTCATAGATAATTAAATTAAAATTCACAACGATATAAATATAATTTAAAAATCGATGACGCGAGGTCACCAAAACGTAGAAAAAAAAAGGTTATAAACCTGTTACCTGTACCGCGACCGATAACCCAACTAAACGCGGTTTCCTATAACATTTCACAATCGCCGAGAGTCGATCAGCAGCCGGTGTTGTTGGCCGACGAAACGGACGAAATTCACTTTCCCAACGCTGTAACGGTCACGATCAGGTGTTCGAAATCCAAAAACAGTCTGTGCGAGACCATATCTGACCGGCGGTACCCTTGCGGGTAAGAGTTCTCCAGGACGAACATTAATCTGCGCCAGTTGTCGAGGCCGTAAAAGTAACGACCCAGCAAGGGCACTCGGTGGTCATCCCTGGTGGATTAACCACGTAACAGGAACGGTGCGATCCGCTTGTAGAACTGAATCTTCTTGCGGAATTGCTGGTCGGACCTGTAGCCGTCCCGCATCACGGGCTCCCAGGGCTCGGACTTGATCACGATCCGGTGGTCGGTGAAGCGAACCGGTTCCGTTCGGTGCGCTAGACGTCCAGCTGGAAAGACATGAACCGGTTGCTCGGCCCGAACGCTCCGCAGACGTCGGCCATCTCCGTGACCGTTCTGTTGATGGTCCATGGCGGTGGCCATGGCAAACAGCCAGTGGCCGTCCCACCGTGGATGCGCGACCGAACTACTGAGTCGGCAGGAGAGGGACAGGGAGGCAAACGTCCCGTTTCGACCGTGCGGGACGTGCATGACTGGCAGTGACACTACAACACGATTGTGGTTCGCGTAACGTGGTCGATTTCGCACTGAAATTGAAGCCTCCGCAACGGCCGTCCGACGTGGATAGGCGTCGCCGCGCGTAAAAGTTTACCGGACGTCCGCGATAACAGACCTCAAACAGTGATTACCTGACACGTTTCATATCTGAGGTGTAAACAGTAGACGTTTACTCTTTAGCAGCCCGATCGGGAGTAGACCGAATAATATCCGCTCACTGTATCAGTGGACCTTTTACAATTTGACTTCCTGACCAATGAAATGCTTCGTTTATTTGCTACGCCGTTTGTGTGACACAGCGAGTTTCGATGAAAACAATACCTATTTAAATGGCTATATGTATATATAAATATATTATATTTCATAATACAATTTCAATTGAAACGAGTAAAATTAAAAAAATATATATTCTCCGTGCTATTTGTTCGAATCACTATTGTTCACTTGTATACAATTGTTTTGATGTTTTTCCCATTGAAATCTTAATCGTAGAAATGATTATGTTACAGGATCAATGGCGGATTAGGAGGCGGGCTAAAAGGCTTATAGCCTAGGGTGGCTTTTTTTTTTTTATAGAATTAAGTGTTATTATTGACTTATTAGGTATATTTATTTTAACATATTTTTTTTATATTTGTCTTATAAACATGAATAAAAATAATTTTAAAAAGTTATAATAATATAAATATTAATAATTATTTATTAATTAGTTATATTAATATGTAAATTGTTTGATACGTACCTATAGACTGTAGTAAGAATATTACAATTATTATTACAATTTGAAAATATTTAATTTGTAATAAAATAATTATAAATACTTTCTTATAGTTATTATTAATAACTTATTAGTACTTATGTACTTATTGGGAACATCCGACTATTCGAGTACAGGTTTTTTCACATTTGGCTATTAATATTTCCGTTATGTGACTGTATAAGCATTGTTTATTTTTACTGATAATAATAGTATCTGAAGCAAAATAATAAACATGAAATATTTTATTTTTAGAAGTTTTCTATTTTAAAGATTTAATACTTAATATTTTTTTTTTTTTTTTTTTGATAAAAAAACTAAATAAAATTTGAAGAGAAGGGTTTAAACCAAATATTGTTGGTTCCTTAGTATAGTGATAGGGGGGGAGGCAGGGTTATTAAGCCTAGGGGCACTAAAACGCTAAATCCACCACTGTAACAGGACAACATATTTAGACGGTGTAACGTGTTAGATCATACAAACATAATCTAATACTTCTTATTATATGTGTAATATAAAAAATATTTAATCATAATAATTCTAATAAATTATATGTAAGATGTACGTCTTACATTCCGTTTCTGAATGCTATAAAAGGGTAAAACAATGTCATAAATGTATAATGGATGTTAATTAGACGCTAGACGAGGTCGTTCTTCATACATTGATTTGAAATCGAAAAAATCGCTGTTGTGACAAACAACCAACTGAAAACAAGAACAAATACACGTAATACAACGGTGTAGCGAAACAAATTATGGTTTATATTTAGCTATGTACAAATTAGTTTGTAAAAATCTAATACAGGCATGACTGTTTTTTCTCTCGAAAATTATAAATTTATTTTAAAAGAACATGTGAATTTCACATAGTCCGGCGTAGTGAAATAATTTACCGCAATAAATAGCTTTCGTAGATATATTATTATAAATAAATTTAATAAATAATACGCAAAATATAATTGCAGCACTAAGTATTTAACATGTAATTATTTGACACAAAAACCCAAGAAAAAAGTACAGTTGAGTCACAAATAAGTAGGTATTGACCAATATTGTCAACAATTTAAGTGCACGCCAAATTAAATCCGGAGTTCCTCTATTGTTTCTTACCATGTTTTTATTATGGGTTTTAAATATTGATTACTATCAGGAAATATCTAAATAATTTTTAATATTTCAAAATATTTTCATACCAGTATTTTATCTTTAATCATACACTACAGGTATACTAGAAGTCGTTTGTACAATTTTTATGTGCTAATTAATATGCTTACTTGGCCTATACTTACGTAAACCTGATATTTTTTATAGTAAAAAAAAATTTATTTTTGGTGTTTTATGAAAATATGAATTATTACTTTTTTTGATCCTTAAGTGCAAAATATACATAATAATAGAATAAATTATATTCAAATATTAAGTTTACATTTTAATTTAATATATTAAATATTATTATCCGATTATTAAACTGAAATATTGTTTTATATGTTTATCGGAAACTTGAAAATTTGTATTTTCTACATCAGTCTGAAAAATATGGTTGCATGACAAAAACACCAAAAAAGTAACTTCGGCACCTTTACGCATGACCGTTATATTTTTGTATCCATTCTACGTTTTCAATTTTCCTCCATCGCATACAAATATGGAAATCCGACGTCGTATTATTATATTGGATTATACAAGTGTATACTAAGTATATAAAGTGAAACGACCGTACGAACGCGTAAATGTAATATTACAGTCCCGTACCTGTTCGGTTGGTCAAGCGAGTTTAATTTATACAGACATCATCTCGTGGTTTGGGTGACTTATGCGTATCTCCCGTAGAGCACATACACGTGCTCGCGAGCGCTCAATGAAAACTTACTGAAGCATTCGGTCCCGTACACGCGCGTATATATAAATTACGTGGGTCACCGCCTTTGAGCTTTGCTCGTGTTTGCGACGTCCTGCGGGCAAGAGGACCTGGTTTAAATGGATCCTATTGCCTTCGTACAGGATATCCGGTGGCTTTCAACCTTTTCATCGTAGCGTTACGACTACTACGTTTTATTGTACACTATTAAAAGTCGCGAAAAAGATGAACGAATATATAAAATAAATAAACGAATGTGGGATCTCTGGAATTCACTTGTTTGTAATAATATACCTACATATTAGTACGAGTACTTGATAACTGGTATTAAAAAAAGATCATTGATGTGCTTCACGTAATAAAAACGTAATATCTGTTCGAGAAAAATATTCATATTTGGTAAGACAATAGTTAATATTTCACTATAACAATTTAGTAAAAACTTAGCGCACTACCAGTTCAAAAATGTAAAATTTTGACCGTCTTGAACTTTTATGTATCGTTTGTGTACGAATGTCCACGCAATCCCGTCATTTGTACACATCAGTTTTCTGGGGTGGGAAAAAACATTTTAGTTTTCATTTTTATGTGAAATCATTAAGTTTTTCGATTTTATTGCGTTTAATTATCAACTACGTAGTGATGGTCATTAATAATGACTCATTGTTGTTAAATAATACAGATTGTAATAAATATTGTTTTTTAGAGCTATCAAATTAATGCGATATTTTTACAAAATGAGTAATTTAGTATATAAACAATGTTAATCAACAAAATTCATTGGTTTTGTAGCATGGGGTAAATTAATAAAACGACATTTATTGTTTAAAAGAATTCGTTGGAAAATTTTTATGTTTGCGGAAGGTATAGAAACCATGTGGTGGGTGTCCATTATATTTTTTAAGCGCACTATATAAAAAAATTAATTGAAAAACATCTGACAATAATTACTCTAAACAGCACCATGCAATTATTTGTGAGGCTATTTAAAATCGGATATCGCTCATTTGCTTACTTTTTATCTCTTTTAATTTTAAACTTGAGTCACATGTAATGCACTGTAATTGTACTTTATAATTTATTATTATTATTTTTTCTCTAAATATAATGTTTATTAAATCCATTTAAGTATATGGTTTTGGCATTACAGAAAACACCTTAGGCTTAGGCGTGCACAGATATGATATAGGTTGTAATCTACTTGATAATTTTAATTTATTTAAATTTAAAACTGATAATTTTAGGGAATATTACAATAATACATCAGACTATGGGCATAGCATATACTAGTGTGCAATTTATTACTATGATAGAATGTTTAAGAAAAAAATGTAATACGCTTAAAACTAATTAATAAATTATTTAATTCGTAAATTTTCATTTTTCTTCATTAATTTTCAAAATTACTATCATTAAATAGCTTAATTTTTCAGTCCCCTATTAAAAAATATAAAAAATATTAATAGTACTTTATTTACTACTAGACGTAAAATAATAATTTTGAAGATATTAAAAACAAAACGGCTTTAATGAAAGTTGGTGAAATTAATGAATGTAGTTGAAGTATAAATAACCCTAGTAATAACGCACCCGATTTTTCTAGTGTCTAGCATATCTCATTATTTTTCTGCACTTAAATAATTATCATTGTCGTGCCGTTTTGCTCTAATATCTCATGTGCTAAGTTGTTCATCATATAAAGTTAATCCAAAAAATAATATAACATGGAAGAATAGATTCAAGGGATTTCATGGTTTAAGAAAAATAATGGGAACACATATACTATGCCCTGAAGTATAAATCGCAATTATTAATCAAGTTTAAAATAAGAAAAGGTTAGCAATATTTTGTAAAAAGAGATTTCGGTAAATGTTCTAAAAATAATGTATGTTTTTTTTATTGAAATTAACAAAAGATTTAAAATTTTTACTTAAATTTTTAAAAATTGTATTAAATAATACACTATAATATAGGAATCAGGTACCTATAGGGTAAACAATTTTTTGGAACCACAATCCAATAAATTTATAAAAAATTAAATCATACGTAAATTTTTCTTCGATAAATTTTCATAAGCTACAAAACTACTGAAAAATTTCAAACGACGTGTTAATTAGAAATAATATTTACCATTCAATTTAGTATATTCTGCAACTGCAAGTAAAACTGTTTGTAATAACCTCAAATCTATGTAACCTATCAGCAACATAATAAAAAATATCTAAAAAAGTAATTAAAAACAAAAAATCACTTAATCGTAAACCTAATATAGTCCTCATTCTTTATATATGTATTATAAAAATTATAAAGAATGTTTAAAATCTACGTGTCTCATACATAATAGTTAAAAAAATATTTAATAAACTAAAGACCTCAAACATTCTTACATCTCAAAAAACATTCAATTGATGTTATTTGAAATAATCAAATTAATACAAATGTTATTCTATTACTACGAATTTTCACATTTTCAATATAAAGCCGATTTTTTTATTGTTTAAGTATTAACACAGCCAAAAAAAAAAAAAAAAAAACAGAAGATCAATACCAGAAGATAATATAAATATTTGAATATATTATATTATATACGAAAACAGTAAAATTCCATTAATCAATACAGATTGTTAATAGTTAAAAATAAATATATCTATAAATGAGGTTAATCGTAATTAGGAGTTATCGAGATATTTATTTAAAATTAATCAATGTAACTTGTAGTAAAATCTATACATTATAATCTGCAAAAGTGTACACACATATAAGTTATAAATAAAAATAAATTTAATGTTCAAAAATACATATTTACAAATGGCACGCTATATTATGCTCCGAAAATACCTTTTTCAACTAAAGGAATTTGAAAGAAATTTTCTAAACTATTTTATGTTTACTTTTATATTTACTTTACGACTGGATACAGAGTTTTTTTGTAAAAATACATTTTGGTTTAAAATGATTTGTCATAGTTAATTCGTTTAATTTTCATAATATAAATTAGCTACACAATAAATCTGATGAAAATGTAAAACGTTATTGTATTATAATATATTAAACATATATTTTATAATTGTTTTTAAGGTGTTTTTGTAATTTATGAGTGTTGAAAATTTATGTTTCTTTAAAATTAAAACGTACTTATATATTATTCTAGTTCATTCTAGTTCATGTTATCAAGCAATATCAAGCAAAATATAAATGCTCCAATGAGTTTATATAGTTTATAGTCTAATCACTAATTCCGTCAAATTATATTCCATGAATAAGAAAACACATGTTTAGGTGAATACAATATAAATTCATTATTTTATTCGTGAACAACATAAATTTTTAATGATCTAAAATCTAATTTAAAATGGTGTTTCCAATGGATTTTTTCATCACACGATATTCATATTATTTTAATCTTATTAATATAAAATTTGCTTATTTTAATAGATTTTTTTGGTATAGATTGTAAATTTTCTTTAATAAAAAAAATTGTATTAAATTATTACTAAAATATTATAATATTTTTTTTACTGAAGTAAATTTTGAAAACTTCGAGTTTGTTCACATAATATGTGTGCAATATTCAGTACATAATAAAAATCTATATTTTCTTGCAGCACACTCAAAATTCGTTAAACTAAACAAATGAAATTGAAGGTTGATTTTTATGTAAGCAATACCTACCCAGAATTACTGCGAAGAAATCTTAAGATTTAAAAGCAGCGTTTGAAAGTTTTAAAGTTGTAAAGGTAATGCGAAACCGCACTCAAAATACTTACCTACTAGTTGTTAACTGTTGTGTTTAAACATTTTCAACGTACAACAACGGAATACGGACTACTTGATAGTAATATCGAGCACGGTCAATTAGCTATATAATTTTATGTTCAAACTTTGTTTAGCCCACAGGCTTTCTTTTTGTTCAAACGTGATATGTCTGTAGAAAACTATATAAGTATTTAAAAATTAAACCCAACAAAACAAAACAAACTAAAACTCCAATAACTGCAGTGTCATTTTTTCCAGTAGTTTTAAGTTTTATTATCTCTGACGTGAGAATGATGTATTATCATAAATAATATCTACTTTTTTTTCTTACAATATAAATTATCATTAAAATTTAGTTTTAATTCCTTACAAAGTTTTTAGATTTACCAATGTCACATTATTTTTATTTTTAATCTTTATCAAACAATAGATTGATCAAATTCCCTAATTTTCTTACGTAATTAATTATTAATAACATAAAAATTAATACTAATATGATATACAAATGTTTTCAGTAGGAATTAGTTATTCAATACATAACAAGCACTTACAATAGTAAAAAAAATTATTTAAAATTTAACAACAATAAAAATATAAATTGTTATTGGTTTTAAAATAGTTAGGCAAGAAAAATGTACTCGCATTTCATAGTATTAATCACAGCAAAAGTTGAGGTTCAGTAATGAACAGTAAACGTATACATGTTGTTTAGAAACCATTTTAATATGCACATTGTTCTATATTATATTCGAGTATATTATCATGATTTATTTAAATTAAAACGAGAATATTATTTAAAATCCGAACAATATCATACTAAATACTTACGTCGGAATTAATGAAGTATAATTAAAAAAAAAACAATTTAAAAACGACACATTCCCCTCGCTCATTTTTAATTCGAAACATTGGAAAAAGTCTAGTTATTATTCAAGAGTAACTTTTTCGTCATTTAAATATATTGTTATCAAAAATAATAATCATAAACTAAGGAAAATGAATTAGAATAAGCTAAAGTTAACACTGGTTTTTACACCTCGATAAAAAGGTTTTATTCAATAATCACTATTGCATTAAATGCATTACAATTAGGCAATTATAATAATCTCGTGTTCAAATTTAATTTGATAATCTAATTTATACAACATACGAATAATTTATAAACACATGATTATTTTGTATTTATCTAATAGTATCTATTATACATCTGATAATTGTATTTTAACAATTTAATCAGGGACATATATACCGTTTAAGAGCTGCTCATATTACAAACCGAAATGTAAAAATGCAGTACATTTACTAATTTGCTCCTATAAGTAATTAACATCCATTTTAAGGATATGGATACATTACATACGTATAATTTGTTTTCGATTAAAATATTTGTATTTAGATATATCAACGGTTCAAGATTATACTGTAAACCAAGAACTCATGTTTTCACCTACATTCCGTATTACTTATATATTATACATTACATTTATAACAAATAGTCGTATAAAATTCCATATGGTAATAATTTAATGTTTGCAAAAATTAATACATTTAATGTTCAGTCGGGTTTTTATGATTCTGTATCAGAGAAACGCCACTGATGCATCGTAATAAAATATTTAATAAATTATATTAAATATTAATACATATGTATATATATATAAAAAATTTATCGCAACTACAATGGAAAACTTGTAAAGAACTTTTTACCCATTTTAAATTAGTCTTAAGTATACAATTTTTAAGTCTTATACATATTCAACTATAAATATGATGCACACTTTTGGACATTAGTTGAGTTTTGTCAAAAATAATAAAATTATTTTCTTCGTTTCTCCTTCACGATAAAATAATATTTAAAAAATGTATATCTTCGATAAAATCTCTCGAGTGCATGGGTTTCAGGCAGCCATGTTCGTCACACTAACAAAAATCACTTCCATTTCCTTATCGCATTTTACTCAAAACTTTTAGTATACATACTTGAGCGTTTTATTCAGCCAAAAATTGGCTCATGTTTGTAGAAGTTTAATCGGATTAACACGCCCTCACCTAAGGAATCTTCGCATAAAGTCACCTGTGCATCGGATTTTTAATGCGCTTGTTTCGTAGAAATCATAAGGGCAAATAATAAACAACGCCCTAACAAGATCAATAACCTTCCCGGACAAATTCTGTAATAATTCACAGGATTTTCGCTGTTTGAAGATTAAAACTGTTTCACGCCTTAAAAGCTTTGTATATAAAACGCCACCGCACGTTAAACACTTAAAAAAAAATCAAACCCTAATAAAATCATTCTCGTTGAAATTTGTTATTAAAAATAATATTTATTATACACAGATTTTGAAATGTTTACAAATAATAATTATATGTGTTTACTATTGAAGTATGAAATAATTTATGTTGCATACACGATTAAGTATTCAAAACTAATTACCTTACGTTCTGTGCGAGGTTTGGAAATTTTTTGTTCACTTTAAAACCGTACAGATATTTTATACATATCAAATAACCAACAGTTTTGCACATTTTTAACTGCAAAATAAAATGTGAGGTTTTTGTGGCGTGTTTAATAAACATTTTGTGTTAATAAAATTTAATTTTCTACGTATTTACTAAATCTTTGATTGTTTTCGATAGTGTATGATATTTAAAGTTTGATTATGAAAAATAAAATAGAAAGAATATTTTTACTTACTGTGAGGTGCGTACTGAAGAAATGAAAATCATTTTGGGACAACTGTACTATTATTAAAGACGGACGCATAATCCGGTTCAAGACAGAGTTTTGTCCTCACTTGGATAAACAGAAACTAAACTAAAACGGAGTATTTCTTATACATCGCATGTAATTTCTTCCATCATTTTCGCAGTATTTCGATACGCGGGGGGAGTGTATTATAAGTGAAAATGTTGTTAATACTGTGAACTGCAAACAAACATAATACAAAACGTTATTAACGGTTATTAACGATACGTGACACGAGCTTTCCTTTAAATATAATAAATTGTTAATCTATTTTGACCCGTTATAAATCATAGTAATACATACGTAACGAGCTCTATTAGAAATAATCTATATGACTATACGCAATGCTCGGTTTCGACCCTTCAAATCGAAACAAATCAGCCACGCTCAATAATCACGTATACGTACCACACCCTTCACAGGATATGTAATATGATAACAGTATACAAAGACGTGGCGTGAATAGATAATTTCTAAGGTATGGGAGGTTCACATTTAAAAGGTTTTTATATAAATATACATATAATATATATATATATATTATATTATATAAAGAATGATACTCGTATATTATAACAGATTAGGAAGATTAATTACATAAAATAAATAATTTAACGCAATTTTCATACACTTATAATTTAATTATCATACATAAATATGTATGTTAGAAAAAATTCCCAGAGGAGGGTTGAACAACCTCCTCCCCCAAGCCCACATGAACTTTACTAATACAAAGTGTATTATCCTCTTATTTTCCGTGACTTCAGCTTGCAGACCATGTCATTCAACAAATTTTACTTCAGGTTCCTTATCCTCCTATCAATTCATCCCGGGTCTCAATTTTTCTATCTTTTTTGACTCTATCTTACCTTATCTTTCTCGACTTTCCTAGTGATCGATTCTCTTGAGGTGCATTCTTCTATACTAGCCTTAACAAAATTCCTACTTTATGCCAAGATTGATCTGTCCACTTCAGCCTTCTTTTGTTGATATCTTCATTGATATTTGGATTATTTATACAATGCCTGGAGCTCGTTGCTTTTACTTATTCTCTCCATTTACCTGTATATTTATCTTTTCGCGGTCCATAGATTTACCTCAGTATTTTTTTTTCAAACACTGAATATTTTCGTCCATTTTCTTGAGGTGTATGGTGTTAAACAACAGGCCCTCAAAAATTATTATTATTAGCAAGGCTGTATTTAAGATTTCTCCACCCAGGGGCAACATTTTTCCGGCTCTCTTCCCTGAAGTATAAAACCGAAAATAAGTGTCTCCAACTATTCATTAAAAAGACGCTAGCAATTACTTTTCCCTATGTATTTAACATTATTACACAACATTTGTAATTAATATTAAATCCAAAATAATAACTAAGTAATAATTACAAAAATAAAGTTATAGAAAATTGTCTTTTATAAGACTGATGGCGGTACCCTAAAAAAATTAAGTACCTTTTGGTCTGAATGTACCATCCCCATACAAATCAAGATTAAATCAATTCCAGTATCTTAATAAAATACCATGTCGAATAAAATATTCTTAATATGTATATCAATTTTGTACGCTACTAATTAATATAAATGATTTTATATTGATATAAAGTATTATATTAATATTTATTTATATTTTAAAATATTGGTAAAATAATATATTTGTTAATTCATATCTTAAATGTATTTTTTATAATATAAAATCACTTATTATTTAGAAAAATGTAATCGTTACCATCAAAAGAGATGTAAAATAGAGTATTTATTTATTATTTAATACTGTATTATACTGTACAAAACTTTGCAGTATTATTTCATGGTAAATTATATTCTTAAAATACCAAATTCATTTTCTCAACACATTTTGAAATAAATTAGGATTTGAATAACTTTTAAATATATCTACCGGTTTCAATTTTTTTACTTCTTGCGAGTACTAAGTACTTGTATTTTATATCAGAAATTTGTTGAAAATAAATTTATATAAGCTAAATTATTTGATTTTTAAAAAAATGTAAATAAACATAGGTATTAGGGTATCTGTTTTTTTTTTTTTTTATATTGAATTTTATTATAAAAATGAATATATAGAGAAAACTATAGTTAATACGTATAGTCTCTATCTTATTATTATGACAAGTTGGGAAAATAACATGTTAAAATAATCTATGATAATAACAAATAGCGTTCTCATGTACGACGATAATAACTATAGATAACGCGTTGAATTGCTTTTATCTTCGCCACGTGTTCAACACCGCTGTACCTGTAACGCGAACTCTCAACTGCACCCTTGACGCGTCGACGACACCGACGGCAACGGGATTTCCGCGGCGGCTTGCGCGCGTCGTGAGGGTTGTACGTTTCGCTATAGTATTACGTCGTCGCCGCACAGAGGATCGTGGCATGCGCTGTGGCCCGACCGCCCGCCGCAACCGCCCTCGGACGCTTACGCGCTTTGCGGGACACCCGGCATCCATTACGTTAATTACGTCCCGGATCCGGTAAGCGGAACGTGTGCCGTAAACGCGGCGGAGTTGCAACGTGCCGGGTCCTGGGGTGCGTGGGAGTGCACGAGTTGTCACGTTCCCCTGCGCGCGGACCAGCGGACGGGCACTTGACGCGGTCGAAGGGTCCCCCGGGGCCGGATATCGAATAGGTCCGGTTGACCGCGAACAACGTTGACCGATGGCCGTCGCCGCGCGCCGTACGACACCGTCATGCGCGTTGTGTACGCCGCGCGCACCGCGTATACAACCAGCACCGCTTCCGCCGTCGACGCTCCACCACCACCCCCCTTACCCGATAACAACATGCGCGCGCGGTGTCCGGCAAACGGACGTTGGTCGACGAGACTAAGGATTTACCGTTTTCTAATCCGGTAAATGTTGAGCTGTAATACTGTTCTTACTTGAAGCTCTTAAACAAATAATAAAAAATACATCACTAATTTACGTGTACCGCGCACAATCCAAATAGAAACAAAATGTCACATCAACTGTGAAGATAATCAGTATATCTATACTGCATAATAACTATTTATGTCATAATTATATCCAAACAGCTTATTGCATCGCCAATGACATATCATTTTATCAATAAATGAACATTTAACTCTAAATTTATAATTTTTTTTTATAAAATACCGTTTTATATGATTGCAGTGTTAAATTTCAATTCGATCAATAAATCAACCGCATTATGTTTTCGCTCACCATATGAAAGTTTAATTTATAAAATTAACGATTTTATGATGAATTTTTCGCTTTACTATTTATTAGATGCTATTTTCAATAACATTCTCAATAACGGTTATATTTTCGTTTTGATAAAATTAAAGCAACATCTGTGTCCCGATTTTAATTTAAAGATATTTTATGTGGAACTTTTGAAGCAGAATTCTTACACTTCGATGCGTGCTTGGGACGTGTTTGGCGTGTTTGTTTCCTTTGTTTCAGAAAATAATATAAAATTATAACAATATCGTACTAAAATCGTGATTAGGTAGAATACAACATGTTTTCACATTAATTTTTTTGTTTTTAGTTTTTAAATATTCAAAACATTCATCAAAAAATACACTTTACCTGCTTACTACAGTACATGCGCATGAACGAAATACTTAAATTTAAATTATTCCAATGATTTATTTTATTTAAATGTAATACGTTTAAATTTTTCTTATTTACAATCAAATAAATGATGTTATTGAATAAAAAATAATCGAATGTCTCTGGAAAAAAACCCATATACCTGCAAGTATTTAAATTCAAAATATCAGGAGGATAAATAACATTGCATAAAATAATTACCATTCATTTTTTAACCAATATTTTTATCCTATTATTGTATTGAATTTAATTTGGAGTACCTAATTCATTGTGCGCTTAATAATGTACTAAATCATTTTGGTGCTTTATGGAAACGTCAAAAGGAATACTCAGATTCTACATCTTATTGAAAGACCCTCAAACTGCTGTCGAAATGAAATTAACAGGTATATTTGAAGGACATAACGTAATAAGATCCGAGTGGTTTGGTTTTGATAACGTCGTTGAGTATAAATTAGATAATCTCATTCAGCCGTGAAGAGAAAAAAAAGCACTTTGCATTTCACTAGATGACTTTTTCCCTTCTTTTTTCTTTTTTTTTCTCTTTTTTTTCTTTCTTGTGTTTCAATTTATTGATCAAAGTTATCTTTTAACTGCGTATCTACATAGATGAGTGGACGAGTGGAAGTGAGTTAGTTCGACCGTGAAATTTCCCTCTCGGGTCGTTTAACTGATGCAAACCGTTCCTATAGGCCCCTAGCACCATCCCGGGTAATATCACTTCAATTTCAGACATCAAGAAACTTTCACGGTGACCGCAGAGGGCTTAGACAAATCCAATATAGCTGATAGCGCCCTGTTAGGTAAAGGTTTTTTTCCTTAGCTGTCTATTATTTAGGTATACGACAAAATGACAATGTTGTTATTATTATCATGTCACTCTGTTGTTAAAACACCCTTCATCGTTTAATAGCCAAGTTGAAACATAGTTCCTATCTGTGTATAAAAATCCAATTGATATTTAAATAAATGCACGAAATGCTATTACCATTAGCCGTATGCTAAGTCATTACCATGTATTTTTACCACATGAGAATGCACCCATTTTATATTTTTTTAGGAGTATTGGTATTTTTCATAACAAAACAATGTACATATTTCTTGCATATATAATACATAGACAATTTTTATAAAAACTCGTGAATAAAGTTTATTTAGTTTCAATATTTAAGGAAATATATATAAGTATTTTGTAACATTTTTAATTATAAAATTATTCTTATTTATTACTATGTTATTTATGATTATTTAATTCCTCTTAATTACGTAATATTTATACAGATATTAATTACAGAAAGAATTATTTAAATAATTTATGTAATGAATTAACTTAACTAAAATGTTACATTTTTTTATATTTTTTAAATTAAAATTCCATTATATTACACTGAATAACTTATTGCTGTTTAAAAGTGTAAATGATTAAATCAATAAAATACAAATATTTTATCACAAACATGTTTTTACTATTTCATTTTATTTCACTAAACTTAAATCTGATAACTATAAAATATTTGTTCTATAATGATACTTTAGAAGTTAACAATTAATATTTTATGTTATTATTCTTTTGAAAAATAAACTTGTTGTAGTTTGAAAATCAAATTTCCCTTTAGGTTTTCAACAAGATAATTAGGAATATTTTCAAGAATATGAAAAATTATAAAATTAAAATTTCAAAAAGATTTAAAAAGATAAAATATAATAAATGTAATCGTACAAGTATAATTATAATTATGTCAATAAATTATAACTAAGTGTTGAATATAATTATATTATTATTCATAAATGATAAAAAATAATAACGTAATATCGTTTAAAATATTAACATTATGTCATACAACTGACGTTTTACATATGATCATGATATAGTATCATAACATCAATAACATCATGTAACTAATACTAAAGTATCTACAAGTTAATACTCATAAAGTAATAATAAAACAATTTTTAAGGAATTAAATGTTTAAAAATAGTTAAGTGGAAAATCTACCCATGTATCATTATTTTCAAAAAACAATAATAAATTAAAAATTATAAGTTAAGTAGAGTTAAGTAATTTTTAAATGGGTTACTGTCAAACATGTTTTTAGCTTCTTGACAGCTGAGTCACTCTCACTCTCTGATCACGTTATATTTTAGATATAATAACTGTAATATTAATATATAATACATAACAATGATTGAACCCAAATTCTATGCATTTTATTTCTTTTAATTGCATTTGATTGGTAATTTCCAACAGACGATACACTACAGCAGTGTTTTCCAACTGGTGTTCCGCGGAATCTAAGGGTTCCGTGAGCTTGCGCGAAGGATTCCATGAGAAATTTGGGAAAATATAAATTAATTAGCAATATTTTGATTTGAACTATGATTTGAACATAGAATTCAACATAGAACTGGAAGTAACACATTTCCCGATGTGAGATGCGTAATTTGTAGCCTTCTGGCGTTCCCGTCCTTCTTTTCGAAAGCTTTTTTTCGACGATTATTGTTAAAAATAAAATACTAATATTATTGTAAGGTCATAAAAATATAATTTATTATTTTATTTATAAAACACCTAAATTATGTATGCATGCATTTGAATAATATAAATCAAAAAATACATAGGTTCATCGGTTATATGATTAAAATTACACTATTAAAGATCTACAATTTTGCTCACTAAATAAAATGCACGCAACATCATTACTATTTGCAAAACAATTATTATTTGTAGTAATTTTTGTACAGCTCATTTTATACAAATCTGTTCACATATTATCTCCGATATCGTAATCAGATAATAAATACTTCGATTAAACTTTTTGAACATTATAGTGTTAATAATTAGCAATTGTAAGTTAATTTTTTTAATATTGTGTTATTTTGATTTTTTTTTTTTTGTTTCCATTTCAGGAACAATAACCTTCGGAGAAAAGAACATTCGGGAATTTCGATTCGGAAAAAAATACCGGTAACCACTTTTCGGTTTATACAAAGACTAAGAATAAGTTTCGAAATCAACTGAACGCGACTCCGAACTAACAAATCCAACTATCAGGAATAACTCCAGATTTAAAAACAATTATGAAAAAAAACTATAGAAAGATTTGAATCTTCTCATTTGATCAATCTTAGAGGTAATGAGAGAGAAATATTAAATTTTAAGCTTTGATATGTACATTTATAATATTTTAATAGTAATAAACAAAATAAAATGTTAAAGCCGTCTTGTTTTTTTTATATTAATGACACTCTTGTGCCAGAAGTATCCGATAACCCACTCATTTAAGTGTACAAAACATATGTCTGTATTAATATTATAGGAAAAATATTGGGGTTCCACAAAACGTTCAAGCTCTTGCAAAGGTTCCGCGGGTAAAAGAAGTTGGGAAACACTGCACTACAGTACAACAATTTAAAGAAAATTCGTAATATTATGACATTGCGTGAACCTTTTGGCAATGAATTGTACGAGATAGTGATCAATGCTCGTTTAAGTATTAATAGAAACGCAGTGTACATCATGACCCCTCGTAGAGTCTGTCATTATTATCATCATACGTGTGATAAGCAAATACAAGTAAAGCTAATAAATTTCAATACAGGTATTCATTATCTGCTACCCCTCCGGATATCGAAAATAGTTCAACACTGGTAATTCGGAAGGCGCCCACCCTATGACTCGAAAACCAAACAAACACGATGCCGTTTGCCTAAAGCCACAGAGGGTTCGGTACATTTGATCCATTGACAAACACACACAAAAACGTGTATGTGTATGTCTGTATACAGGACTGAGACCAATCGGAATCGACATTTTGTAATTGGATTTATTGACTTGAACAACCTTTTTGTCCTTTGTGAACTGCATCCAAAGATTATACGTCTATCACATTTGGTGGTTGACAGTGACCAACAAAATCTTCAAACCGAAAGCTACGACGACATATCCGCCAATATTGTACAACATAATAAGTCGTCTCGATGTGCTCTTCACATGAAAGCTATTCTGTTTTTATTTTTTATTATACTAGATCCAATCATAACACTAGGTAGTATATTTATTTGTATAGAACCTTGCGAATCACCACTTTCAAATATTATGTAAGCAACATACAATATTTCTCATGATATGGTTGTTTACATTACGGGAAACTCTAACAAACTTAAATTTTTATTTTTAACTAGTATTTCACAATGAATTATGTAATTTTATGCAGTACGAAAAGTTTTATACAGAAAAATAAACAAAAAAAAAAAAATTATCGATTTTCCTTTTATTTTTTATTATTTAAAAAATATTTTATAGCTTTCAGCACAAACCATATTTAAAATTCCCTAAGTTATTGTATCAAACTATATTCAAATACCTTTTTTAACATACGTATACACAAAAGTTATCATTTATGATTTAAAAATCATAAATGTAACTTATAGGCAGTGTTTATACTTATTTAGATAAAAGTATTAATTCTTACTAATCTTCAAAAACTTCAAAAGAGATTTTTCAACGCATTACCTGAGTAAATACTACAATAAAATTTAATAATGAAAATGTATAGTTAAAATTAATATGATTGAAAAAGTACCAGTACATTTTCCTTAATTTCGATGAACAATTATACCCTAATGAGTATCGACCTAATTTAGCTATTATCTATCACAGATATATAATATATCTGCGGGCTTCACTAAATATAATCATATTTAATAACGAAATTTATAACTTTTTGGGAAATGGATAACAATTAACAATCATCATCGTCTTCATATACTGTTTCTTGGTAAAAACTTTTAAAATCTTATTTAAAAAAAATCTTTTGTTCCAATCAAATCAGTATTTTTTTTGTTAACTTTATATTAATAAATAGTAAAATATCGTGACGCGCTACACGACGAAACGGCTAAGGCAATCGCTCATCCACCACCAATAACCGTTCGCCAGTGTTTTTTCCAGCATGCTCGGTCTTATCTTGAAAAGCGTCAACGCTTAAATAATATTACAAAATAAGTACATATTACCGAATTTTCCCACAATTTTTTTTTTATTTAAAACAAATAAAACACTTTAAAATCGAGATACATTTAAAACGCCTCAAACAAATAAAAAATGTTTTATTCATGATAGGCCTGATAATTTTTTTAGTTTTTTTTTTTTTTGATAATTTAATATAAAATCATTGTTTTTTAAAAAAATATCTGCTTTCTATCAAGATGAATTATGATTATTTTTTACAAAGATAATTTTAGTTAAACTTATTTTTATTTCAATAGATTTTTGGTATACTATATTTATCTTAATGTAGATAAAAAAGTATTTATCTGGGCTTAAAGTTGCACTGTAAAGTTAACTTTTATTAAAATAATAATGCAATTTCATATAATTGTTCTGTCGTTACTTTATTAGATTAATCTTCTGAATACACAATTTCCATTAATTTCTCGGCTTATGAACATATTTTCTAATACTTTCAAGGAACCAATAATATTCTTGGATAACAGTTATATTTTTCTAACAAAAAATATCGCTCAAGTAAAATAAAAAAGTTATACAAATAAATAAACTGTTTTTCATTTAGTTTAATATCAAAACACTTTTTACCCTCAAAATTTCCATCTTCGATAGGTTACACATAATACCTATTCACTGTAATCGAGTGTTGATATTTTACTCATATTTCAAGTATACTTTTATAATCCTTGACAAAAACCAAGAGATAGATTTATTTACTCGTAATTTGAGATCTAATATCTAATATATATTATTCAATCAAAAAACAAATGAATTACTTCAAAATTTAAATTTATCAAATTTTTATTTTTATTATTCAAAAAACACATAGAAAAAAAAAATATTGACTTTGTTCAATGGTTATAATTTAGTAAAAAACATAAATTCTTAAATTTATAAAATTTTTTCCTAAAATATCCCAGTTCTTCAAATTTATAGTACTTTATTTTCTCAATAATAAAATAGATGATAGATACTTTAGATATTTTCTCAATTATAGATTCTTAGTATAAGTTAGTATAAATTAACAAAAATATAAAGTTTACACCTTAAATTCTTAAACGAGATAAAAAATAATGGATCACAATTTGTCTGAATATCTCAACTAATAAAATTACGTTTACTACAAGAGTTAATTACACCCTAAAAAAAATTATTAATACATGTATAATACAGTACACACACGATATCTGCTTCTATTTTAGACATATTTATGTCTATGGAACGTATAATCGTATATAAGTTTAGATGCAAAGGGATCGTTGCCATTAGAGTTATGAAACATTACTATAATTGATTATTGTGATTTGTTTCGCCAACGAACACGACTTTTCACTCATAACAATTAAAACTTGGATTATCTAAAGTTAACCAACTAGAAAGTTGATCATATGCCAACTTTTGCAGTACCTGAGCCAGACCCCGAGGCTGTTGCTGATTGTTTTACAACTGAACGTTGTAAGAAGATAAACCAAATACACCAAAACTTACAAAATTATACCATCATTTGATTGATAACCGGTAATTTTGTGTATAAAGTGAAAACTAACTTCATGAACAAACTAGTCTCGTTCATCGCACTATAATACTTTAAGCGCAATAGGTATATTTAATACACGCAATTTAGTCCAAGATAATATTTCAAATAAATTAAGTTTCCGTATCTAATTACATTCTACAGTATTAAAAAAAAAAAAAACTCATATTAATTGAATAAAGTAAACACTTGTATAACTTATAGAAAGTATGTTTTATTTATTTTACATTTTCAATATTTTAATAGTGTTCAAATTTAATATATTATCTATCAGCCGTTTTCGATTAATTGTTTCCAATAGACAACCTATACTTTCATATTTGATTCTAGTTTATGATATTATATTAAATTTTATTCTTCTAAATAAATACCAAATAATTAATTTATCCACTACTAAAGTTTAAATAGAAATATAAAATTTCTTACAAAGATATATCGACTTATTAAGTATTTTAGAACTCGTGTCACATTATAGTAGGTAAATATATTTAAATTATTCATTAAACTATTCTGTCCGATAAAAATTTAATAAATTATAGAACTTAAATTATAACTAATAATATAAGAATGGATACTGAATATTAAAATTAATATAAAGTTTGTATTTTATACATTATTTGAAATCTGTGAAATCTGTTAGAACCAAAAAAAAAAAAAAAGGTGTAGGTATTAGTTTAAATTAACAGAAAATTGATATTGTGTTTTATTACAAAAAAATTTGAAATTGAAATGCTACACTGCACATGATTTTCGGCCAAAATCCATTAAATGTTGAAGTATTATTTTTTTTATTATTTTTTTGAATTCTTTGCATGTGTCAGTGTAATGTCTATATAGTCGAGTGCTACTTTTTATATTTTTATTACGTGATAAGAAACGTCTGGTGTCAAGTTTACGCACGTGTACGGTTAGTGGTTTTGATTTAGGTATATGTACAGCAGAGGACGTTTTTGTGTAAACAATAAAGGGGAGGGCCAAACAGAAAGAATGGATAGTGATAGTGGAAGCAAGTTTGGCATTGCGACGCGGTATATTTCTTCCCATTAAACATTCACCCCGCGGGTAGTAGTTTTTTATTTTATTTTTATAGACTCATAGTTTTCAAGCACATGTTGTCGCCCTCTATGAAGTAACAAAAATGAACGGCTCCTCGTCACTTTCCAGTCTGAGACCTAAGTGGGAGGTAGAAAACGAAAAGGATGAGAACAAATGGTGGGGTGGGAAAAATAAAAACCATATAAAATATTCAAAACGGTTTTGACAGTGTTTTACCACGGATTTTCCAATCCAAATCTCGTTGCATAATTTAGCAGCAGAATACAGGTGCTGAATACACTACGCTGTTACCCCACACGTTCATTGAGAAAGTCTGTATACAAACGAAGCAATTTACTTTTCTGGTCGAAATAAGGTCTCGGGAAAACGTATTATTTTTATTCAAATATGTAGACCGTATATTATAATATAGTATATTGCCACCATCGAACTCGATCAAATGGACAAATCGTATACGAGATTTCAACACATTTTAAAATATATATGAAATAAATTCGAAAAAAACAAGCACTAATATTTAAAACTAAAACACATGCGCACAATCACAATTGTTTCGTTAACATAAAAGATCAATTTAAGTTGTTGGAATGGCGTTTTCCATATGTTTATTTAATTAAAGTCCAGTTTACTAAAACTAGTACAATTAACATAATTTATCGCACTCCGAAATCATTGGTTTTTTTCTTTATAATTTATAATGAAAATTATAATATAATATATCGCAATAAATATGTTATATCACGTACATACAGAATACATTTTAAACTGAACTTAATATCATACACATATATCCTTGGTTGAGCTTGTTTTGGACTGAAAAATATTTATATAACTGTAACATATATTTTAAAAGTATAATATTTTATGACATAACTATTTAAATTTGTCTAATGCATTAAATATTTTAAAGTTTTATTATTGAAACTTTAACACCTGAATATAATTTTTCATTAATTTTATTCATTCCAAAATAAAATATTGATATTTGATTGGATTTTGTTCTGTGTAAAAAATGAATTATAGCTTTAAATCTTAATATACTCGCAGTTACATAATATTATTGAAAATATAAAGATTTTATCAGCATTTCGATGACTTTGGTAAGAAATATGTATACCTTTGATATTTTTTTTCGCAGTTCGACCACGTTTTAATTTTATATAATATTATTTTTATAATTGAAACAATGTAAAAAATATTGTGTAAATTCCGTTTTTTGTTGGTCAAAATGTTATGAATAATAATTTCAGTAATTAATTAAGTTAAACGAATTGCTTTCGATTTCTTAATTTAAATTCTTATATTACAGGAATGATTGAAAGATAAGTGAAGTTTCTATTTGAAATTAAAATAAAATTTTTGTTGTATCACTGAAATAATAATAGTAAATAAAATGAAACAGTATTTTATTATTTTAAAAACTACGATATCTTAAGCACGTTTAACTTGTGAATTTTTTATTTCGATACGACTCCTTAGTAAAAATGAACGATATACAGGTGCTTAAAGTAAAATAAAAGAGTAAATTACTTTTTATTCTGAATTTAACTTCACTATTTTCCACTTCGATTTCAATTTTATCGTGAAACTCAATAAAGCTATGTGTGTAATCTTTCGGTCGAATTCGATTTCTATTATAGACTCAAATGTTATTTTTAATCATACGTTCCTGCGATGTCCGATGAAAGTAATTTTTTATTTAGGCTTGTCAAAATGTGATATCAAAGGTTGAGAAAGAGTGGACGAGTTTTATTTTTCTTTCTGTCCCAGCAGCAGTAAATAATACTGTATTCTCGGTAATTTGACAACGGACCCTCTTAAAGAGCTTCTCTGTAAAAAGCCATAAAACCAAAATAAAAATGTACTATATATCGTATTCTTAATAGCCACTTAAGTTTACACCAGGGTAATAACTTTGACTTTTTGTTTTCGAGATTAAATGATGTTTATATAATACACCAAATAATAACAGATAAATGACTAGTAGGCTATAGCTATATATATATATATATATATATATATACTTAAGTCTACTCGCTTTTGGTAAGCGTAATACGTATCTAAATACAGACAACACAGTTGTGAAACACTTATTGTAATGTGATAATGTTGATGAACGAGAACAACAAATTTTAATTAATTAAGTTTGGAGTCTTAACATTAGAAATGTTTAAATAAAAACCAAATGCGCTAGAAACTGATAAAATGTTTTCTCCAATAATGAATACGGAGAAAATAATAAAATATTATGGCTGTCTACTTATATGCGCTTTTAACATTACGTATTGAAAAATCATGTGGATATATAAAATATTCCTGATTCATAATTAATTTATGTATCTCTTTTCTCTGAATATAATTGTTTTCAAGTCTATAGAGATGCTTTTTTAGGTTAAAGGACAGAATAAATAATAAAATTAATATCGCTTAATAAATTTCGTTTCAAATGAACTTGTGTAATTTATATGAAAAGTAGTCCTTGTTAGATGATATCAGTATTATGATAAATTCGTAATTGAAAATTAATTAAATTATACTGATTAAATTATACTTACTATGCAACTTTTAATAAAAATAACTTAAATACTTCCTTTAATCGTGATATTGCTGTATCGCGACGTTTTAAATTGATTAATATTCTATAAAAAAACAATAATTACTACGAACCATAAAATCAAAAATAATCAAATTAATAAACATTATATATTTATGCATACTGTGTTGGTTTTTATAAGTTTTTCCGAAGAAAGTACTTTGATATTATATTATAATATATTAAGACACAAACATTTTTAACCCATAAATAATTTATTACTTAAATGTAATTCTTATACAAATTAAAAAAACATAACATAACATTTTAAACCCTAGAGTCTCGAACGAATAATATATCACAGCCTAAACTCGGAGCCTGTGGGAAAATTCCAGACCCCCTTGATCTCCCCACCGTAAAATCACCACTGTATGCTTAAACAAATATGCAATATTTTTACGTATTATAAACACCAATTGAAGAAACTTATTTTTAATTGTATAATAAAAATTATTTAACAATTTAAAATGAAAAATAAATCAGGAACTCATTCAATAGAGAACACCTGCATAAATCTTAAATATTATTTAATTACATTTCAAAAAATAAACGTAGGCAACATAATATTGACAGGTTATTTGTTCCCCTGCTAAATTATATTTTTAGCTTTTTTTTACTTACATTTTAAAGTAATATTAAGTATTATTAAAAAAAGTGATTGTTTTTTAAATTTAATAGACCAAAAAATCGTATAGATTTCTTAAAATCTGATGTTCTATACCATATTTCCGAGGTTTTCTGAGTATATTTTACACTCAACTATTCAAAGTGTCTTAGAAACTATTTTTATCGAAGCACCTATTGCACAGGTACATATTTTAAATGTGTTTTCTATATTTATTTAACTTCATTAGTTGTAAAAACCTTATAAATTTATTTTTTATACTTGATTTGTTTTAATTTTATTTCCATTGAACAATTGTTGTTTTTATTTAAATTAATTAGTATACTACAATTTTTATGATATTTAAAAATTAAACAAGTGAATTCCATAATCTAATATAAAAAAATTAAACATTGTAATCAATATCTAAGTATATTTATATTAAGTCTTGGTCAATTATTGCTATATCATAATATTTAAGGTTAACTTAATTGGTAAAATCTTATAAATCAAACAAATATATTAATATTTAACGTTTTGTATACTATAAGATTAACAAAATCATAAATAAAAAAATATTTATATTTATTGTAATCTTTAAGTTAATTATTCTAATACATTTAAAATACATACACAATATTATAGTCTTATTAATATAAATATATACATTTTATAATATTAATTAAAGTAAAATACTAAATATAAATAACATTTATATATATTTGATATCTGATGTAATATTAACCATAGGAAATAATTTGTATAAAAAAAAACCATAACGAAATCTGTCATAATTTTAACAAGAACTTAAAATCTTAATTAATCAACTATAATTAATATTTGTATAAATCTATATTAACATAATATAATTTATCGGTGTAGTACTTTCGTCAACTTATTGATCAACTATGTTTTTAAATATATTTATCACAGAAAAATGTCGAATGAATAAAATAAAGTTAGCTTTTTAAAACACTCATAAAAACGTAATAAAAGATTAGGAAGACAAATGAATAAGCAATTAGCTGCATAATGGATATGATAAGGTTATTATTTTTCGGGTTGCGTGATCGGTACGTTACTACTAATTGTATCGATGTATTTTTTCTGTGCATTGTTAGATATGCTAAAATAAAAAAAGAAACAATATGATAATCTTCATCATTACTATAAGAATTATTAACCTACCTAATACATTCTTCCACTTCTTCTAGTGTATCAGAAAGGTGATTGCCTGTCTCCGGTAACATAAGTACAGATAATCCGCCGATGACACTAACTATTCCCAGTACCATTAATGGTAAAACAGAACTAAACGATGACTGAAACAAATGATAGTTGCAATCAAGGCACATTTCTATTTTTCACGTGTCCTTTTTTTTTTGTACTTACAAGATCCCAAAGGTACGGAACCATGATAAGCGCGATTCCGGCTGGTATATTGGAAGTTCCTACTCCTAAATTCCTTATGACCGTTGGAAACAATTCAGCCGTGTACAATGGCATAATGACATTTGCCGAGGATACCGAAAATTTACCGGCCATCACCAATGATAGCGAAACCCATTTTTCCGTATCTATAAGGAGAAGCATTCAATTGGCTGCATTCGAATTGGGTCCCGAATTAAAAACCACTACACTAGTTGGGTCCCAAATTGTTTTAGGTACTACACTAGTTGGATTTCGAATTATTTTAGGTACTACACTAGTTGGGTCTTGGATTTTTATAGGTATTACACTAGTTCCTGAATATTTTTTGGTAAGTACTATATTATATTAACATTTTCCTCCCCATTTTAACAGGCATAGATAGTCATCTATGATATATTTAAACCACAGGTATGGTTAAAATGTTTTTTATAGATTTTTTTTTGATTTTTTAGTTTCTTTTCCATTATTTTTTGTTTATATTATATAATGATTTTAACATTTTTAATATTTTTACCAACAGAATTCTAATAATTTATATTTTAATGGAAAAAAAATTAAAAAAAAAAAAAATCTATAAAAAACATTTTTAACCATACCTCTGGTCTAAATAGATCATAGGCAGTCCTAAGTCTGTTAAAATGGCAAGGAAAATGTTAGTATAATGTAGCACTCACCAAAAAACATTCAGGAACTAGTGTAATACCTAAAATAATTCAGGACCCAACTAGTGTAGTACCTATAAAAATACGGGACTCAACTAGTACACTACCTGTGATTAGCCCCTAGTACTCGGGACCCAACTCGGATGCTCCGGTTCAATTAACTGTGTATCGAGCAACATAATGAAAAACAATAAATCAATAAATACCTGATGGTATAATTGTAGTAAACAGGCACGCTATTCCTCCAGCTACCATGGTGATGCATAAAGGTAATCTTCGACCCATTTTGAGCAATATCACTACGCTGATCAGTATTGATGGAATCTCGACCAAACCTAAAAATTAAAAATCTGAAGTTAAAGTACATTCGCTGATACCTTAAATCGATATTGAATCGCATAACATAATATTATTGTGTATACGTTTAATGATTCATCATAATTTAAAATTATATATCGATAGTATAACCTATTTCTATAATACAATATTAAAAAATAAATTATACATTACATTATACTATATTACAAGATTAAGCTATGACTATTGTGTCAATTACTGTTTTTAAATTACCAGATATTATAGTATTAACGTAAATATTTCCACCGATGTTGGATAGATTAAGTACAAGACCATAGTATACTAGGTACAGACTGAACCAAAGTATATATAAAACAAGTGAAATTTTCCTTATATTTTTGGTTCGGAACAAATCTGAGACTCGAACTTTAGGTTTGCCATTAATCTCGAATTTGCTAATACTCTGAAAAAAAATACAGTCAATGAAATGCTAAATCTAACTATCATTTAAATATATATTGTAACTAAATTCAAAAATATTATGTTTGCATTTAGCTTTTTAAATATATCAAGTCTTACAGTCATTAAATTTATCACATTTAGAATGTGTCGATTTGTTTTAATAATGTACTGCAATTTTAATAACCTGTTGATATTATAATAGTTATAACAGATCTCGATTAACATCTTGTCTCTGAGTCTAGATGATTCAATAGTAAATCAATGATATATTAACTTTCGAGCTCATTTCCAAACTACTAATTACGTGAATGAGTCTTTAGTGGTAAAATTTGAATTTTTTCGATTACAGGATATTTTGCGTAAAATTTAGTAATTGATAAATTAGTTTAAGTCACAATGTTCAAAATATTAACAGACCAAATAATATAAGGTTAGTTGTGATGGATACAGCTTAAAAGGAAAATACTGAAAGTTCTAGAATGTTCCCCTGCAGTTCTTAACTAGATATATCACTTTATAATTAAATAAAGATATTTCAAGTTTTCCACTCTAGATGAATTTGTTTCTCGTAACCACTGATTAATATCAATCCCACGCAAACAGTTCTATTTTAACTAAAATAAAAGTTTTAAATTAAAATAATGTTTATAAAAATAAGTTTCAGTTCGTCTGATCGTATGAATTTAAAGTCAAATCGTTTTTGACTTTAAATTTTTGAGACACTGTTAATCACGTTCGGCGTATTCTTTTCCGATATAGAATCTTTAAATCGGCTTTTAACTTACAACTTCAGTACAGGTTTTAATTAACAACCTTGAGTAAGTTCATGTAATGGTTAAGTAACCTATAACTATCTAAACTACGATACGGTCTACGAAGGAAATCATTTTAAACAATAATTTAAAGCGTTCAGTTCAGTGACCGCATCAGAACAATTTTTCCATCATCTCCTGTGAAAATTTTGATATTCATTATATATTATTAAGATAAGCTATTTTAAGAATACAACTATATTATAAGCAAAATAATTTTTAATTTATTAAGTTCACAAAACTATAGGCAGTTAACTGTAAATACAATGAATACCCAATACACAAGTTCTTCAAAACATTCAAGTTTGTTGTTAGAATTTTTAATACTTACACAGAATTAATTTTAAAGCTTGCATACAATATGTTCGTATGTTTTATAATTTAATGTTTACTTACTTGATTGAGAATTTTATCTATATTAGCTGGTAATGGATTGTTATTGATTTTAGAGGCCTTAATTAAAACTTCCTTGGTCTCTTCGACTTTACCCATGGCCAATAACCACCTCGGTGATTCTGGTATAAACCTAGTAATTTATATTATTAGAGTTGATTTTTACCATGCTTCTATTTATAATTATATATTTGCATACCAATGTAAAACCAAAAAAAATACTGCGGGCAATGTAACACACCACTGCAACAACCTCCATCCTCTACATATGTATGCAATGCCGGAAATAATTATATAGCTCATCGGTACTGGGAGCAAATAAAGTACCCCTGCAATTGTTAACCATTTACCGCCGACCAGTTCCATACCTATGAACAATAAAAATCAGTGATTAATTTATTTTCGAAGTTATAAGATCGCCAACGAAATACTTACACAACACAAAACCGCTAAAGACAATGCTCACACAGACGAATCCCAATATAAATCTTAATACCATATACAATTCAAACCAAGGACAAATGGCAACTAAAATACCGAGAGTCAACTGCATAATTAAAGAAGCCATTAACGTCTTTTTTCTACCAAATCTGCAAGTATAAGACAATACATGTATTAAGTAAATTGTGCATATATTTATACAAAATAATATATTATGTTTTATCATTTAAAGAACGTAGTATACCTATAGTAAAGTGATTAATTTAGTGTAAACTCAATTGAATTCTCAATTAAATTTACTTCAAATCGATAAGTTTATTATCATCTAATTTATAAGATATTTCTGTTTAATAGATAATAATACTTTATCTAATTTATATATTTCCAACAATTATGGGTATTATAAATAATAGTTATCCAAGTATTGTGATGTTTAAACGAATTGTACAGGCCATCGAACAAAGAATAAGGATATTTAACTACATTTTTTAGATGCAAAGAAAATAGTATGAAAAAATAAAGAGAATTATGAACTCTGCACTCTGATATGTTATAAAATTCTCCATTTCGTTAATCCATTAATTATACTTGCAAAATTAATACGTGTAAGTAAAACAACTATGAAATAACATTACTTACAATTTACTGAATAATAATAATATTAATGCAGTATAAATTAGGTAATATATCTATCTTAGGAATGAATAATTTAAACGCAATATTAAAATATACGTTCTTTGAGTTTAAACAAAAACATCAACTGCAGTAGGTAAGTATGTGAATATTTTAATGAATTTCGTTACCAGGGTTTAACAGTATTGTAATCAGTTCATCCAAATAATTTTCATAATCCTTTTAAAAGTTTGTACCCTTTTTGTAGAATTATAAGAGATTACTGTATGAATAGTTGTGTTCGCTCGTTAATGTTTTAAAGTTGTCGACATTTGGCTTACCTGTCAGATACGAGACCGGAAAAGAAACCTCCAAAAGCTACACCCATCAAAAACATCATCTCGGCAAAGTTTTTTAATTCTTTCCGGTCGCAAACCAGATTCCACTGTAAACACAATACATTTTAAATTAAATAACAACTATAATTTGTTAGTAATTTTTTAATTGCTGTTAAAAATTACTTCAGAAATTATCGTATCCCCGAACTCTGATGTATTGAATTGCCACGAATTACACATTTTAATCTTATCATTCTGTGTGTTCCTTTTTAATAATTCTTCATAACTATTGTTTTCAAGTAGAATTTCGTAATTCAAATCACGATAAGAACAAGAGTCGTATGGTGAAGTCTAAATAAAAAATTTAAGTAACGTTTAGTAAACGGTAAATTAAAATAAAATCATCACCATTTATTAAACTCGTATGACTTTTTTATATCGTATAATTTTATTAGTAAAATAAAACGTGCAAACAGTAAAATATAATTTTGATAAATATCTTTACAGTCGTGTATTAAACATACTAAACAATTTATAATTTAAAACGAATTAATAATATATTAAATATTCATAGAGTAATAATCCATAAATGGAAATATATGTTTATAATATGCATTTACTGTTTCAATAACATTATGAAGTAATATTCAAGGATATTGACATCACAGGCTTCAACAATTTCAGTTTTTTCTAATAGGTACGTACAATTAAATAATACTATCTAAAATTCAACTCCATTCTATACTATGCAAATTATATTTACAATTACAAAATTTAATTTGTTTGAAATTTAAATTTATATAATAAAAAGTGTGTAGTTTTGTAATACATATATATATACATAAACTATATCTTAACGAATTAATATTTTGAATTTCATTTAGTGCTTACAACATAATTTTGATAAGTATAATATTATTGTTACTTTTGTTTTCCATAAAAAATAATCATTATTCGATTAAAAGTAAAATAAATGTAATAAATATAATAAACTTTTTCTTATTAATTCCACTAAACTTAAATGATACCATTAATTATGTTTATGTCGTGCATTATCAGATCTAATTGAAATTTAATTTTTAAATAATTTTTTATGCCTATAGCTGCTACAACGTAATAATTTATAAAAATAATATATATTACACAAATAAGTTTTTGATATTATTATAATTTATATGTAATAATAACACATGCACTTAAGTTAAAAATTAGTTTTTAAATTATATCCTTAAGTTTATAAATTGGTGATTAATTATTTATGGTTTACGCCATCCGTGGCGTATTAATGACTTATTCATCTTGGTAGTCCTACTTTTAATGAAACTTTAAACTTTCAATAAAATTAACATAACCAACATTTCTGACTCACATCAAGTTTGATTCCGCTGGATAAAATTTTACAGCAAATATCTTTATTTCTTTATAAATGATAAATTTAATTATTTACTCTTTGAACATAAATATAGTAAATAGAAAATCATATTAACTCAGTTTAAAGAATTATCATAGTACATTTTTATTTATCTGTCCTTTCAAGATTATTCAACATTTAAATTTATGATTACTTCAATTTTTTTTATTTATGAATATAGCTTTTTTAATAAAAAATATCATCAAAGAGATAACAAAAAATCTATACGTATCTCTGATAATCTTTATCAATACATTTATTACTACTTAAAATTAAAAGTGTAAAAATTATTTTTATTTTTGACACATTATTTATGTTGGTGTTGATTTGTTTTTCATATAATACAACTTAAAACTATGCCGATCGCTAAACCATAATATACAACATGCATTCAATAATAAACATTTCGTTCGGCGTTATTATACGTAATTCACTTGATTATACAATAAAGTTTAAAATGTAGAACAAATGTAGAACTACACCCGTATTACGTAATTTAAATCATAATATATATTTTGTAAAATGTCATTCTTTATTCACGATTTTCCTGTACTCCCTCCCATAATAATTTCATTTGTGCTTTACCTTGGTCGACGACACACTGAATACGCCACTTAAATTCTTCCATTGGTCCACAGATATATGGTGCAGCACGCCCGGCGGTGGCGTACACCAGAAGTCTGTGTCTGCCCCCTGGAACGTTAATACGAATATATGCCAGGTACAAGGCAAGTTCAACAAGGACAAAATCAAAGTAAGGATGGCTTGCCATCGGCCAAATTCTCCGATCGCCATAGACACTGGATCATCGTATGTTTTCTCCGTCCGTTGATCATCTTTGAAAACTCCAACGTTACCTGAAAGATGAAAAATAAAAAAAATTAAATATTAACTTCAGGTTCAACAAAAAATTTTATTTTCAACGTAATAGCCTACACGTCATGCGAAATGCTAACTGATTGGACACCGCAAGTAAACCACAATAATGTATTGAAATACATATACAAGAAATCGTTTCTTTCCTATCAATGCCAATTAATATCAAAATAATGAATGTTTTTTAAATATGAATACAATTCAATAGTATTATTATATACTATTCTTGAATAATATTTTAATGTTCAATCCAGTAGACGATAAACTACATTTTAAATGTATTTAATTTTATTTCGAGCAGGCAAAACGGACGAGCCTGACGTATCGCTAAGAATGATACAATTTTATGCATTCATTTAGTACAATATAATATAAATAGATGCTGAAAAATGACAGGTTACTCATTGAAAAACAAAATTCAATGCAATGATAAATAATAATGTTGGTGTTTACCTCATCGAACAACAAATGATCCAAATGATCTACAATTATTAAACAACACATGATATTTTCTCTGTATTTTATCGCATTTAAAACCACATTTATTAATCGACAGCAGGAAACAATAATACTGTAATAGTCCTTGAACGGTATGGAATTGCCATCGACATACATGTGTATGTGTGTGTCTGTGTGTTTGTGCGTGGAGAGAAGAAATTGTAATATATCGACAAACGCGGGGGTCCTTCTATGCGAACGTATACGCCGAGGATACAGAACAGAATAAAAATTAACTTCCGGACGTGTTTAGCCGGTACTGCATTAGATCCCGTTTACAAGCATCACAAATTACGACCGTAGTCGTTGCTGCCATTGCATCAATCACGAGCACCGAATGAAAGCGAAATTCGTTCTGAGTGTTTAAATTCTAATCGACTGACCGCCACCCATAAGTAATAGAAAACTGGATAAGATATCGATACTATTACTATTATCGCATGAACGTTTAGTATTGAGTTTTCGAGGTTACATTATATTTATATATATATATGTACATATATAAGATATTCGTTTACATTGAAACAGTTATCTATATACTCTCATAATAAATATTTTATTTATCACACTCATGAAATGTTAATGCTGTCTCTGCCGCGAAAAGAGTGTCAACATAAACACTATCTCTCCTATTAGATCGCATATTTGTTAAAGGGCAGATGGACAGTAGCGATGACTGAATCGCTTCTAACAATCATTTTTTTCTGATGCCATACGGTTTCATATTTGTCATTAATGTTAAATTACAGTTTGCATATTTTAATACTTGTTAAATATATTATATGCATGTACAATGCAATAAAAACGATGTATCATAAAAAATATCATAATACATGTAATAAATGTTATTAAGAAATCTACCTATCAAATTATGCGTCTATACTTAAAAATTTGTATTCAAAAACTTATAATTATACATTATTCAAATGAGAAGATAAAGCAGAGTCCACCCCTATAATGTTATTTGGGTCTTAATATAATCATCTCCTCGGACGAGCTTTAGACGTGCCACTGGTCTCGTGCTAAATCTATGTCTGTAACGTTAAGTTTCGTTAGCTTTTATCGATTTCAAACCGATTACGGGTGTTTCACTGTTTGCCATAACGTCCGTTGATCGTGCACGGCTAAAAATAATTCGCCTTCGGAGAAACATTTTTTGTTACTGCGATTGTTCGTAAACGTATTAGCCGTACACATAACATTTAAGTACGTACACATATTAAACGTCATATAATACCATGGTACCAAGGATAAAGTTCTTGATGTGTGCTTATGTATCTGTATATACATATACATACATACACGACCGATCTAGGTATATCGCACACTGCATACGTAATATTATAAATTGATTACATCTTTATACCTCTCTTCTTTCTCGCTCATTCTCTCGACCTCCGTTATTGCGTTCAGAAATACGTAGGCACACCATATATACAGATTGTGTACTCCATAACAGATCTGTGCGAATGTGTGTTATACATTTGAATAAAATATCGTTTTTCAATCGACTCCTTATTAAGCACCAACGTCTAACCAATTTGACAGCGGTATCTGTTGAGCTCAAAATGTCGAATGTGTATCGCGACGATCGTATTTGTTTATAATTATTTCAAAAAAAGTTTCGAACAATGATATAACATCTTAAGTGACATATTAACCGAGGTCCCATGATGTCAACATACACTAAAAAAAAATAAAAAGCTTTCTTATCAAATTTCATCAAACGTCTGTAATGTTTTTTTTTTTTGGTGTAATTTAATTGGTATGTAATAAGCAGTACCTATAGTATAGTTTTATTTGTTTACATTTGAGAGCAGTGTTTATTCATCATCACAATATTCGAAAAATTAATTTTAACGAATATCAGTGTATGAGATGTACATGTGTTTGTAAATACTCGCGATGGTAAAATTCGATGTGATGAATTTTAAACTTAAAAATATTTATTATATATTTAAAGAATAATCGACGGGGCCGAATCGTCTGAATTCTTAACATTCAATAAAATAACTCAGTGTTAGCTTTGTACAGAAAGCCATTAACTTGAACCATAAAACATAAAATTACTCATTTTGTCAAAAAAAATACAAACGGTTGCTGGACACAATTCTATATTATTTCAAAACGTTTTTTTTTTCACTTTTTTTCACTTTTAACAATATAAAACTGTAAAGAAAATTTAAAAATTACCGGAAAAAAATATCTCTTACATCCAATTACCAATTTTTAATTTATACTGTAAGAAACATTTGATATCAATATACAAAGAATACAAAACTTTGAACAAAAAAAAAAAAAGAAGGGGAAAAATTTAGAAAGACATTATTCTAGAACATTATTTTAATTTAAAATATATCAAGTGTAAATGAAATATACAAACCTGCTTTCCATTGATATAAGTAAAATAATATATGGTACAATTTTATAGTATACCATCTAGTTAAGATAAAAATATAACATTAGCTTAAAAACAAATATTATAAAATACGATTCGTATATGAAAATCAAACTAGTATATACACATATAAACTAGGGATGAGGTATCACGTCATCGTTTTGATCATTGTGTGACTAATAATTATTTACACTTATTTGTCTAAAATTTAAAGAACGACCCAAAATTTAAAAAAAAAAATTAGTTACACCTGTAAAAAGTTTTAAATACGAGTATGTCACTGAAGATTGACATGATATTGACCAATAGTGATGATAAATTAAAAGATAGATTTTAGCCGCATCTATTACGCAAACCAATTTTAGATTATATGTTTTATACAAATATACTATACAGTCAACAAGCACCTAAGCTTCAATCCTATAATACATTCTATATAATTATACCAAACTCGTACGTCGATTTCATAATTCCCTGAACGTATAGTTATTCGGTTAAATATTAGCTACACAATGGGTTTTTTTTTTTTTTGTAATAATTTAACTTCCAACATAGAGATTTTTAATGAAATTAAAAACAAACGATATATAATTATTTTTATGAATAGACCTATTAAAATTATAAATATTGTATATCGCCTAGTTACTATTCTGCTGTAAAGAAGCTTACGACTGACCACTCTTGCGTGTAAAAAAGTATAACATCGCTGAATTAAGTGAATAAATATCGCTTTAAAATATGTTCAGCTAGAAACTTATGCAAATTTAATGAAATTAACTCTATATAATGTAAATTTGTTTTTATCGAATTGGCGATCGGGAAACTCATGACATTTTAATTTTATCTCTAACAATAATAACTATACCCGGGAAATTTCAAAAAATATTATTATAGAAACATCGTCGTCATTATTCGTTCAAACTTCAGAGTCATGGCTATTTATCATTATTTTTTTTTTAAATACGTGGACCGTGAAATTTGCAAGGAAATAAAAGCATAATTTTCCATGTATAATTGCATGTGTAACCACTTTCGAACTTTATACATTTTTTAGCCAATTTAATAAAATATTAGCATATGACCTCGACTCTTATTCATTTGGATAATTGTTTTCCACAGTCCGGGATTTTACGTATAAAATTCATATTAAAATGTATTTAACGTTCCATTCTAAGATATTTAAATAAAACACACGTCATTTTTTTCGCACTGAAGATTCTAGTATGATTGAAATACTGCTACAAACCCGTCTTTTAAAAAAAAAATAATTATCCTTAAGATTATTTGATTCACTCATAAGCTAATAATAGTAACGTTGCTGAATAAAAATAATCGAACAACAGTGTTCGTGTGGGGAAAATTTAAATTATATTGGTATATAAGGTGTGTGGAAACAATGAAGTGATCGGAATCAAAAATCGATTAAAAAGGAACTTGGCTGTTCAAAACCAATTCAAATTTTTTGGAAAAATTCATTTATTCGTCATATTTTTTATTTTTCTAGCCATATTCTGTGTTAGTATAATAGTATACATATTAGTTAATAATCTGTGTTTATTTCTCAAATGGTTGAAATAAACCTTTTTTTAAATATTTACTGTTCTAAACAGCATTAATTTCTTATTAAATTCTTTGCAGTAGTTAGAAACTAACGCCAATGAAATAAATTCCAAGAACAAAACGGTAAGAAAATATAAGTAAACTTGTACTAAATACTTGTTAAGATGGAATATTTTAAGTATTTGAATAAACTTAACATTATTTTGAATCGGTTTTCAAATGCGTTAATTTATATATTTGAACTTTATTACTGTTCCTCGCTGAAAGTGTAAGTGATGAAGTTCTGTTGGATAATTATTTTGGTACATAGTATTTTCACAAAAAAATCTCGTTTTTAACATTAACAAACAATTTTTCCTTCTTTTAATAATAATACTATTTACTAGAAAATCAAACAATTTGTAAGAGATATTTTCTTTTCTTTAATTTTTTTCTTTTTTGCCACAGATCAAAAGGACGTAATTCCTACATAAATCATATAGACTATTAATAAACGTTCTGCAACAAAAATCGATTTACAGACATATTGCACGAACTTCGTTGGGATATTTCTAAATTAAACTTCAGAAACAACAAAATGAAATCTACTGCATCCGTGTAATCCCGAAATATAGAAGGGTTCCGAAATTGGTTTCAAGTGTTTTTCTTTTATTTTTTTCCAGTCCTTCAAATTTTCGTTTGCACCCCACGTATTATTTTGTAGGGTTTATTATTTCGCTATACAATATTTTCAAACATCTTATTGATAAGTTGAATTTAATAATAAACATTATATTTTTTTATTTTTTCAATGTATACTCAAGACCCTTAGATTCTCGTATAGCTAATTCAGAAACTGAATTTCATATTATTTTAAAAACTTTAAAGTGGGTAAGTGTATATATTTCATAATCATTTTAAAAATAATGAGTTTGGTAAATTTTATACGTGAATACTTATAATTTAAGACCAATGCAAATTCATTATTCTTTTTAGGTGTTTCTTAATAATTTAATACCTGGTATTTTTTTTTATCATTATTATTATTATTATTTAAGTTAAATATTAATAAATTACTTATCTCCAATTTTAGAAAATAATACTGCCTATGAATCTAAAAATGTAATTAAAAAATAGAAATTGTTGCTTAATATATTATGTATAATATTCAAAAACAAATATGAAACATAATATTTTTATATTTTTAGTTAAAAAAAAACACGAATAAGAATTATTTTATATAAACAAATCATATCATTCACTAAATATATAGTATTTAACAGAAAGTTATTTTACCTACTCAGATAAAATATATTATAAATAAAATTCTTACTATTAAAACAACGATTAATATGATATGTATATTATGCGTGTACGAAACGAAGCTTTTGTAAACAAAAATTTAGACTGCAGTGAGGATTCTGATGAATGTAGTTTTGAAGTTAGAAAACGACCAACATACCCTTCAGAGTTTGTTTAAGGCTTCATCCCTTCGTTCAAGTACACAGTCGACGCATTCGTGGGAATTCGTTTTATCAACACAGCTTACCGCAAAAATGAATCCGCATGAATACTCGCAGAGTTATTTGATATCATTTGAATGCACACCCCCGCGAGCATTATAATATGCCGAATTGTCAGCACAACTTCCCGCCACGCCCTTAATAATTGTGCGTTGTCAACTTCCATTATATTGTCTGAGTACAAGTTATGAGTGTTCTTTGCAGAGGTATACACAGCTCCAGTTTATTTATACAATTCACAATTTCGACATTTTATAAGTTTAACGCGTATTATTACACGGTATAACACGCATCATAATAATTTAGTCTTAAAAGAAAAATTAAAAACTACCGGGAAAATTATACCCATTTAAAATATAAACACGAACTCAAAGTTCTTTGAAAATAATTTCAAATAGGTACTCTCAAAATGTTTAAGATCAAGTGGAAATGTTTAAAAACCATAACTTCTATTCTGATTAACTGTGATAACTGTGAGACATTTCTATAGAGTGTTTCATTTTTTTTTTTCATTTTTTCACATAAAACATTTTATTTTTATCGACTATAAATCAATTAAAACAACGTAACAAGGACTAGTTGCTCATCACCTTGCCGAAGCATTTAAAGTATTGAAACTCTGTGTTTACAATTAATAAATTTAGACTGTACTGTTTCAGATACTTATCGAATACTTGATTTAAAAAACTGTTAACTTAATACGATACGTTTAGTTAAGTGTGCTTAAATACGTTTACTGAAATACTTTAAAAGACTGACGATGTAATATACATTACGCACGCTTTCAATACTATCGCCCGTAATAAACATTTACTGCGCTGTGGCACGGGTCATTTTTCGATTTACTCGAGACAACTCGGAATGGTTAAATTGTAAAAAGGCGGAGTGTGTGTGTGTGTGTATGCACTGCGTATATATCGTAATACATGTTATAGTTATAAATGTAAAGCGCTAAAAACATGTCCAGACGGACACCGTTTCGTTATTATTGTCCTCTATATTGGCGTTAACTATTATATCCGTAGTTTAAAAGGCGTTAAACGACAACGAAACCTGATGAAATGGCTCTCGATTTTTTTTTTTTTTAATGGATAGTTAGTAGATTAGAAAATAGACCTATAATTGTATTGTAAACGGACCGCCATCGAAACGCGGGACGCACCGAAAACCCCAGCGAAGACCATCGTCAGTACGCATACGCGTATACAAACAACATACACAACACCGAGGCTGTCAACCCATTGAAACACAGCCCACGATCCGTTCATTAAGCAAGATTAATACTTTCTATTATAGTATTGTGTTATAAACACTTCAATGTCAACGAGCGACATTAAATGGGTGACCACTTTTCACTGTTTCCAGACAATGTTTACGGAATATGATTTCATATTTTCTTTTCACGTCTAAATCATTTGATCAGATACAATAAATGTTTTTAAATCGGTATACGTGGTACGTTTATGGACAATGACGAAGAAAATAAAAAAATAACGATTAAATAGAAAACAATATTTGTCTAACTTCTATTTAATACTCCTGCAGAATATATACTATTTTTAGTAAGTGTGAAACAAAGATTATACGAGTATTGCAATTGTCCCATCATATAATGTAAATATAGAAGCAAAGTTCATCGGTCAACTGAATACATTTTTTTTTCTGTAAAACTTTATAATAACAATAATAATAATACAATTAAATTTTAACGTGTTAAAATAAATTTTAATACTATGTTGGTATATATTTTAAATCCTTCACTTTTACTAAACGGAGATAAAATACGTAGTGCGTGCGTACATGTACATATATAATAAAATATATCATTACATTAGGTCATTTCGAAATAGCAAATCTAAATATAATTTAAACAGCGTTAATACACTAACATGTCAACACACATACTGATACTAGATTATCATTAATTTGATCGTAATTACTTACCTATTTGTTAATCCCATTGTATTAATATTTTCATAATATTATTATTTAATATCTCTTTAAGATTAATATGCATGCGATAATGTTGTCCCATTTTTAAATTGAGACATTTATATCGATCGTTGATCGGCAAAAATAAAAATAACAGTTTTATTTATTGATGTAATCATACATTTTATCGAATTAAGATATGACTTTTTGAAATAAAAACATATGCATATCAATATACTTATTTTTTTTATATATAATCGTAGCAATCGAATTCGTCTAGACTCTAAACCATTTTTGAATATATTCTAAATGTTTGTACTAATACAATTTTTGACAACTGCAATTTATTCATTGACGTATGATATCATATTGAAAAATGATACAAAGTTTATTTCAATGAAATTTTATATTATTTACTTATTTATTTATTCATTTACATTCAGGACAAGAATAACAATAAATGAAGCATTCCATTAGTTGTTTAATTATTCAATAGTTATAGCTTATAACGAAATAACATAAGGTATTCATATTAAACATGTACATCGGTATACCTACGTAAAAGAAAACATGTAGATAACCACAAAAATAATAAATTTAATCTATGAAAAAATATAAATATAGGTCAGTTAATTACAATTTAAAAAATATTAATTACAGATTTAAAAAAATATTGTTTTAAAGATGATTAATTTATAGATGAAATCATGTTTTAATCAATAACAGATAACATAAATATTGTTTAAGTACCCATATTTCTTATCGTAAAAAGAAAAATAATATTAAGATCAGTTACTTTATTACGAAGAAATTAATCGATTTATTTGAAAAATATATTATTAGATATTTAATTATTATTTTAAAACTCTTATTAAAAAAAAAACAATTATCATTATTGCATAACATACGAGTAGTTCAACGACAATTTTCTATATTTAGAATAAAAATTAAGTTATTAAAACACTGTCGTTAAATTAATATTTCAAATAACAGCTTGCAGTATATTTTATTTTAATACGATTTTATTAACGTTATTTTTCAAATAATACAAATGATTTCTTTAAATTTTAGGAGCAATTAACCGGAATTAACCGGATGCAAATCAAATTCCAGCTTACCTTCACTGCATAATTAATCGGAAATCATTGAATAGATAAAAATAGTTCACTTTCAAAATATTTTGATAAATGGTAAACGAAAAGTACTAAACTTTTATCTAATAGCTATAATATAATGGATAGTATATTTAACTTGGTACGTTTTCCGGTGAGTTTAGTAGTTTTTACTTCCGAAAAAAATGTTCAAAAATGTTCATGTTTATAAAAAAGTTAGACAGCATTTATTAATATAAAAATTTGATATATACACATAGTACATGCACAATAGGTAGTAGTACTACGGTATTATGTATAACTAAATAAGTTAAATAGTTAATTTTCATTTGGATGTTCTATCTCCACTCGGTGACCAAATTTCTTAACACAAATTATTTTCCTATAGTCAGCGCAATATCTGATAATTTCTCAATCCGAACACTTAATTACAATACATAATAATATTGCCAATTCGATAATATCGAATTTGGAATTATCGGGTACCTACCTAAATAATATATACCTATTCATACACAATCCAAAATCGCGAATGCAGTTGTCTCACGGGAGAAATTACTTCAACAGCTGATGTGATAGATGGTTTATAGAAATTATAATTTCTCCCTGTTGGATTGACGAAAAGATAATTTTACAAGTGTAAAATATTACTACAGACAATATACCTATTATTATTAAACAACAATCGGCAGCACATGCTATCGTTTAGTTAACAATACTCAAAGCGTAACAAAACATAATTATATCGCGATCAAATAAAATCGTTCACGTGGTTTTAAGACGCCGATAATGTACGGCGTTCAAGTGTTTACAGTGAACGAATAATCTGTAATATTAAAATATGTCTATATCATTTCTTATGTCGAATTCTCAACATTTATCACATGTTCAAAATCGCTTACCTATATAATAATTACGTATTGAAACCATACATTTTCTACCACACGTGTTATTGTATTTCTTTCGATAACTACGAAAAAAAAAAAAAAACCGCAAGCGAATAACCATATATTTAACATTTTGAAATAAATTTTTATTACACAGTTCTTAGTTCAAAATTTTATTTTAAACTATAACACGATCATATAATCACAACATACTTATTTAAATATTCTGCTAATCTTGAGCCATAACGATCGCATTTTAGTAATTTTTTAGTTCAAAACAAATACTAATGTATAAAATTGTAAGTGATCAGCTAGTATAAATAAAAAAATAAGCGAATTATCGATAAATACATTCGAATAGAGTAAACGTTATTAAAGAGATAATAAATAACGATTGTAGAAAAACAAAAATAATCAAGGGGGACTGAACAATGGCAATTTTAAAATTTGCATGCCATATTGTGAAGTAAGTATATATTATTACAAGAATCGGTTTGTTTTAAGTTGTAGGACGTAACATTCTATTTACCTTTTCTATGTTTTGCGAAAGAAAAGTTAAAAATACTTTTTAAAAAAAAAAACAATTTAATTTTTAAATAATTTAACACCTTGACTAATTTAAATATTTAATTTTCTTCCGTTGTTTGTGGTTGATAAAGAAATGTACTTGAAATCAGACGACTTTTTGTGTTCGACCAAAGACTTCACAAAATAAACATAATTACACATCATAACTGTATGTATAAAATAATAATATATCATATCAATATTATAGTTAGATGAAAAATCTAAGCGCTAGTAAACTCGTCATGCTCGACGAATAATAAATGTCACAATATAACATTTACTATACGATTTAATATCATTTATAGACATATAAAAGTCTCATGTCTTCTACTAGAAATACGACTCCGAATGAAACACGGCTGTAAGGCGGCCACACGTGTGCGTAGGGAGAAAAAACAATTACACACGTCCTTCGACTTTTGTCAACTTGTGTGTGTGTGTGTGTGTGTGTGTGTGTGTGTGTGTGTGTGTGTGTGTATTGTGCGAACTACAAAAAACGATCAACTGTCGTGCATATGAATTTGGGGGAAAAGAAACAGACACACCGAAAGCCCTAAGGGGTAAGTCCATAATAAATTGCAAAAACAGTTAAGGTGTAGTAATAATCGATAGGAAAATACTGTAAATACGACATATGTTACAGATTTCGAAAATACCTTGTTTCTTACATATTTCTTGCGTGTTCTCATATTTTTATGAAAATATACTATTATGTATTATTTTAGCCTCGAGTTATTTTCTCTAGTACCAATCGTTTTTTGAGTGTCGACTACTCTGAAATTAAAGTAAATCTTCAATGGAGTGACGTAAATATTACAGTAATAACCTAGCTACCAAATAAACTATTTTACTTTTTCGATATTATAATTCTCTCTCCTCGGATTTCGAATTGACATGTCTAACTGGACTTATGGAATAAGACGCATAACAAATATACGACTGTTGCATTTTAATAACTATTATTAACTAGAAACGAAATGCAATTAATAAATTTGACCCGAAAATTGTTTAGTTACTTACGTATATCTTTGTTTATATAAAGATACTGCATATTAGTTAATATTAGTTAAAAATAATGATTAGATAGTATATTTAATATTCAATCAATAGTTATAACGATTCACGAGTTTGTATATCAACCAGAGTCAAATCTATATCCAAATTCTGAGCTTGATTTTTATCGGATTTTAAGCTTAGTATTAACAATTTGGGTAAAAATCATTCGATTTTTTTTCTTAATTTAACAAAAATCCCATAATTACAAGCAGTGTATATGCCACATACTCTATAGATCATTGATTAATATTTTTTTAACGAATCACACTCATAATCAACACTACATCGGGATGATAATCATTGTTGTGCGCGATTCTATTAGTGTCCAAATTTATACTTACACAAATATATATGCGTTATAATAATACTCGTACAATATTGGTCAACTATTTTCAAGTCGATAAAACATGTTACAATCATGATTAATTGTTTGAAACATTTGTGAATGTTAAGTTGTATCACGACGGTTTCGCACACTAAAAAATATCGTAATTTATAATAGTGATACGCATTAGAAATAATCAACACTCAGCTCAATATTATTATAACACTCGTGTGCATTACTTCGTAGACAAATTACAATTTTTAATTTTATAAAATTACAAAACTCAATTCTGTATGTAATTTAATAAAAATGCAATAGTTAACAAAAAAGAAAAAAAACCAACGAATAAACAGTATACATAACATTAAGTTTTATAGTAGATACGTAGTTTTAATCATAAATGAATCCCCAATTATGTTAAGTTATTCACATCAAAGAAATATTTATGTATATAATTGTTTCGCAATCAATTTTAAACCATCTTCTACAGTCGCTGGCAGTTGCAATCAGATGTGATGGAAAAAGTGAAATCTCATTGTTAACGTAATAATAATAATATGAAAAGAGACAAGTGGGTTAGTGGTTGCATGCTCATTTGTATATGTCAATTACGCAAGTTTATATTGATTATTATTATTATTTTTCTAGTCTAAAAATGAACTAGACATCGTGAGATATGTTTTGTTAACAAGAAAGTTCGTTCGTTCATATTTAATTAGGTTCAACGATTCAATTCAATTATCTAACACTTATAGGCATACACATATAAACGTTATTACGTTGAATTGATCATCGAGAGAATCGTTTCAAAGCCGCAAATTATACAGGGTAAAAATTGATTTAGGTTAAAAATTAATTGATAGACTTTCAATTCAAATGACATCGTCATCAATAATTTATTCGATTATTTCCTTTAAGTATGTAGACATTACATTAGCACGAGTTCGGCTTAAGTTGTTCATTTTTTTTTTTACACAATTCTGTGGGGCACTTCCATACTGTCCACATTTTCATATTTACCATTCGATAAATTAATTTCGTTAAGAAATTTTCTTCAAAAACAACTAATACTGCTTATAATATAGCTAATATACTCCGGGTTATTCGGATACGATGAAAACTAATGAAAAATCATGGGAACAAAATATAAGTCTTGTCGTATGTACATTGCCATTTATTGAAAACTAATAGAACTCTTCGGGCGCGTTCGGTGAACGAAAAACGATAGGTTTGTTTCGAGAATTGAGTGCAAATCGTGTGATACGTACTAAAATCACAGTACGTTGGTGTAAAACATTTTTTTAAAAAAAGAAACAACGTACACGATGGATTTGCGATCTTTACGCGTACATTATTTTCATATAACGTTTTGTTTTAAAATAATTTTTTTCAAAATGACTAAATGTTTATATACGGTAGGTACTCACGTTCGACGGTATAGTTCTTCGACTGTCTCCTGAATATCTTCGAAAATATCTTATCGATAACGAAAGTGGGTATCACCGTCATGACGTCGTCGGTGTACGGTGGCCGTTAGCACGCGACGCGCGCGTAACTCAATGGAGTCGAGCGAGGGAAATAAATAAATCAGTTGACAATTGAAATCATAACAATAAAAATATTGATCGTAATAACAATAATAACGATGATGATGACGATGAAAAGTTTGTCTCGGGCACGTTAGCGGTTGGTGCACGGTGTTGATGAGATAATATCCTAAGACGCGTTTGAATGCGACTGAACGAAAATCGGCCGGTCGGTGCACCAATTATTGACGGGAAGAGGACATGCCGCGTGCTTTTACCGCGCGCGTACGTGGAGGGGAACGCACTCCGCCGACACGTCCAACAATATCATTGCCAGGTACATTTGTCGTAACCGCCGTACCCGCGCGTACCGTACGCATCGCGTACCGTACGCATCGCGTACGTATTGTGCGTACGTACAAACCATCATATTCATGCCGTGCAACAGGTACACGGCCGTGCTCGCGGGCCCATGATCCCTGGGCTCGTCGGGTCCTTGACGGCGGAGATCGTGTTTACGTGTAAACTCAGTGTGTACTTAGTCCGCATTGTTGTTAGCGATGTATTAGTTACGCGAGAAAAATAAAAGAAGAAGAAAAAAAAAACAAAAATTAATGTCTACTTTATATTTTATAATCAACGTTATCGGTATTGTTATTGCACGCATCCCCAGCTTTACTTCTTTCGGGTGACTTCCAATGTTTTATCGGTACGATAAAATGTAATTGTTGGAAATAAAAATATAAAAATTAAATCGCAACGCTGTTACACGCAGGTCGCGTAGTATTGTGTACATATATTTAGTGTTTTATTAACCCGTGACAATAATACAGCGTGCGCGCGCGATACTGAAATTATGACGGACACGACGTACAGGTAAATTATTATAATGTAGTACGAAACGATCGCGGTAAACAATGCGAAAACCAATTAGCCGAAACGACGCACGTCACCGATTTTTTTTTAGATTAACCGCCGCCACGGATTAAATTCATGAACTTTGTTGTGGATCCAATGACGTTGCGCGAAGAAAAATCTATGAACAACGTGGATTCGTTAATTACGCTTACACGGGTGTACACGTTTATTCAAAAAATAGTGCAAATGGATAGGATGAGCTCGGATGAAAACATGGGCTTATATAGACTCACATCTAGGGTGGAGGGTGGATCAAATTTTTTCTTTTATTCAGGCTCAAAATTTACAACTAAAATTGTTGGTAATATTTAAATCAGGTGATTCCTTAATATTTGTGGTCTTTTTTTTTTTTTAATCTAATGCCGTATCCACTTAGAATCCACTTTTGTGTAGTTCTTTTTTAACAACTGTGTTTTGAAAGTTACGCTTATGTTTTCTTTAATTTTCCACTAAGTACGGAACCGACAAAAAGCCCAATTCAGTATTCATAGCCAAGCGTAATTTGATGTCGTTATAAAATGATCATAAGAAAAAAATTTGAAATGTGTATCTCACATATAACCAATTCCTTAAATACGGATTCATGGGGAGAACGATCGCCCCTTCGTCCCCCCCCTAAAATACACCCATGGATGAAAACTATTTCGCTGCTAGTTCCGTTGACGTTCAATGACGTATCCATATGTGCATACGTACCGAGTACAGTGGTGCGTTTTTATACGCGCAGCGCCTGCTGTTTGAACAGTGCACGCGCATCGCATACGCGATTGGCATGTGCGATAATATCCGTTTGAAGTTATTGTCGCTATATCAATTGAAAAAAAATATGTATACAAAAACTAACACGGATCGAATAATACGCACCCTGTAGATGTTACCGTACCACGAGGTGTACGTTGTGACCGTCGCGGCGAAATAAACAAGTCCCAGGCACTGCTACATGGAAAATCTAAACATTGTTTTAAAACTACGAAATCGTATTTGTTATCGATATTATTAAAATTGTAAATTCATGATTGAATATTGAAAGCTTATTAAGATATATCCCTCCATAAAATACTTTCCTCCCCGAAAACATGGACAATACTATTGTTTGCTTGTTTGTGAGCTTTATTCAAAAAATACCCTCTATCTTACAAATTTGAATTATTCAACGTCAAAATTATTTATGTTGAATATAATTAATATGTAAATAAATAAACAAATAGTTTATTTATAGCAATAGATAAAAATAGAGTAGTATCATATTTATAAAATACGACCGGTTTCAAATTAATAATTCATATAAATATATATAAAGTTAATAAAATAAACGAATTGTGATACTCGTACATATTCGGCTATATGAGTCAAAATCAGTGCTGGATTATCCATTAGGCAGAGTAGGCGACCTCCTTATTAATGTTGATAGTAATTATAGTTGTATGTAAAAAATAATTTTTAGGGTCCAAAATTTTAATTGCCAAGGGGTCCACAAATGTTTAATCCGACACTGATCGCACTTAATAAATATATTAATACTCCAGGCTGAGCATTTATTTATTTATTTCTATAAATAAAGTATTTGTTTATTTATCAATATAATAATTTACGAGTATTAACCATTTATTAATTTTTAACTTTTGTTCTATTTTTTATTGTTTTATCGTAAATATAATTGATAACAAAAAATATTATTAATAACAACGTACTAAAATACTTTCGCACATCAAATTATGTTCACTGGACATTTATTTATTTATTGGGTAAACGCCCAAGTGAACTAAAGTACAATGACAAAATTAATACATTCAATGAATACATAATAAGAATAAAATACAAAAAAGTGCATTAATAGTATGGATTCAATAACATAATAATATAATTAAATTTACAAAATAATAAATAAAAAATAAATTTAGTAATATAAATCAAGTACACAAGTATACATGGTTAAGTTATCTTAGTGCCCTGGTACTATTTCTACATTTTAAAATTCTAATTAAAAACTCGTTTCCAAACTTCACAGTATATATATATTTATAAATATATAATCTAAATATACAATTTTCAATTATTATTATCAACAAATATATTTAAAATCGTTACGCCCCAGGTTAAGAAAACTCCTCCTCAACACTTTAAGACATTTATGCGTAAAAAAAAACATATACATGCACAGAAACCATTTATTACAAATTTAAATTGAAAGACAATTAAGACGGTTATTTATTTATTCATTATGATAACAGCCGATAATTATGATAATATCAATAAGTATATTACGATTACAATGTTATAACATAAAATAAGCAAAATGTTATTTTGTTTACAGTGTCATTTTTCTGCGTAACTGGTTCATAAAAAATACTTTAAACCTGTTTAAAACGAGTTATTTTTCGTTATTAATATTTATAAAATAGTTTTTTTCTTCCGAAATAATATATAATTAATTTTAATCTGAGTACTTAAGTATATTATTATATTTTTTGCAATAAGCAAAAACTTATTAAAACGATTTAAAGTTCGTGAAACAATAACTGTCCCATATTAAGTACTAAATTACATCGGAACATTCCAGATTTTGTAATTGCTATTATTATTTTTTATTTTTAAGTTTTTTTTTGAACTGTTCACAGAGACAAAAATTAAATATTCTGTTATAGAAAATAAAGCTTATCTAAATAGCTGTTTCATTTATGGCACCACAAAATTATATTTAATTATTTACGTCATTAGCTTGTTAGTTTTTTTCAATTTAGATTTCAAATCTACTTTATTCGTGCATTGAAGATTTAAATTACAATAAATAACAACAGAAACTGAGCCAATATACTGAGTCGATTGACAAAAATGAGACACAGGTCAAAAGTTTTTTTCTCAACATACTTCTTTTAAACGGCAAAGAGAATAATTATGATAATAGAATCATCAAAAATTATCTGCATTGCATGGGCAGAAAAAAAGGGCTGTCCATCGTCGTATGGGCGAAAAAAATAGATGTAATGTCATTCATATTAAAAATAAAGTTAAAGCGACTATCAAGATAAAAATTATCCATTGACTAAAAAATTGTGATAGACGTATGTAGTCTTCAAACATATGGATTATGATCTTAAATTTAAGTGATCTAAAATTAAAGAGCATATGTGCCAAGTGTGATCTGCAAAACTAAATAATAATTTATGAATGGGGCACTTACGAATTAAGAGCAATCAGAAACAGTATAGTTTATATACTACTGGATTGATTTATATTATTATTTTAACACCTGAAACACATATTATCTAATAGTAATAATGTGTCATCAAACACATAGAAAGTCTTATTCGGTAAACGGAAAACTGGTACGGTCTTTATAAACGCAAAATACTGTTTCGATCCACAATACTTAAAGTTTCCCAAACTTTTATAAAAAAAAAAAAAGACTAAAATATGAACATTATTTTTAATTTTATTTTACCGACGATCGATGAGAACATCGAGTGACTGCGAGTGAAAATAATCGTTATTGTTATGTAATTACGGTACAATAATATTACGATAAGATATAATAAATATCTAGTAATCAGTAAATGTCATGAACTATATTCACCAAGTTCTCACCAGTAAATAATTTGCAATAGTGGATTGAGCACGTACTATTTTTCACAAAAATTATACCTTAAAATACATTAACTAAAACAAATTTAAAAATCAATAGCTTTATTGATGGATTTCGCTTTCCATTTAACGTATATTAAAATATGTTATAATTTTCAATAATAACAAGGCAATACAATTTATAGTACCATAGTAGTGAACCGCAATTATAAGCCATGTTTTCAAATGAGTTCAATCATATTGTGTATAATTAAAAGCAAAGCTGTATTATTCAAATTAGTGGCCCTGGGTTAATTTATTTTTGAGGGTCCTAATTTTACAAAAAAAAGGAATTTTATATTATGCCAATTGATATTTATTAGTTAAATATGAAAAATATTTTCCCTCAGAGAGCCAATTTGGATTAGATACATAATGTATTTATTAAAAAATACAATTTAATTAAATACTAAAATATAAAATATATGGTAATACCTAAAACAAAAATAAAAATAAATGATTATTTAAAATTTTTTTTTCTGTATTTACTTAATGAAAAAGTATCTAAGATGTTGTCAAATTATTTACATATGTCATTGTCAATTGACATTGTTAATGCGTACAATTATTAATACGTTTAACCTATCTTCTGTCTGTGTAGATTTTTGTCGATTTTTAATTAGAGTTAACTTTGAAAATGAACGTTCTACTTCACAATTTTTCAACGGTATTGTCAGATATAATCTCAATGGAATGTATAAATTTTGAAAAATATCAATAAGATTTATATACATAAAGAACTTTTGTTATAGCACCACAATTTTCAATATCTAAAGAAACGATTTTGATATAATGATAAAAATTAGATATTTGTATTATCAAGTTATCATCGAGATAGTTATGTAAAACTGAATACAGTTATTTAATAAAATAAAGTCTGGTTCATTGTTAGTTTTAAAGTTAACTAATCATTTGAATTAAAAAAGAAAAAACTATAAGAATTTATTCTTTTGTCAAGTTCTTAAATAAATTGTATTAATAAAGAAAGTATCGACTTCAAACTTTTTTTTTCTACTTAAAATAGTTTGATTTTCACATCGTCTTGGTTTTTTTTTTACCAACGTTTTCATATTTGGCTATAATTTTCGTACTAAAAGTCTTGTCAAACCATCATACTTTTCATAGTTTTTCTTTCGTGAAATATAAATTGTCATAAAGAACGCATTAAACAACAACCAGATAATAAATCTAACCCATGTTTTTGTAATTGTTCACAAACTTTATTAAATCTTTTTAAAATAGTTTGACACGAGACCACATAAAAGTCAAGTCAAATTTAATATATTTATTGATTTTGATTCTCTTCTTACATTAGCTTTTTATTTTTCTTTTTTCATTATTTAAGTCTTCCAAACAATTAAGAATATTGTCACAATTAATAAATAATGTTATCATGATTTAAAATAACAACACCACATAGTTTAATTCAAACTTTTAAGACGGAGTAGTTTTTGATTTTCATTTGGACTTTTCTTTGAAAATTCGTTGTTAAAATGATCCACGAAAGGGAAAGATATAAAACAATTATATAGTTTTTACAAGTATGAAAAAAAATGAATTGCTTCTTGACATGATTCGGCAGCACTGATGCTAACTAAATTTAGTGAGTGACCTGCACAAGGAACAAATTAAGCAAGTGAATATTTTAATAATTATTAATGAATTTTAATATGAGCTTATAATCCTTTGTATTTACCGGACATTGCGGCGTTATCAAATTACTGTCCACGGTAATTTTCTAAAGCTAAATTATGTTGAATTAAAAAAATATTAGCGACAACAAAAAGCGATTTTCTTTGACTGTTTATTGGAATAAAATATACATATCATTTTTTAACTTTAAATATACATACCTACAAACAATTGATAATTGATAAATATGTGAACAATCTGGTGTAGAATCTATAATTAATGAATAATATTTAGCGATATGTATTTCTTCAATAATTGTTTTTAAGACTTTTTGCCCATAAGTTGAATTAGAACTTCCCAAATAGTTTTTGATAAATAAAAATGATTTCTTCTTCCTTGATTACCGTATTTTTGATATGTGTTCTTTTAAAAATGGGCCGAATTGAGATATAAACTCTAAAATTCCTAAATAATTACCATATTTTTTAACTCCAACAACTTTATTATCGCCTTTAAGACTTAAGCTTCGTTTAAATAAAATTTTTACAATGGCCACTACTTAAAACATCAATCCAGTAGGTAGTTTCATTCCTCATGATTCAATAGACTTTTATCAATACGAAAATTATCATGTTGACAAATCAACTATGAATTTACTACATTTTTTATGTTCTATACTGTTTTCATGACTAGTTACCAATTCATCAGCATGTTTCCAGTCTTGAAAACTTGATTATAAAAATAAAAACTTAATTTAGTGTCAAATGGAAATAATTCGTATGGAAAAAAGAAAACTGTTCCAACTGAATATATTAACCATTTCCTGGTTATTATTTCACCATTATACATTTTTCAATCGAATAAATTGTCGGACAAAAAAATATTAAATGTTTTAAAGCTGGATATTCTTTACTTTTATTTTTAAAAAATACAGATCTTATGGTAATTTTATACATTCTTCTCTAAAATTTGTATCAATTGTTCCAGGCCAAAGTCCAGGATCTTTTAATATTTCAATGTTATTATAAGACGATATTAATACATTATTTATGGAAACACTGTTATTCACAACCAACTTTAATTCCGTCTCATGATTTTCAATTGTAATATTATTATCAAAAGAAAAATGAATAGTTACATTACTTTTGGCGTCATTTTCTAGCGCTTGAGGAATTTGAAAATTGTTGGATGATTTTTTTGCTTAATTTTCTGTATTATATTTTAATTTTTGTTTTTCTGCGCAAGAAAGATACTTTCTCGAAGACATTGGATTTTATTAAATAATTAACTGATATTTTAAAATAAATATATAACAAGGCGGGACTGACGTGTTACTCAAATGAAAAAAGACTGAATGTAAATACATAGAAACATGGTACAATATATACAACAGAAAACAAAAAGATAACAAACAAGATCAAAAACATGATATCTATACCCCTTTACATAAAGCTTTACAACAAAATGAAATAACACAATACATTTCATGTTGTATGTACCTATCTAATTCAATAACATGGTTGTCGCAGATAATTATTTTGTAATTGTGGAAAAGCTGCAGGCTTGTAATACTTTTTGGAGGTCCCTGGACTATAGCCCACTTAGTCCCCTCCCCTTTATCCGGTTCTGATTAAAAGCCATGCTAGCGATACTATAAAATTTTTTTTATTATAACGTGTGTATTTTCAAGTATAGTGATGTGACAGAATTATTGTCACGACGTACCAACGAGCGTTTAGTTAGTGATCGTTGAATCCACACGAACTGGTTGACATTTTTCCTTTGGCTTTTCACGTTTGATCAAATCGTCGAGAACTGTGAAATGTAAATGTTTCAAGTCAATATCGTCTCTAATAAGTACTGTTTAGTCCCGAAGAAACGCAACATTATGCTAAACGATCGAATATTCATCCGCCTCGATCCATCACTGCGATGATAATATTATTATATTTTATATGAGTATTATATACTCGTACACCGATTTTCAATAATATTAATTCGCTTTTCATTTGAAAATAATCATAACTGTACATTAATCTGACGTAATTACAGGATAGCCACGAATTCTTTAGAAAGAGTGTGATGAAACTCATCATCTACTCGAGTGTATGCATTTTTACACCATCTATTGTGATTTATTTCATTTAGTAGCCATACCCAATCGATTTTATTACTATTTAACAATCGGTTGTATATTTTTCTAGATACTTTATTTGTTGATTATACAGTTTCCTGGTATCTTACATATTTCATTTACCTATCATTTTAAATGATTAATTCGTTACCATCCTATGCATTGTTTTGAATACTCGTAATTTGTATGTACGTTTTTAATACATTGCTAAAACATTAGAAAACCATCAAAGCAATACAATTATATTTTTATTGTATTATCATTCACCAAGTGATCATATTTATAATTTTCATTTAATGTTATTACTATTATAATATAATGTTGAGGTTGCTGAACGGACAAAAAATCCAACTACTCATATCCATACTTAAATAGTGTCACATTTTTCACTTTAATCAATAAACAATGAATCACTCTCGACTCACTATGAAGGATACTGCCTGAAAATTATTTTGGCATATTGGCCGTATTAATGTATTTAAAACTCCCATTTGGCTAATTATCTGTTGATTCAATATTCGTACACATGTAGAAATATGTTTCGATATGACTTTACAGACGATCGTACGAATCCCTCACCCTTTTCCGAAACTGTTTCGAGCTATATTATCGATCTGAAATATAATCTTAATGATCGCCTGATAATACAAAAAGAATAATTGATGTTAAAAATATGAAAGTTACACATTAAACATTACGTTCTAGATTTTTCTTCTAATTTTAAATTCAAAAATACAATAAAATTATAATAAATATGTGACGTTATTGTAATTACCAACCAAGGTTTATGGACGCGACAGTGAATGAATGTTTCGTGGCACGTTTGATTTTGTTATTTTTAGTATTCTTTGTATTTCATTATAGTATCTTCAGAAGACATCGATAATATTTAATTCATACTTTAGTAGACGGACGGCACTGCGCAAACGCATCGTTTACAGAACCGACCCACGAACGGTTAACACCGAGTCGGATCGACCGACCAGTGGCTGGAGCGCGCGCGTAAAACGCGACCCCGCGCCTCAGCTCACCGAACGGACAACATCGGTGTACCAGTCCCATTTGGAGCGCAAGACAATACGCGTCCTTGGCCAATCGCACGATATCGTTTATCCTTACGTCACACGGCGAACGTACGAACGTAATGTTATCGCGACGTCAGCTTATATTCAATATATTATATATGTATAATGAGTGGCGTAGATACAATTTTTTTCTGGGGGGAGGGGGGTATTTAAGATTCAATTCATAATATTCTTAGTGTATCTTAATACGAGGTCCTATATAATAATATTACATTTAAAATGATATTATTTTTATATCCCGTATTTAATGAAAATTAATTTGTAACTCAACTTTTAATATATAACCAATCATGGTAAAATGAAAATATAATTTTACTATGATATGTAAATATTAATAAATAATAATTAAATATCATAAAAAAAAAAAACCTGGATGGGGTGGAAATCTCTAACACCCCCCCTCTCCCCACGTAACTATGCCACTGTATATAATATATATTTATATTAAATAAAAGTACAAGGGTAGCGAACGCGAACGATCGTCAGCGGGTCTAGCGCGAACAGTGGTGGTACGGCTTTCGTACGTCGTGATTCATGAGCGTCGTAGATTTCCACTCGATCCTCGTGACTTACGTACTTTTGCGACACACAAAGTTTTTTTCAAAGTTGCTAAACACAACACTGCACATTTCGTCCTCCGTACGGTTCGAATCAGGTTCCGCGAACCGAATCCGCGTACGTCCGATCGAACCATGATCGAATTCGTTCTCATGAAATTCATAAATAAATGCGATGAACGGAAATAATTGTTTTTCAATACTCGATTCGTCCAATAAAGCCATGCAGGAATGTGCGCGCGCGACATATGTTATCATCGTGTGTTGCTATAGTGATGCATAAGTGTACATTAGACTAACCCAAATTCGAATCAAATATGGTTTTGTGACGTCTGCTCCAACAATCAATAGAATTATGGTAGTCGACGAGAAAATAGATATTCAGAACAATTTTTTTGTTGTTGTAATTTTTCGATTAAAAACACATTACATGCGTGCACCCCGACCTGTGCCTACAGTTCGCAGGATGAATAATTTATATACTATTTATATTCAACCTGTTGTGCGAACTTCAATATTAATTTTTTTGTTTTTTCTGCACAATCTCGTTGGAAACGACTAGTCTTGACATTGACATTCACAGGTACATAGTAGGCAACAAATATGATCCTTCTATTAAAATTGTATAAATCACTTAAGTCGATTTAGTACGTTTCTAATTTCGACCGAATACAGAATCACTGCGTACGAATGACAGAGAAATAATTTATACGTAATCGCAGATTGATAGAGTTTGAACGAATCTGTAAACCAGTCACCGTCCAGTTACGAGAATTAAACGAGCTGGCCGTGCAGAAACAAGAAAATCTGCAATTCGACAACAGCCTTGAATGGTGGCGCTGCACACTGCGTATCAGTTGCGGTTTTTAAGTATCTTGCCGGTGGCAGTTGAATCGATATTATAAAACAATTTGCAAATCAACTGAAAACTGTACCGATCATATCGTACAGTATATATATATATATATATATATTTATCTAATTGCTTAATAATATATAAGTGCACTGGAAGACACGTTATTATTTGGTTTTTTTCGTTTAATTTATTACTCTTCGGAATATTATTATCCGGTATATTATCTGTACACCATATTTCATGTGCGTTACTCCTACAGGCGTTCGTTATAATAAAAACTATGATAAACGTACTCGTGAAAAGAACTATACGTACACGATGACTCGTCTGTATTCGAGTCAATTAACCGTGATTACATTTTTTAGCTTCGTCGACAATATTGCAATCCACGCGTATATTATCATGACAGTCATAAAAAACATTCTTGTCGCACGTGTGGCATACGCTGAAAAAAAACAACGGACACCACAAAAGTTTGTGGAGAACACCTCCCGCAGGGTGAAAGTAGCCGTACAAATATTATTTTTCTCTCAGTCGGTCGTCGTCAACGATGACATCCGAACGGTAAAAGTGCGTAACAAAATTCATGATGATGACCAACATAATGACGTAACGACACGTTACGTTTGCGCATCGCAACATGATGTGTACACGTTGTACAGTGGCACAATGTACGAAGGAGATTTTGATCGATTGGAACAATAAACGTATTTCCAAAACGACGAAGTGCCTGTGCGAAACGTGAATTTTATCGATCACCTCACCATCGTGATCTTGAAAAGTATACCAATGATGATAGCTGACATAACTGATAATCCACGCATGCGTTATATTAAAACATGTTCGTCAAGAACTCGTATGAAGACAAAACGCGTACACTAGGTTTAAGACCGTTGAGTGTGACGCGGTAAAATTGAAATGTAATCGACGGTGCAAAAATAAAGACTAGTTAATTGTTATTATTATAACACGTATGCCACAGTGGGAATGACATACTGCGTTTACTAACATCGAATTGTTTTACAAACGAAGCGCCAATTAAAATGCAATAAGCACTTTTTACACATTATCTAATTTGCGGAAGAAAGTTATATAATTTCAATACAACGCTTCAGTTTTGTTTTTCATTTCACATGTTTTACTGGTTAAATTGAAACTCATTCCAGTGCAGTTCAACACATAATTTCTCAGTCTCTTATGATTTTTTTTTTTTTTGTTTATATTCTTTCCGAGTTGGTTGTAATGACGCTTTGTGTTGCCGCGTACCTTTCACGAACCATAATATCTCTCGGACCTCATAACGAGATATAAGTTTACAGGAAAAGGTCGAAAACAAATTACCTTCAAATTAATCCCAGTTCAAGATTTTCCTCTTTAACTAATAATTGAATGACTGTCTCTTCGACTGATTAAGATCAACTTTTTCTTCAACAACAATTTAATAATGTCTACATTACCATATAAACTATATAAATACATAATTTTAATCTCTAATGAAAATTGTTAGCGTTGTTAGTTAAAGGCAGCATATATGGAATTTAAATCAATTATTTTTTGTAATTTTATTTTTTAGAACCATTTCTCTTGTTTTAAACGTTAATTATTTCGAAAACGTCTTACTAACTCAATTGGTATAACATTGGTATTATCCATTTAAATTTAACGAAAACTCGTTGACAACAAAAAAATAAAACACATTTTAGTTTTTTTGAGTCGTATGTAAAATTTTAAGTGTCTATATAAAAAACATTAACGAGGATATATTTTTAATTCAAATTTCAAAATGTTAATGCTGAGGCAGTGACTGAGAGAATCAATGGAATTTTGTCCCCTTAAAAAATGTTCTAGTATGATGTACACATATTCAATGCCACGATTTACATTTTCGTTTATATATGAACAATACTACTATTAAATAAGACGTTGTTCAATCTTCGCATATGCATAATCTAATTCATACAATTTACGTAAAAAAAAAACTGAGATCGAAATTCTGTAAAAACGATTTAGTTTATTAAACCAACTACGTATGAACTTTAACTTTACTGTGCAATGTAAACTTTAAACTGTTCGTTGACAGTGTCAACAAATTAGGTCGCAAAGTGACCGACGTAAAATAAATTTATACTCAAGTTGAATGTCATTAAGTATTCATTTTTAAAGTGGACTTATTTACGTTAATATTTAATGAGTATGTGCCTACCATTTATAAATATATAATAATCACTTGCCTAACTTTTTGTCGCCCACGGTAAATAAATATATATATATAACCAGGGCCAAAGATTGTTCATCATTTTTACATGACCAATTATATATTAAGGACTATTATTCGATCTTGTACCGTGTTCTACAACCAAAGCGTTTTTGGGTTTACGTGGATTGACAGGCTGTTTTATAATTTATGGTTTTCTATCCTTCTATATATGATCAGTTGTCTCTGCGCTTGATTATCAATAGGTCACGGATAAATGTGACCAAAACTCCATCTGAAAATGGTGTTGGACGCCTCGGTTTTCCTTGCTCAAGTGCTCGGGTGTTAGATGTAATAGACAAAATCAAGGCTCGCAATCACTACCTAAACGCTTGCGGCTAATCAATATAGCGTTTCAATACATTTATAACTGTTCAAACAAGGATTTTATTATTTTTTCAAGCATTAAACGCGTCATTATATAAATTAATATATGATAAATATTTGATGGAATTAATATGAATTCAACTTTTGATAATACCTATATTTCAAATCATATATATTAACTCGTATTATTTAACTTTTTTTTGATTTGACAACACAAAAAAAATACCATCAACTCCAAGATTTAATCGTATACTTATATTTATGGTCGACCTCATTATAAAGTAGTACATAAGTATCTTTTTTTTTTTTTATTATTATTAAAAGTAGTGTATTAACAATCTATACAAACAAGGTATTAATGAGTAAGTGTGTGATGACTTAAAAACTTAAAATAACATTAATTATAAAGAAGGAAGGCTCCCAGCAGTGCCATCTAACAAGAAATTAGGGTTTTAATTTTTTAATATTTTTTCCTTAGTTAACCGTTTTTTTTTTTTAAAGATATTGAGCAGTCTGTTGGCCATCGTCTTTTTAACCTTCCAGGAATGATTGAGATAGAGGACATATTTTTAATTAAAGGATTTAAATGAGCGCGAAGCTTTGAGTGGAATTTTGAGCAATAGAATTTAGCTAAGTCGTTGAGGATTGGTATGTTCAGGTCTTTGTGAAGATTTTTGTAGGTAACATACCAAGAGGCACCGGTTATTAGGCATAGGCATATGAATTGGAAAGCTTGCAGGGTTTTAGTGTTTGATAGTTTTGCTGGTCCCCATAGTTGAGTGCCGTAAAGCCAAGTTAGACGAATTATCGATATGTATATCGTAAGTTTGTTGGCTAGAGAAAGTTTCGATTTTAATAGAGGTCTCAGATGCCATCTAGAGCTCACTGATTTACGTTTTTGACATAAGTATCTTAAAATTGTATTTTATTAATGAATTTAAAATTTATTTTTGTAATTAATAAATTCCGTCGATTAATTGAATTTAAAAACACGTTCTAATTGAAAATTAATGTAATAAATTTGGAGGTATTCAATACTATATAATTATATACCAATTATACGGTATAAAATCAATTATTAAATTAATTACATTGAAAATTTAAAATATTATAAAATTGTAGTCTTAGGAGCATATCTAATGTAGGTACATAATTTTTATTTTTTTAATTTAAATATTTTTATGTTTATTGTTCTAAATAACTTTGATATTAATGTATGACTTCTTACTATAGACAATGCAATGCTTTTTCGATTCAAATTTAAAGTACACTACTTCCATACGTGATTATTTTATTGTTTTATTCGTCAAAAATTACAGTCGACATTCACTTTAATACGTTAGTATTTGATATTTCATTAGGGTTCATGAACTTTACTGATATGAATCGTAGGGGGGCTAATCGACTAAATTCTCAGCGTATACTGTAGTTTAACCCCCTATGGTTACAATGCCAAAAATGTTAGAAAAAAACAAACCATTTGAAAGTTCCGGTAGAGTGGTGAATTCCACCAGGACACCTATAGAGATAAAATCATTGAAACAGTCCTTATGAAATCATAATTGTTTTTTTCCGTGTTATTATTTCTCCTAGTACACGTGTTCGGTTCTCATAAATTATATTTTAACGCTGTAACTTATCTCCAACACACGACAATTATGTAATTGAAAAACTCATAAAATTCTATTTTCATCCCAATCAACTATATTATTTTGTAAATACAAATAGGTCCAATATAGTTTTAAACTGAATAGACACTTCGCTTATGGACGAAATGGAAATATTATGCACGAGAATATATATTTACGACGTGTTTACTTCATAGACAAACGATAACTGTCGTACAGTATACTTAATTTCACGACTTTATACGTATAAAACGCAAGTATTATCGTTTGATAACATATTAAAATCAAACACATGATACAAAAATTAATGATCATCAACTTCCGCGGTCGTATAAATCAATATCATTATTACTAATCGCTACAATGTACACTCACAATACATGATTTATTGTCAATAAATTTTAAATTAACGGTATTTAATAGCATTATGTAACGTCAAGTAAATTCTTATCTAGTTTTAATGAAACACACGACTTCTGAGTGACATTTTATTACCAACAACGCACTTTAAATTAGTTGTAAGTGTATAAAAACGAATCAGTGTTATATCAATCTGAGAATTAGTGATGCTGTATATTATATATAATATTGTATTGAAATTAAATATAATAGATTATAAACTTATAAATTTGAAAACTGTACAATTTTTAAAATTTTATTTTGAATAGTATACCTATATAAAATATCACATGTTTTATGGTGTTTCATTGTTTTTTAGATCTTAGACGTATCATTGTCATCACAATGTATTGTTTGTTATTAAAACAATAACATTTACGATAAACGTGATTTACTCGCAGCCAATTTTGTAAAAATGTTATATTATACGTGTAAAATAATACATTTCAATTCGACTTTAGTCAGGTTATTGTTTGACCTAACCTTTAGTTAGGTCGTGAAATTATTTTTTATTTTTTTTTATTAGATTGTTTTGTTTTTTTCAAAAATAATCTGCTTAGTATGTTTACATTATTATATTGCATGTTCGACATCACTTTATCCTTATAGTATTTTAGCAGTTAATTATACAGAGGTACCTATTCGATTTTCCGCAGTCGCGAGGTTTATTGGAAAATATGTATTTTACGGTGTCAATGACAAAAAAACATATATATATATAGAGAGAGAGAAAGAGAGAGAGGGAGAGATTTATTGTCTGGACCCTGGAATGTTTAGTAAATGGAACCATTACGGTTAATGCACAAATATTCTGTACATGCTCGGTAGTTGGTATGCTGGGTATGAAGTAATAAATTCAATTAAATAAATCAAACCTCGAAACAAATTAACTAATTACACATACTTTCTCGTTGCACTCGTGTCACTTTTATAACGATCGCCGAATCCCTATTGTATTACGGACATAAATGCAATGGTTTATATTATCAATCTGTAACTGGATAGCTTGAACTCTGTACGGTCGTTTTTGGAGACTTTTCATTAGAACCCTACAATTGTACGTATATATTGTGAACAAATTAAAACATTTTTTAAAATTATGGATATATGGAAACTTTCCACGTACGACATCTCGTGAAATACTGTTGTATCTTATCTCGTTTCAATGTATAACTTAAACCTTAAAATGTTTAAAATTCAATAATTATTTATGACCAAACTGCTACCGTAAGACACAAGAAAAAATTAATATTGGAAATCGGTCACTTTCTTGTTTTTAATTCTTACCTATGGTTTATAATACATAATATACGAGATTATTAAAATAAGCTTAAATATATGTATCTCTAAGATTAAAAATATTTTCTAAACAATAAACGTTAACGAGATTTGCTTATTAAAATAATATCTACGTAAAGTTTAATTAATTATTTTTAAATAAACAATTTTTTTAATTTTAAAAATGCACTTTGAATTTTCATTTAAGATAAAACCTATGAATTTGTGCATTATTGTATCACATACTTTCACGATCAATTGAAATACGATAACACAAAAAAAAAAAAACATTTCAACGACGACAATCCTACCTCAATCGTTTTCATCATGATTCGATTTTTACAGGACACTTGTCCTTTTATTTTGATTCAACATAACATATACATAAGAGAAACAACATACACACACATAAAATATGGATCGAAGGCCTATAGTAGTAACACGTCAACGTACGTCGGCGCTCGTTCACGGCTACAACAGTCTGAACCTTTCACCTGGGTCGTAACAATAATTATTTATCCGATAATGAATTCTCCAAGTGAAGCAAAGAAACATAATTTAATAATATATAACATTAACTACCTATTATAATGCGCAAGTACGCGCACTGTGAATATTGCGGAATATTAAATCAGCGCGGACAAGAAAAGAATATTTTTAATCATTTTTCTTCGTCCGGAATACTGTCACTTAACAAAACACATATTTTTATTTCATTACTTTTCCGCTAATAATAACACTTACTGGCAACCATGTATAAAATACACTATAACATTATAGTAATATTAGTAGGAATACTATATTTGCTTTGATAACCAAACTGTCTTTAGCTTAATTGCATAATATTAATACGAAATCGTTATTCATTCAAAAAATTCATAATATAACATGGTATGGTTACACTTCTACATTTATATACGCTATCTGATGAGTTATACAATTACAAGAACCACATTCAGTGTTTATTACAGACCTTCTATCCCGGGGGGTGGGGGATGGGGGTGTTTCGGGAGGAAAAGGGTATGTGGTAAGCAGTATGTTATAGCAGTAAATAATTAATTAATAAATTTTTTTTTGTGGGAGGTCACCCATTTTCTTCGAAAAACCCCCTGTTACCTCTTGAAATAAACACTGACCGCACCGTATTTTATTTCATGATTATAATAGTTAATTAAACATATAGCTAAATTAGTAAATCGGGCCTAAGCTGACATTACGTAAAGATAATAATATTATAATAACAGAATAATTGAAATAAAATAATTTCCCAAACAATCTAAGAAAAAATATCTAGATTCTTATCAATAATTCATCGGTGTACGCGTTTTTAGAATAATATTTTAAAGGACATGCTTTGTATTGAAGAGGTATTTTTGTGCTATTTTAGCTTGCTTTCCATGATGATAGTATAATAATAATTATAATATTATCACGAACAAATAAAGAGAATAACAATAAAGTCTCACATCACCGGTAGTAGAAGAGTAGTAGTAAGACAAATTAATGTTTATCGGAGTAGTAGCGCGACTTGCCCGACAGGCCATACCAGATCGCAAAATCGGATGGACCCCATCGGGGATTTTCAGACCATTTTGTTACGGATCATCGATATATAATAGAAAAACTCTGGCAAAATAAACATCGAGGCCGTTGCGTTCTTAATCCAATTACGATGCAACACAAACTTATGACACACGCGACACACACACACACACAAACACAAAATTATGCGACCGTATATTGTTCGCCATGAGGATGCATATCAAACAAATACGGGAATTTATCAGTGCGCGCGGAAGTCAGATGACGCGGTGTGCCCGGTGGCAAGAATCTTAGCTGCGGATATACTGATTTATTTAATTTTCTCTCTTTCTCTCTTCTATAACGAGACAAAACTAATAAATAGATGCATTGTTTTCGCGAACAACCTCAATAACGGCCTGCCGTTTGAAGGACATCGAATATTAAAAGTTCCAAACTCAATAACCGGGATGCGTTCCAATCATATTGTCTGTTATTACAATATATATATATATATATATATATATGAGCAAAGCAATCTTAATAATACGGATATGGATAGTATGTATGTTTGTATACCATCAAAAGAGTGCATCCAAAGTAAAACAATATATTCGAAATAAATTGCACGTGTGCTCATGATATAGATATCTATACAAGTATATTGTCATTATTATATGCTACGAAAGTTACTTGTCTCTTTTACAATCACCCTTGCGCTGAAACCAGAGGCGGCGAAATATTCTTCAGTGTAATTAATGGTATATCCTTCGCCGCACTTCCGCGATGTTGATATATGCAGATAGAAATGAGCCTGATTAAGTTAGTTCCGAGAATCTAAGCCCCTAGAACAATGTCCATGATCCTTAGCGTTCCGATGGGTAACCGTAGGGTAAGCGCACCTCCCACGCGTACGGACTTAATGGCCGAGTTTTCAAGTAGGCTCCCGATCCCTTCTTTAGAATACCCTATTTCGTAGTAAAACTACACGCGTATATGCGATTCTTAATGCAAAAGGGTGTGCGGTGCACTTAGGATATTAGACGTTAGTCATCAAACTTTGAAAAGTCAACAAAGCGATATTTTTTCAAACTATCGCGCAGGCAACCGAATTAATTAAATTACAATATTGAAAGACCAAATCCACTGCAAACCAAAACCGATTGAACTATCCTCGTGTATCAAAAATATAAACCATAAATATGCTTGTTTACACAGATTCTACAATTGTCATATATTGTGCATGTCTGATTTTATTACAATGTTCTGACAGACAACTTTACCTGTAGGTACATGCATTGTCGATACCGGAAACTTGTAATACATCATTATTTAAATTACTTGTTTTTTTTTTTTTATAAATGCACCATTTCCTCGTTTTAAACACTGTTCTCTCGAGCATGTCACCAATTCAAAAATAAAAATAAAAAAATGGTTTTATTTCAGATATTAAGTCATTGAACGTTTTACGAGTTTCAATAGAAAAAAAATTGACAACCTGAACTGACCTTTCAGATTAATATTTCATAAGTTTCCAGTTACTTTTGAAAACTGAAATTATAGATCACTTTTCAGTAAAATATTTTAATATATATATTTTTTTTTTTATACAAATAAATAAAATTCATATATACTTTTGTCATCAATCAATATTATTATTATCTTTATCTGTCTTCCTAAAACCTTATATATTTTATATGCATCTGTGTTCAATATCTCAACGTTTCACTATTATTTTTTTTTAAATTATTCCCTATATACGAATATAATATTTGATATCCCATTAGTTTTATTTTTAATGCACATTGATCAACTATACTCAAACAGTATTACTATTGCGATAATCGTTTAGAAAATAAATGTTTTAGAATTAAATTAAGAAATATAATTCTCTTTTACTCGAAAATTTTCCAATTTTATTACATTATTAATACTTCATTATAATTAATTTATTCGTGACATAAGTTTTTTTATTTATTTTATATTTTTAATTAAACTTTTATCCAGCCTAAAACTTGTATCTCATTGGAGTCACTTAACACCGAACAATGCGTAAAGTTTCAACAAAACTTTCCAAACATACATTTAAGAACTCGCAATGAATATTGTAACGATGGTTGGTATGGTATATAGCTTTAGAAGTACAACAACCTTGTTCGGTTTTTTTTCAAAATATAGTTCTCCACGCAAAACCCGTAAGACCATCAAAAGTCAGTTTTTAACCTTCAAATTTTATTAGTAATCACAATAGTGACTGATATTATATAAACCATATACCAAATATGCAAATACCATATTAATTAATAAACGTTTAATCATACATAGTACATAGTTCAACATAACGTAAGCTCAAATATTACAAAAATCAATACTGTATTTAATTTACGTTGAAAATATATTGATACCTGATTTAAATTATTAGTGAAAAACATTAATACTATGAGTTCGACCTTAATCCGAAATAATAACAGTATGTTATGAATAATGAATGGGTATGTAGGTATAATATATTATTAAAATAAAGAGAATGCAATTAGGAACTATTACGTTTTGTTGTATGACATTACACTTATGAAAAATAATAATTCAACCTAACCTCATCGATGAACATCATATTTTCAGAATATTTACTTAATTTAAAAAAAAAAATTATAAATTATTCAATACATTTCTTATGGATGAGAAAAAATCGATAAATGAATTTATAAACTTAAATAAAAAATAAACATTAGTAGTCCATTGGCACAGCAAATAAATAGTATTGCTCTTTATTGCATACAAAAGATGTATCAAAACTAACTTGATGTCAGTCACTGGTTTCACAATGATCAATAAGTTAATTAGTATTATATTAATTGTTATTTTAATAGATCTATGATAGTAATAAAACACAATTTTACACAATTTCCGTCACACAATAATAATATTAATATATATATATATATATATATATATATATATATATATACTGAGATGCCCCAGGTACAGTTTTATTGCCACCCTTACACGTATACGTTAAAGACCTGCAAGGGCCAGGTTGACCCAAGTCAGTCCTCAAAATGCCCGGCCCGTAATGAGATTGGACAGAGTAGGGCCTTAAAAAAAATAATAAGGGCTATATCGGACTTTCGTTTTCGTAAAAATTTTCAAGCCGGGCCAGGCTGGACTTTTTTTGCAGAACTTTTCGGGCCAAGCCGGGCCGGACTCTCAAAATAATAAGCCCAAGGATGAATCAAGCTTTTTTTTTTGTAAAACTTTTCGAGCCGAGCCGGGCCGGCTCTCAAAATAATAAACCCAAGGATGAATCAAGCTTTTTTTTTGTAAAACTTTTCGGGCCGAGTCGGGCTTAAGGATTTTTACATCTGGCCGCGCTTAGATATTTTATGGATTATTTTTTATATGACAAATAATTGTTATTTAAAATATAAATGATAAATTCACATTACGACGTAGGAATAACCACGAATATTATGTAATTCGTGGAACGTGGGTACTGAGTAATGGGCAGTGCCGCAAAAACCGGGTGTGCAGAGTGTGCCGCACACACGGGCCCCAAGGCTTACATACATTTGGGGGGCCCCCTAGTTCCAGCTTGAAATAAACTACACTTAACAAACACACAATTATTTAATAATAAAAATAAATTTTTATAAAATTCAGGTTAGGTTGTTATAATATTTTAGAATAATATAATATTTATTTAACAATGAGTCCATTGAGTATTTGAGTAGGCATACAACATACCTACATAAACTACTTAAATAAATTTACTACATAAATATGTAATGAAGTATAATTTACAACAGTTATAGGTATTTAGTTTGATATATATACATATATCATACACCAACTGATATGAAATGTGTTTTAAAACCTAAAAAAATTGATACTTAAATTGAACAAAGATAAATCCTAGGAAGGGACCCTTACAATTACCACACACGGGCCTCCTATTTTGTAGTTGTGGCACTGGTAATGGATATAATAAAGTTATTTATATATCATCCGTAAATATGTCGTTAATAAGTAACAACACTACCAAAATATATGGCATACTATTAGCGGGGTAGAGGTACTTTTCTATTAGCGAAATTATTATTTCTATATTATCATAGCACCAAGTACCAATATAAAATAGAAACGGTAATTTGAAGTATTTAAAAAAAATCCATTGTGTTTGACTATGAAGATTGTTAACACAAATATAGGAGATTATACTATAGCCGGTTTCTCCTGCCTAGTTTTAATGTTCCACGTTAGTGTACCAGTGAACATATGTTGCGTACCTACATTTATTTGTTTGAATCAATATTATAAGGTAAGTTTTTTAATGTTATCTACATATTTAATATAAATTTGTAGTATTTTTTCATTTTACTAATTTATCAGTATTTATTATGAAAAGAGTAATAACATTAAAGAAAAAACTGTTGAGAAACCTATTGCTTTTTAAAATATACAATATACAAGCAGATTTATTTCGCCTTTCTAAAAATACAATAATAATCAAATTATTGTTTTAATTATTTGTTAAAAGAATTACCCAGGTAGTAGGTATCATAAAAATTTGTTTTTAAGATTATAATGAATAGGTAATTAAATAATATTGATGAATAATAAACAGTGACTGCTTTTAAATATTATTTTTTTATTTGATTACCTATATTATAATTTTTAGAAATATTATATTATATATATTTATTATTTATATATTTATATATTATATATTTATTATATTAATTTGAACATGTTTCGAGTAAGGTAATTTAATAAAAATGCAAATTGCAATGTGACAAATTCTCCATGTTTCGTCCAAGAAACTTACTCAATATACAAACATACGTTATATTTTATGAACTGACCTCGTGTACTCCACACTAAAATATACCGGATACCGCAACATTTATAGGCGACGTAAAATTACTGTGTCGTAAAAAAAAAAAAAGTTCCCAGAATGCATATAGATTCGATTCACGAGAACGTGTACCAATGTAAGAGTGATACAGAGAGAGAGAGAAGAAGCCGGAACAAAGACGTATCTAAAATTAATATCTCGATGTCGGCGCGTGTTAACAGTCGTTATGCTTTTTGTACAAGCGAGCAATCAAAATGATCATTAACAGTGTACGCTAATTGATATTTTATAAATTAAGGAAATTACCTACCACGAGTGTTCGACTCGCAGAAAATTGAACAGATATTCATTATCAACGTGTGCATGGGCGGGCATTAGTATTATTTCATTGTTTTACGAACTAACACAATGATCGCCCGAGAAGTCTCGTACGAATCGTAAGTATAGTGCGTTCATCAATATTATTTCCAAAGACAAAAAAATAAATAAAAAAAACTCTTTTAGTCGTATAACTAGGATACGGTACGGGAACACTGCACAACGTGCATGCATACTTAATATCCTCCTGCGGCCATAATTACCAAAACATTTCATGCTTATCTATGTGACACGCGGATCTCACTAGACGATTTAAAACGATTAATATTATTTTAGAAACTTAAAAAATAAATTACTTTTTATATTTATTTCATTTTTAATGTTCCTAAAGTGAAATGTTTTGTAAAGTTCTAAGAAAAACTTTTTATATATAAATATATCTTAAAAGGATTATTTCTTTAAAATCAAATATTGACTTTTTTTTCGCAGTTCTCCGCCAAAATCAACCATTCTGTGTACCGCCCCAGATGTACGATTAAAATAATGTATACTTCCATTTTCTACCCCAGTGAAAATTAAATTTTTTTAGTTATATAAATAATTCCGTTAAGGACCAAATCTACAATCGACATTATTCACCATACAAAATTAAATACTCTCTCATCTGGCACAGTAATTTGGTATATTTTATTTGTGTTCAAAAATATGTGATACAAAAAATTATTAAGTATACGATGAACATCAAAAATTTTCGATTTTTATATTCAAGAAATTTCTAGATTCCATATGACCCTCACACTTAGTTCTGAGAGTGCTATCAAAACCTAAACCAGAGGGATGTAATATACTCGTATATCAGGATAAATTGCCGTATGATTAATGCTTTAGCGTTTTTACCTCTCAATGAAGTATCCAGTGGAATGGATTATTTATACACAATAATTCCTATAGAACTATTGCCAGTAGCTAAATATTTTGATGACATCTATGTCAGTGGTACTAGTGGTACCTCAATGTTTTCTCCAATTTTGTGGAATATATTCGACGTCACATTGAATGGTGATATATTCCAATATATCACACCAATATTCCGCTTATTTCATTTATTTTGTTCAAAACACAGTAACCGTACCAATTTTCCGTTTACCAAATTGAATGATTCGTGTGAGAGGCTGTAAAACGGTTTTACCCGTATCCGTTACCTCCAATAAGAAAATTTAAAACGAAAATTAACGATTTATTTATGTTTGTTAAATGATTATTTAGATAGATTTTTACATTTATAATCATTACTTTTTTTTGCGTGAGTTGAAAATAATTAATAACTAATAGATAAATAACTGTACACTATGTATCGAATATCATATAAAATGACTGCAATGTATAAAAAGCTATAGATACCAATTGTAAAGTGATAAAATGTTATTATAAAGGACCATTCAAATAAATTCAAATTCCTGTAATTTGAAATCTATTGCAAACGATTTATTTTATGAAAAACTTAACATATAGGTAAATTGCGAGGACATAAAACTATTAGATGAGAATATAAAATAATTGTAATAAAACCAATAATATTGTAAGCAGGTAAATAGTAGGTAAATAATTAACAAAGTTGGTATGCAGAAAAATTATGAATACTCAGTTCCATTATCATGAAATACAAAACTATTAGTTTTATCACAGAATAGACAATAATTTATTTCGTAATTTATGGTTTTACCGTCATTTGAATACTGTCTATTATAAACAATTGCAAATTCAACATGACCAAACAGCTGTTCGTTTTATATAAGCTTTTCACACCGTGTATAAATTATTATTATTTCATTGTGTAAAAAATATTGTGTCTGTAAAATTTACAAAAATAAGTAGGCATTCGTTTCTTAAAAATATTAATTTTATTGTACTTGGTTGCAAAGTGCTAAAGTATAATAAATAAACAACATGTTAAATGTTATACTGTATCGAAAATCAATGATTACTTGGTGTTCAATATTTTGTTGCATTGTATAGAGAAATAAACATTTGCTTAAAAAACTATAATTAACCTTTTATTTGCACACCATTTATATTTCCGGAACAAACAAATAAAATTTTAAAATTATATAATTGGGTATTAAAATTTTATACTACCAACGGTGCGATAATACAAGTGGTAAATGGATAATTGGTACGGTTACTGTGTTTTGAACAAAAGAAATGAAATAAGCAGAATATTGGTACTATAAAATATTTGATTTTCAATGGTTCAAAAAATGTGTTCGAAATTAAATTAAATATGTTCAAAAAAGTAATATAATAGTAAAAAAATATGTCCTTATATGTAATAATAAAAAAATGTGTCCAAAATTAAATATAAATTCACAATAGTCAAAATTAAATACAAATTTACAGTAGTTCATAATACCTATTTACAATAGTTTCCCTATGGAACTTAAAAAAATATCCATTGTAATTTCTTTATTTACCTAACTAGTAATAGTTTCATGAAGTTTATATTGAAGTGAAGCATATTTTTTATTTTTTTTTCGAGGTGTTAAATTATTAGGTTTATGCCGTATACTTTCAATTCGCATCATAGATTCATCTTGTTGATTACATTGAAGAGCTAACCAAAATTATGGGTTGTCTGTTCCGACAAGCTTATTAAAATAATTATTCCACCCTTCATAATAGTTATTTGTTCGTTCACCACCATTCAATATGATGTCGAATACATTCCACAAAATTGGAAAAAACATTTGGGTACCAGTAGTACCACTGACATAGATGTTATCAAAATATTTAGCCACTGGCAATACTTCTATAGGAATTATTGTGTATAAATAAGCCATCCACTAGATACTTTATTGAGAGGTAAAAATTCTAAAGCATTAATCATACGGCAATTTATCTTGATATTTTTGTTATTTTTGTAAACAGAACTTAGACCTAGTTGTTGAATTTTTCGCCACATAGACTGGCATAAATGAAAAAACATCCTTTAATCTGCACACTATTACCAAATACATGTTTAGTGGCACATATAGCTCCTATTTCGAAATCCATCATGATATATTTTGGTTTTGGATTGTTTGAAGTTTGAATACAATTAATAACAACTTGTTGTAAAATAGTGATATACGTACTTTTTAACTTATTTGGTAAAAATTCATACACGCATGTAGAGATTTTATTTTTATACTTTCCTCGTATAACATAAATTTGTTGGAATATAGTAGTTGAGCACTTAAAAGTTCCATCCATAAACCAAGTTTCCATGTAAGATAAAATATTTAAAGCGAAATTAGAGAAAAAAATCAAAATTCGTGAATCAGCTTGTTTATTGTCAAAAATCAAAAATGGCTTAAGTTCAGCACCCATCGTAGTTGTCCACTCATCAGGAAGACAAAAATTTACATTTAATGGTTCATCGGGGAATTTTCTATGTCGATAATTTCGTATGTTACGTTTTATGGAAGACAAATTGCCAAGTGTCACCACTGTATCTTCAAAAATATTGTGCATGATAGTCGAAACCAATTGACTAGGAGTTTCTCGTGTGTCTAAGGCTCTTTTTTATATTATGTTTAATAACAGTTATTTCGCAAATTTCACTATTTGAAATGTGACTATGTGACACTATATTTGAATAGTTTATATACTGAAATAAAATTAATGATTTCACCTTACATTATACATTACAATACATACAATAATATAAATTTTTACTAATTTAAAACGTACGGGTTTAATTAAATTTGTTGTAATTTTTCCCGGACATTTTAATGACGTATTTTGTGAACATTTCCACCTAATAGTATTATTATTTTTCTTAAAATAACATACGAATAATTATTGTACAGCATTAGTTCATTTCCCTTTTCAGAACTTTCCATTATAATTTATAAGTAATAACAAAATTTACAAAATTGGAAATTATGTGCACGTGGCAATATGTTAAATGTTTATCAGTTGTACTAGTCGCATAAAACCCATGCAATATTTTAATTCATCGTTATCGACATTATCATTTTTCGTTGTAGATTAGATTAATACTTACCTACAAAGTCATGCAGTACTTATCTTATGTATATATGCTTCATGATTATTTTTATAGTTTAAGAAACCCTGGTGTTTAACGACCGTACCAATATTCCACGTTCGAAACGACCGTAATAATTTTCCGACAATCATTCAATTCATGAAATTACTTAAGTCACCAAAATGACTTATATGCGTACATATAATTTTGGATATGTCTAATCTATATGTCAATAGCGTAAGCCTTAAGTCGATTAACGACCACAACTGACTAGATGATGAACATAATAATATGATTGCGAAAAAAAAATATTGATAAACCTAATAACATACGTGAACACGTATCATTAAAGCCACTGGAAAAATTTTGTATTTCCGTTCCAACGCAGCCGATCGAGCGGACTTTAATAACATAGAGAACGAGACCAGCAATTTCGAAATCATTTCCGTCGACATAGCGTGATTTTTACGACAATTCTCTTTCTGTCTCATATATTTATTTTGGACGTGCAGTATTACTATCACACGATCACGTCATCTCCTCCACACGTGCAAACAATAATAATATTTTATTATTTTTACAATTTTTTTTTAATTTTTTTTGTCACGTAAACATTTTGTTGGTCACCGACTGCTATGTATGGCGGTGAATTCGTTGTACCGACAGCAGCGGAAGCGCAGACACGTCCGATGACAATTGTGGACAACGTTTCCTTTCCAATCATCACGATGACCGGTGAGGTGCAAGCATGCACATTCCAACGACCATTCGATTCCTTCCACCGGCTGCTTTTATTTCGCCAGTCCTAACAAGAAATGGACGATTTACGAAAAACACAAGCGACCAAAATCGTATGCGGTCTCCGATAACGTAGCGAAGCAGTTGTCGGAGCAGGACCCGTTTTCGAAGCGAGAAGAATTATGGTAGGACGATGAACTACCAGGGAAAGATGAGAGGCCAGGGCCAAAAAATAAGCAACTAAAATAAAGCAAGGTGATGGAGAAAAACCAATCGTCGAAAAAAGTTCGACCAACGAAGAACTTGTCGGAGGAAGACAAGTGGTCGGCTGGAACAGCGAAAACGGTCGGTGAAGGACTTAGCGGTCGGTGCCAAACGTCGCCAAAGGAGCCGGAGTACGGACGACCGCGGACGACCGCGGACCGTGACAACGAGTACACCCTATACCAGCGGCGACCGTCTCTCACCGATATGTAACGTTCAGCCACCGTTGAAGTTCAAAAAGCGGGAAACGTTCCAGGGCGACCGCAGCAGTAGCAGACAATCATCCTGCCCGGCCGACCGTTACCGCTGTTATTACCGATGATTACCGATGTTGGTTACCGTTCGGTCAGAATTGTCATGGTGAGCCGGCGGTGAGTTTGCGCGATAACCGACAAGTATACCACAGTGGTAATAACAGCACGGCACAGCGCTAATAATAAATATTTCGATTGCACGCGCGATCGCGTGTAACAATAATAGTATTGGCAATAATAATATATGTAATATAATAATAAATGTTATTACTATCATAACTTCTTGTGCATAATCATCATATTACACGTTAGAACTGTGTTATAATAATAATATAATGTTATGTGCGTATATGATATTATGTTATTCGGCACTGCACGAAAATCGAAAACATAATCGTCGTCGTCCATTCCGGTTGAGATAAGACTACTACGACGATGACGACGTACTTCGTACGATATTATTTATATGTACAACCCCTTTCGTTAGCCCACTCGAACGCGCAGAAATTTTCGTTTTTTTATATCTCCTTTTCGCGTGTTTAATTCCACTCTTGTAATTAATATAATTCGAGCCCGTCATGATCGGAATATTGTAACAAATTAACTTTAAAACACGGCTATATATATTTGTTTATCAATACTATAGATGCACATAGTATTACAAAAACGTCAGTACGAGACCAATAAACAGCCAAGGAAATAAAATCACTACACAAAAAAAAATTATCAACTCCACGTGTTAATAATTTTAATTAATTTTAATTAATACAAAACCACACGATAAAACGACAAAATGAATTATTTTTTGATTATGATTTTTATTTAATTATGATTACGAAAATAATATAATGTAAAGGTTGAACTGGTCGAAGAGACGTTTTTGTGGCGTTAAATAGAGTCCAAAGAATTGTCCAGAATCATCACCACGTTTACGTTTTTAATCCATTAAATGGATTGTTGTCTACCGGTTTAAAAAATAAACATTTAAAAATGATAAAAATAACAGAATAATCAGTACTGCGATTTTTAACAAACATTTTTTTAAAGGTGTATACAGATCTTCGATAGAAATATAAATATTAATTTATATATATTTTTATTTCTTCAATATAGTTAATCAAATAATTTAGCAAACGCAATCCTTTAATAAATAAACCATAAATTTATTTTTTCCCACTTAATCATTTAACTGAATTATTATTGTATAAATTCAGATTCATAATACCCCAGTGATATGAAGAATTATACATCAATTGTCGTCCAGTTATGACGTATTAAACCGCACTCAACTCGACTAGTGGCATGATAATGTTGTTGATCCTAATGTTAGTTCTGATTCATCACTGACCTCTAACATTTTAATCGTGGTTAGCAATAACAGTGTTGAACTCATTTCTCGTGAGGAAAAAAATGTATGTAATATATTCCCCATCCCCTTAGCTATCCTAATTACGTTCAATAATTATATAAATATACCCGTTGTGGATCCTAGGGGAGGTTATAGAGTCACTTCCTCTATGACCCATTATATAATATACTCATAATATAATGGTAATATGTTACATTTTAAATGTTTGTAAGTTTTTTATTATTGTCTTGAAATCATCTTTTATTTTGTAACATTCTATAATTTGTATAAAAAATATTGTTGGCAGAGGGCACACCAAGGGTTCTGTATTATAATTATGTTATATGGGCTTAAGCAATTGCGGTTACTAAACTAATTTCTAGAAACCAACCACCTTATTAGTATATTCCTAATAATATATTGTAACTGACCGACGACGACCACTGCATAAACAGACTGATGTTTTTGGTGTACTTATTTATTACTACATTTTAAACTATAATTAACAGGATTTGTGCTGTAAAGTAGCGTATTTCATCCATTTTTCATTCGCGTACTCCTTAACCTCTCGCCATTGCTTTACGTACCCCCCAATAAGAAATTACAAAATAAGTTTGATTGGAATATATTTTACAATTCAATTTTAATTTAATCCTTGGGGTTGTTTGATAACACTTAATTTTTTAAATCTGGTTCCACAGATGATAAGTAAACTCGAAAGTCTAAACTTACAAGAATTCTATAACGATATTTATTTTTAATGAACGTGTATGACAAAAAATACTCGTTATCAAATATTTCATAAATAATTTATTAATTAAAATACATAAATTTTTATATTTTTCTTCATTACCCTTTTTTCCGATTACCATTTCATTAAAATGTCGTATGCCACCAGGTATACGCATACCTCCGGGTGAGAAATACTGCTATAGATTGTAGGATGTAGGTTATATAAGTAAGACATATATTTGTACACGTTGTATATTTCTATTTTCTATAATATATTTAGATAATTACGTATTTTCTGCAGACGGATTACCCATCCACCAAAAATTTTGAAAAAGTAATTTCCAAAATAATACCTTCACCATATCACTACTAAATATTAATATAAAGATAAAATTCACTGTTGTTTAAAGCCTTAATTTCATGTACTGCATAAACACTAGTTATTTCAGTATCATTATTGTTAAAATACAATAGCAAGTGTTTAATAATAAGCCTGGAAGTATAATTCAATCAATTAATATAACATTTATATATACATATTGCCTATATCTTAGCTCCTCAACATGGTAGTTTTATACCATCTTGTTAACCAATAATAATAACAACAACAATCTAAACATTCATTTACATATTACAATTTGAATTTATGTACAAAATGTTTGATTGACAAATATTATTTTAAGTTAACAATTCATATATACATCTATATATTTATTATGAACCATATTTAGTCACGATAAACATTATATTATTGGTTTATAAAATAAATTTACTTTTACTTACCACTTATAATTTTTTCTTCTGTAAAAGAAATGTAAAAAAAAAATAAAAATAATTATTATAATACATAAAATTATTAAATATATAAATAAATATATAAATGTTATAATTAAATAATTGACTTAAGTTGCAAATTATTTTTTCAAAACGTTTACGAATTATAATATATTTAATTAGCTTAAATATACATGTATAATTTGAAAAAACCATTCAATATTTATTAAACGACATTCTGACAAGTCTCAAAACGACCAACAAACATTAAAAACCAAGAAATAACTAAAAAGATAATCTTACTTAGTCGTTGACTAGATGATTTCTAATTTTATGTATAAATTTAAATATATAAAAAAATTAATATCAAATATTTGGATTTTAAACTGCAAATAATCATAGTAGATCAGTAAATGCAATAATTTTACATCGCGATAGGTATGATTGGTTTTTGAAATATAATTTTGCGGCAGCTTGACCCACCCGGTGACATAACCTATTCGTGAACCACCAATTGACAAAAGTTAAACTGCCTCTGGACGTCAAAACGGACGTGGTGCAGTTGATAACGAAGTAAATATACAAAACGCATACTCATCGTATTTTCTGCATCTGTCGTGATTTACAAAGAAATTGTTTTATGTACACACTTTGATACATCGGTTATCATAACAATATTTTTTTGTATCGAGTGCATTTTCGAATTCGCCGCCGATTTTTACCACTGTACAAGCAAACAGTACCGGCGAATGGGTTGCTCTGAACGTGCGCGGCGAACGACCGCTCATCATCCACGTCACTAAATCGAAAACAGCCGCATCGAACGACTCTGAATAGTATAAATTAACCCATCTGCCCACTTGCACCACTATTGCGGCTACACGCGTAAGCAGTGAGCGTATGGAAAAATTTTAATAATAAACCCCACTGATGATAAGGGTAGATAACGTCCATCCAACATTTCGACTCGTTGTCGAGGGTGAGGAAAATAAATAATCAAAAAACCCATTTTTCCTAAAGTCCTTTGCCTTAATTGATGATAGCGCCGAGTGTCAGATCCTGTCCAAAAAAAAAAAAAGAAAAAAAAAACGTCGACGACTAGATTTGTGTGCAACACACAATATTATTATAATATTATCAAGGCATAAATGAATTGCGAAAACTACGTGATGCAATGCGATTACCAGAGCGCAATTCGATTTTAATTTAACGCCCCAAAACTTTGATCATAAATCTCGTTTACCATGCCACTGTCCTAGTATTACGCACCGTCTATGCTCGTGTGGCGACCAACAGAAATCTACCTTTTCATACAGTCGATGCCCTTAGAATTTTCATTAAGTAAGTTTACCAAGAGAAAAATAACGAACAGTAACGAAAATATCCTCATGACGGCATGGGTTCAACTTAAACAGTTTCCGCATCTTACATAGAGGATATTATATCTATATCTATTATATATATAAATTAAATAATAATCAAAAACCAGTTTTGTTTCAAAATACGTAACATTTTTTTTTTATTCTGTACTCCGAGCGGTCGAAGCTTTAAGATTTGTCGCATATAATTATTTTTCCGGATGAATCGAAAACAATGTTAATGACAGACCCATGTTTACTGACGTCCCGGTAGATATCACATTAAAAATGCACCCTCATAAAATATGGTCATGGTTTTCAATTTAATACTTTACCCCAGACAAAAATATTAATATATATATAATAATTTCATGTTTTCTTAAATATAATTTAACTATTTACAAGACCTATTCTTCATTGAGTTGCAAATACAGCTTATGTGTTCAAAAAATACAAATTAATATTTCTAAAAAAATAAATATTAAATATGACCATAAATTATTAATTATTTTAGTACTACATTTTTTAACGTTTAACATTAAGGGGATTGTAAACCATGATTTTCTTTCTCTTTCTCTTTCACACGCGCAATATAAGGATTTAGACGTTTTCTATTTCCAATGTACCGATTGATCTATTGATGCGATAAGGATTTTGAAAACTGATTTAAATTCATCATAAAGTCTTCTTTAGATCGACATTCCCACTTTTTTGATTTTATCTCCCAAAATTTCAAAAAATAGGATTAAAAAAATTGGAAACATAAAAATTAATTTTTAGGTATACTCGTATTAAACACAAAATTTAAAAAATGTAAGAAGGTCAATCTAAAGAAGACTTTACGACGAATTCAAATCAGTTTTCAAAATCTTTGTCGCTTTAATAGATCTATCGGTAGGTATGTTGGAAATAAAAAACGTCTAAATCTCTATATTACGCGTGTTATAGAATGAGAAAGAAAAGCATAGCTTTCAATCCCCTTAATGAATAAACTTAATAGTTGTATCAATGAAACTATTTATTCTTCAATGACCATAAAAACTAAAATAAATATTGATGCACTAATCTCTACGGTTGGACAATAAATAATAAAGCAATATTTTATTAATATATAAATAAATAAACAAATAGTTTGAACACAGAAATAAATGCTTATCATGGAGTATAAATATTTTATTATTAAAATGTTGATGATTTTCAAATATAAATTTAGTAAGCTATTAAATAATAAATTAATATTGGTCATTCAAATTCCATATTTATTTCTGATTAGACTTGAATGTTCCATTAGCAATATAACTGTGTTGCTAATAGAACATTTGGGTATTTTAAAAATTTCATGATTTAATGTATTTTTTTAATAATTTTTCGGTATTCTTGAGTAAACCTTTTTCAGGTATTATTACATGATGTTAAATTATTTATGACATAATTTTTAATAGATTATAGATTTTTGACTAAAATTCAATTAATTATTTACAGAATATTATTCTAGATTATTTATCACATCTGAGTAATGAAAAACACACAATTACGATGAAATTTTTTTTATATACATATAATTGTTGATAAAATAAATGACAATTGATTTATAAAATAATACCTAATGCCTACGTTATATTTTATAATATTATTTTCCTTTCAGATTAATGCTTGATTTATAGTTTTAGCGCTATCTAACGATTTATACATAAACTATTAAAAGCATTATAATAACAATTCACATTAGTTATACTACTAGGTCCGCTTATTACGATGCCGTATAAAACGATATTCCGAAAAAAAAATGATTCCCATCAATGTATTTGGTCGATTTCATATCTCAGGTGTACTTATTTTGGTTGTATTAGTTTTACTTATAATATACGAGTATAAAATATAAACTAAAATGTACAGTATTGCAATAGTGTTTATGTTTTTAAAATTCTCAAATGTTTTTACTTGAGTTCTTGAATTTGAAATATGAAATTTGAATATAAATAATTATATTTATATAATATAATATAATATAATATAAATAATTATATAATAATAATAAAAATTTGAATATGAATTTAAATATTATAGAAGTTGTATTTAAAAATCTATAATTGTATTATATAAATATCATGTTTAATATTTCTTAAATGATAAAGAAATGTAAAGTTATATTAGCATCTACACAATGTATCTTAGTGAGGCTCAGTAATTTGTAAAAAGATAAAAATAAAAAAATAAAATAAAATAGTTATTATTAAGTTATGAACAAGCATTAAGTTTAAATGAAAATCAATAGAATCAGCTTAATAATAATCGTTTGGTAGAATAAAATAAACATTTTTGTAAAATCAATATGAAAATATGCTATAAAAAAATCAATTAAACTATTTTAAGTGAATGTCACAGTTCTTTATCTTAACGATGCTCGATTTGATTAACGACAGCGAGCACGCGGTTAATTGAACCGTTGAAAAAGGTTTACGTTGGTCGGAGACGATTTCTTGTGTCGACCGATGACGGTACTATTATCACTGCTCCCCGTGCAAATAATATTTAAATCGATATTGATAATCAACATTTACGCCAGGTATTATGTTAATAAATATCAATCGTTTTGTCATTGCAATCTAAACTCAATGACGAGACAATGGAATAGATAGCCATCTGTCAAGACGATGACATGTACTGGGTTTAAAGTAATCATGCACTTTTGGGCGTCAAAAGTTCTTTGGAGCGATCGGCGCGTTCGTCGCCAGATCACGAAATCCATCTCGAAACCCGTTCGACAAGACAAGATTGGAAAGGAAAATGTACTGTTACGCATAATCTCATACGCGCAGATAATGTACAAAACGTTTTGGTTTTTCGGGATCCGTTCGGGAAACGATTCCCGTACGGAGAAAAGGTGTACGGTAAAATTGATAGTAACAGCTCATCTTAGACACGAATCTTTGACGGCGCCCAATCGATATGACTCCGAGCGATTTCTGTCCACTGAACGCGAGACGCAATAAATGAATAACTCCTACGTGCCCGGTACATCGTAGGACATTATTACGGTGAACGACCAGGGAGGGCGCAGGCAAATATGCCTTTGAATATTTCTAGTCCAAATCCAAATATGGTGTATTATCCCTTGGTGAATGTTGTTGAAACCTGTCGGTAGAATTCCAGCCGTGTAGTGGTTAAAAAAAACCCAAAGATGATTTTCGTTCAAGGCGATAACAGCATCCTAAAATATTAATACCCCTCGGGCAGATCGTTCGACCCGGGTATAATGTACGACTATAATATTATACTTGGATCACGTTTAACCGCGGTGGTACTCGTGAAAATATCCGAAACAAAAGACTGTACCATAAATAATATTCCAGAAATAAATATCCGCGAACGAAAATATTCCCAAAGACGTAGGAGCCCGGAAAATTTCGTACGATAATGGAATGTCACGTGTAAAAATGAACTTAGCGCACTTGGACTTTACTGTAATTTATTGTTACTTAGCAAGAACTAGGTGTTTTGGACTTCTTTTCGTTAAACATGTTAATAATACTGTTTTCAATTTACATTACGTTATCATAATAATATTATACCAATAAATCTGCTCGACTGCAATTTCTCAACACTTGGTGTACATTAAATTGCGTTTCCGCAATGAGTAAGGCGTCCGTGTGCTAACCAAACGACAGATATTGAAAATAATATAAAACACTTTAAGACTGATATTTTTATTTTTTTTTACCACTATTATTATTATTGTTATTATATTTTTTTTTTAATTAACGATTTACAACTATTATTGCTATAATATTTATTTTGCATATCACGTATTTTATTTAAACGGACAATAAACATACTTTATCGTATTACCGTGTACCTATATAATTATAATATTAATTATAGACCCACGACGATTACCATAATAAATGTCGACACGTCATGTGTAGTTCCTTACTTTGTTTTCAGTATCTAATTATTGTATCCCGTTAAATAAACGAAATAACCCTATAACCGTTTGATTCGAACATAAATGATTCCCAATAAATTTTGTAAGAAGAGTGAAATTAATTAAAGTATTAATGATTCTCCCAGGAAACTTTAACTTATACGAGTGTTATTAAGTGTGTATGATACACAAAAGCTGATATATACGTAAACATTTTAATGACTTCTGTTAAACATTTGTTAAAACACATGTAATTTTCTTATTTATATAATTATTGCAATATAATGTAGGCACTGTATAAAAGGTTAAAACTAATACTATATTGACGAATCTTACCATTTGTCCAGGTGCATGAAAAAAAGATTAACACGGGTTTTTATGATATTATCAATCGTTTTTAAAAATCAAAATATTAATATTTCTCGATTAATGTTATTTTAAACTATAATATAGCAGGTATTTGTGAATTACGTTTTTAATACATTTAAAAAAAATCGTCTACAATTTTTATAGAACTTTTATATTCATTAATTAAATGGCAACTATTTAATACACAGTAAGTATGATATAGTAATTTTTGCACTTTTGTTTTTTTTTATAGAGATGACCCATAATTTCGTTTAAACATGAACAAATTAATGAGTAAAATATTGTATAATTATCTTCTCAAAGAGAACATACACTTGTAAATATTTCGGTTCTCAATCATTCGAAACAATGACGGGTCGGCAAATATTAATAACGTTTAATAGGCACAGCCAATGCATAGTGTTTACAAATTAAAATTAATCAAATCTACTTTTCATTCCATTGATTAATAATATAACCCGTGGTAACGCTGTTCAATATATTTATCCGTGACGCTTAATCACTGTCTATATCTGTGACAGCTGTGTTGTGTTTATACTTATTATACGGTCATAATTTGGATAATAAATTATATCAACATGGTTTTCTACATAACTTCTAAATTACATTTTTCTACTCTATTGGCTTTTTTTTTTTTTTGGAATTTATTAATAAAAATGCAATTAAATTAACTAATTAAGTACATAAGCGTTTTGATCATTTCACTCTAAACTTTAACTTGTAAATTAGTGCATTTTTTAACTAGTTAACTAGGCGACACAAATTTCGCCCACTGATTATACTCTGTCGAAAATATTTTAAAAGATTGGGTGAAATAATGCAAAACAAACGTGTAATACTATAATCGTACTATGGTATTATACATTGACTAATTTGAGAAAAACATTTTTTGTTGCCCAGTGAAAATTCGTTATAAAATCCACTGTTGTAAATAGATACATACAACAAATAACAATTCTCCGTTCAAGGTACTATAACATGAAATTAGTTTTCAGTGCGTTTATGAATATCTCTAAAACGCTCAATAGTTTTACATTGACGATAATATTCCCCTAAGTTAAGTTTTCATTCTTGGTTTCCGTAATTGTAAAATAATGACGTACTATTATTTCATTAAACAATCGTAAATCAAGATATTAGATTTGGATTATCATTGTAATAAGAAAAGTCATTAACTTTCTCTAACCCGATGCAATAAGTATTTTAAGAATATTTTTTAACGGTCGTTAAAAATAAATAATACTAAAATAGTTCTAAGAATTTCAAAAAGTATTTAATAAATATCGTATAAGCACATTGATATTTGAGAATTATCTTGAGATTTAAATATGAACATGTGCATTAAAATTAATGTAGGTCAAAATATATACAGTATTAATTATTTATTCATAGAATATTTGCATAACAATATATAAATTATGAAATGATCAATTTTAACAGATTAAAATTTATAATTATATCATATTTAACGGGTGATGCTCTGTTTCGGTAGGCTATCATTCCCACGTTTAATCCGTTCAAGACAGATAAGTTATATCATATTTCAGACACGACCCGTCCAGAAGAACTAATTTAAAAAATGAGTAATGAATTAACATCATGATTCTGATTATCTTTTTTACCTCAATCGGTGTAACATTTAAGTTGCTCCTCCTATGAAATGAAGATAATTACATTTTTTACTAACTTTATGTACTATGCGAATCGAATAATATAATTACATCCAATATAACTTTGGAAGATTAAAGTATTATTATTATTATTATTATTATTGATAAACAATGTACTAAGTAATATGTCCGTTGTAAGCAAGACAGCGAAATAAAAAATTATTCAAATATTAAATCTATGTATTATGTTTTCAATATTATACCTATTACCATTGTTTATAAATTGTATTTCAAATAATCAATGCTATTATAAATGAGTCACGGGTAATGAAATATATCAAATTCTTTTTTTAACATGTAAATCGAATTGAAGCACCTTCGAAATAACCTTCGTTGAATTACAGGTGTGTTTAATTTTACTTTTCTTTGACATTTATACGGGCCCCCATTTGTACAACATCAAAACAATAATTATCAACCAACGACTGAAAAAGATTTTGCCATATGAAAGAAAAAAAAACCAACGACGGATTATTAATTTTATATGATATTACTATTATGTAAATATATAAAACGAAACAATAATTTTTATAGAAATGTATATTATACAACTTCTAAATGCCATTAAAAATACAACACTGCCTTAAAATATCAAATTATAGTCACGTTCTCAAAAAAAAAAAAAAAGACTAGTTACATTTAACCGTAAACTTGTTTTATTGTTCGGTGTTGTTTGCACATAAAATGTACAAAACAACGAATCTTATGAAAGGTAGTTATCAACAACAAAACTATCCAAATGCCCATGGATAATCTGCAACTTTCCAAGTGAAATTAAAATAAGAACCCAGCAGCTTTATCTTTTATATTAACCAAGTTAATTCAGTGGAAACTTAAGAATATCCGGACAATGTTGGATTGTGTGCCTACTATAACACTCATAACACGTATACCTAAACTACAAACTAAATAAATAATATATTAACTAAACAAATTTGTTTTGATTTTAATAGCTTACGATTTTCATTAGAAGAGTTAAATATTAACATATTAACATTAATATTAAATCATTAATAAAAATGTAACATTGGTATAAGTTTTTACCTTAGGCTAATCTTAATGTGTTAAAAACGGACAACAGTTTATTAGACAGCACTCGACTCGTGTAAATTACACTAAACTCAGCTATTACTTAAAATCTGATATAGTGTTACAGTATATCAAAAATTGTCATCAAACTCGACGATCTTTTTATGCTTCGAAAGTTTGCTAATCATCGTCAGTCCATAAAATATGTTTAATAACCTTAATTAACGAAGAATCTCACACCTAAAGTTGTAATGCTGATAAATACTATTTCACTGTTTACCAGACCATTATAACACAGAAAATACCTTCTGTAGTTGGATATGTTTCCTATATATTTATCAGATTACAAACGAAAACAATTAAAATTACATTTTGTCATTTATTAATCAATTATCGCTTATTTAGTATACATAGTGAATAAACTACTGGTTAATTTCTCTTACGATAAGAAAAAAATTATTTCAATGGTATGCAGCGGTAATGCAAATATTACAATATTTAATGAGTTAATTATTATCAATAGTTCGCGGACCCTGAATCACAAGGTAACACATACATTATTGAATGACTCTGGAATTTGGCAGAAAAAAAGTATGACGAAGAAAAAACAGAGCGTTTCCATCACCGAGGTAACCGAAATATTGATAAACTACAAAATATAACACAAAAGCTTGGTATAGTAAAATTGTAGGTGTCATATTTATAAACGAGAATGTACCTATCACTAAAATAAAAAAATTAATTTTTTAAATATATAAATTAAATTTGATTCCAATAATTAATCATTATATAGTTGTTAAACTATGATCATAATATGTATGTCTTAAAAAAATTTGTATTCAACTAAAAATATTAATACTAAATTTCAACGGTAAATGTTAACAAAGCATTATTTTACAATTAAATTACATTTTTCAAATAAATTCTTATAATTTTATTCTGTATTCTGCATTATTTAAAGATATTCTAAAAATTTTTATTTTTCATGTATAAACTACTATTAACAAGGTAATAATAAGATTGTTTATCTTTATTTATTTCTTATAAAATAATGCCAAACAGTAAGGGCTGCAATAAATTTAATATGTGTAAATGGAACTTTGAAAAATTTTGTAAACACCCACCCGCTAACTCATTTAATCTTCACTAAAATTCGCATTTTCTTATACAATATTAGGTTAACATTTGTTTTCATCGAAAATACTCAACAGTCAACTATAAAATTAAAAATATTATTAATTAAAATAGTTAATAATTTCTGTAAATACATAATGTCGATCATTTATTTATTTCACAATGTTTTTAAAATAAAATCATCAAACAAATATGAACACTGGTTTTTAAATTTTAAATTTTAAGTATACAAAATTATTACCACTGAATTATATGAACGTATATTCGTAATAGCATCAAATGGCATTTAATTAATCAATATCAGTATTCACTATCCAGTATGATTAGTTATAGTATCATTAAAGTTATTCGATATGAACACAGCGAAAAATCCAAAAATAAAGTATTCAACAGGTTTTATTTTAACAGGCGGTACGACCCAAGTTGGGTAGTAGGAAAAATCAAAAGAGCAATGGACTTTATAAATATAGGCACCTTACAAAAATATAATTTTCCTTATAGAATGATTGAATATCTACTGAGTAATTGAAATTTGTTGTATCTTATAAGCCCAACCTAGTACCTAATAATAATAATAATAATAATCTTTGCTACTTCGACAATTGATGAATCTATGAAATTTAAAGTTAAATAGTGGTATAGGTACGTATAACGGAAAAGATACGTATTTTTTTTTTTTTATTTTTTTTTTTAATATTTTACCACGCGATGGTCAAAATTCTAAAATTTCAATATATAATTTATTTGGGGAAGGGGTCAGTATTATAATCCAAATGAATTTCATAAAACAAACTTTTCAGTGTATTTTGGCAGTAGGTAAAAATCCTTAGAATAAGCCCAGGTATTCAAAATACACAAAAATAAAACTAATAAGGGAAACTACTTTGAATTTTTAAAAAGCAATTGTCAAATGTCCTGCATTATCATAAGTAAAAATATATTTGGTCAGGCCCAAGGAAGCCATGCAAGATCAACCTTCCTGGTCTTAACGATTAACACAAGAAAACAATTTTGTCAAGTGAAGCTCTAAACAATATGATAAATAAAACGAATTACAAGAAAAATATTAAATGTATCACCAAAAAATTGTTTAAACAGTTCATAGAAATTTGAAAAATTGGAATGGCAAAATAGCTAAATTTTTTCAAATCAAAGTGCAACGTTAAATTGTACGTTAATTCATTAACCATTACTTCTACAAACTAAGAATACGATAAATTACTTAAACGATAGCAAACTAATACAATTCTAAAAATGAAACTTCTTAATATTTTATTTCAGTTCTAAAGTAAATATAACATTTTCTGAGCATTTTAAATAAATTTAAGCAAATAATTATAACGAATTAATTAACGATTACGATTTGAAATTAAGTTTATTTATTCAAGTTAAAAAAACATTAAATTAAAAAAATTTATGTTGAATAATATTTTTTGTAAATAATTTATAACGATATCAAATTTATACATTTATTTAATCTTAAATATTGAAAAATTACTATAAAAATTTGTGAAAAGTATGGTTTATTTTATTTATTTAAACACACATACCATAATAGAAATTAACTTTTTAGTACATAAACGTACAATTAAGTAACTACCTTGAAAAAGTTTATATTTTATCTATGCGAAACAAATAATGAAAATTTTTAAAAATGTAATACCATAAACCATTTTTAATTCGTCTAACTAAAGAAGTTTTATGCATTGTTTGTTTTATGATCGTTTGATTATAAGGAGAAAAAAACATTAAAACTGACAATTATTATTTATTTGTTGAGATCCCAATTTTAAATGAAAATACAACAAATATTTCTTGAAGATTCGTTTTGTTGTGATTAAATTTAATACTTTTAAATATTCACTATCAGAGAAATGTGCGTTTACTTATCAAGGATCACTCAAGTGTGTACTTTAATTTATAATAGACAATAGGAGAATTTCTGTTTCATTTTTCATTTTTAATAGCAACATAAAAGTTTTATGAGACGACTTATAGTATAACAATAAGTAAATAAGTATCTTGCCTACTTAATATATCTTTACTAAAATAATGAAACAAATTAAAACAATAACATGACCTTCTTAAAACTCTAAAAATTAAATGATATAATCTTTTCTTAAGTGCTTAACACTTCGTAAAAAAATACAAACTAGTTAGTACTTTCAAGTTTGATATTTATAAAGGTTTATTTATTATACGGAATGCATCGATGCAACATTGTTATATTGAATTTGAACTTATACTATTTTACGTATATTTTAATTAAAATTAGTTTAATCTCGATTAAAATGAAATTATATTTCGTCGTAATTGATTAACAGCTACATTTACCACTGATTTAGAATATATTCGATTATTAAAATATATTATAATAATATTGCGAGCGCAAGTAGATATTATTATTTACAATATCTGATATATATTAATGAAGGCAAAAATAAAAACGATGTACCGATGAAAATGTAAATAATTAAAATTAAAAAACGAACAATAGCTATTACAAAAGCTCAGTGTTTATAAATTAATTATCATTATCATATAAATACAATAAAAATGTTCAAAACTTATAAGTTCTTAGCACTGGTTTTTTAACATAAGTACTTCTTTCTTGAAAGCAAGAAAAACAATTAGCAAAAACGTATGATTATACATATATCTATCGCAGCGTAGAAAAGAAAAAAAATCTATAAACAGTGTTGATATTTGGTCAACTTGATCTCATGATACGTAAAAATTCGTTAGCAATAGAACATTTAAGATTTAGAACTCGAACATGTACGTTTCCTATGCCCGGTCATTGTAAGTCTTCAGAAGAGCATGCACGCTTTATTTTAAAAAACAAATTAAAAAACAAACTAACAAAGTATAGCACCACATGTATAACACGCCTCCAACCAGCATATTTGTATAAATATTGTTATACAACACAAATATATTCATAATCAACCCGATAAAATCATGACTTCCCGGCCAAGGACAACCGGGTCGCGTGTAGTGTTAAGCTTCGTTGGTTCGTACCTACATGGACCAAGAGCAGTGGCAGGACCAAAAACACGCTCGTCCTTTATTGTTTTCGCAAAACCCGCATCGTTGCCTTGATCATGCGTTGGCTGTTTAACATCATGCGCTATGAGACGATATTATTAATTGCATTTAGTATAATTTTAATTTTTTTTTTCAAACATTTCTACGTCATTAATTCAAAACAAATATCTACTAAATAATACGTAGTACGTTCGCAGGACCGCGATACAGTCGCACGCGGCGAACGTTACGAGTTAATTTCAGAATCTCACGGATTGCGCAAATGGTTTGACCGCGGTAAATACCTCGTCTTGAAGTAGATACCTACGGTTTTTTCTCTGACTGAACTCAACCTTTTCCGGTTTCAACGAGTTTATTTCGATATATTACCTACGTCTCGTACAGTCCCGGACAAACCCTCGAATTCCAATTACAAAACACATGCAAACACCCACGCGTGCGAGCGCCTAAACACACGTGTACGAATTTACGTTTCTATGGTAATTATGCGCACATCAACTGCATATATCTCGTACGATGTATACAATTAAACGGTTCAAACGCTTCCCACTTGGATTACGTCCAATTCTACGTGTAATTTATACAACGATCCGATGATTTACATAACGAGATATATAATGGTTTGGTGTTATTTAATACGATATTCAATCCTATATATTGTTGTTATTATTATTGTTATTATTATTACTATTTCACGTATAATAATTGTATCTATATCCAATATGTATATTATGTATGTATTAAAAGTATCTCCTTATTCAATGAAACTCTCTGTATAATCTACTGTAGGTATTATAGTTTAGGTATGTTAACTGAATAAAGTTCTCAGCGTTTAATATGTGTAATTAAAATATTACAATAGAGTTCTATATTTGGAATTAAGTTTAACAATTATGTACTATTATAAAACAATTTTATAAATTAATCAGCTAATTTTTTTTAAATAGTATGCAGAATATGACCTTTTTTACTACCCCAAAATCAATATCAATAGCAAATATTAACCAAATTATACCATGTTTTTTGGTTTCACTCAAAAATATCACCAAGTTGAAGCGCACTATTAAGGTTCATGACCAAAATCAAAAATTAACAGTCCCAAAAATAAGCGTTTCTCTGAAAAGAGCATTAATATATAATAATTAACTGTATTCTGTATAGAATAGTGAAACTGCCCCTCATCATATTAAAAACATAATCATAATTTTAAATATACTTTATATATTTTACTAACCCATGAGAAAATAACAAGATGTATCATGTTACTGTAGACAGTATAGTTATTCTTGTTAATACTAATATTATTTATCTGTTCTAAAATTTCAAAATCAAGCAAAGTATTAATGACATTCATGCTTTTATGATCTATAAATTATTTCTAAAATTCATTACACAATAATCAAAAATGCATAAGCCAACAAAAATTCCGTCCTTGAATCATAAACATTATAATTTACATGAAACCCAATTCTTAATATTTTATACTACTACTCCTTTTAAAAATATTTATATAAAATATAATTAAAAAATTCCAATGAAGTTGATTTTAATACGAATCTATATAATAATACATAAATAAATTTTAATTTATTACCTTTCGTATACCTACATTACAATCAAAAAGTTTAACTATTTTTTATGATATGAATTTTTTTGTATATAATTTATTACATTCCAGTGTAATATCTAATTTAATATAAATCATCGATTATATGATGTTTTAATTAATAAGAAATAATAATACTTTGGGAAAATAAATCAATTACTAAACCACATTTAATTTTATTTTTTTTATTATATTATAATTTTGTATTTAAATAAATTTAAATAGATTTAGTTTGAATGAAAGATTATATAAAATTATCCTAGAAAAATATATTGTGTAAAAAAATTATTGCTTTGTGTATTTATTATTTTTCATCAAAAATGCGTTAACAATTATTTACTGTAGTATATTTATACCGGCGTTGAAGTTACTTGTGATAAAATAAACGCGGCAACGTTCGACTAATCCTTATACGTAAATGACACATACATATGACTGTTAGATATAAAATGCTCTTATCCAATTGAAATTAATAAAATTGTCAACTTCTTTCGTAATGCATGTGTGAAAGTATTCATTTTTAAAATAATTAATGACGATTGGGAATTCGTTATGATTCTGAATTGAAAATTGAGAACAGGAATAAATCGCTTTTTATAAGTGTATATATGTAGTTATAGCGATAAGTAAAGATATAATGAGACTTAAAAAAAAAAATCCAGGAACCCTGCGCCTGTGTATAAATTACCTTATGCACAGTATTATGCGCGTTGCGGTGACATAAATAAAATTAATTTAGAGAAAACATCAGATTTCCCGTTATTTTCAGAAATATATAACTATATATGCATAGCGTAGATTCTGTACATTAACGGTCACAACTAATAATTACTATTTATGAGACATCAAGGTTGTTGAAAGACTTTAAAGGTCCCCAAAATTATGTAATGTGTAACGACCAATTGAAAATTCGTCCTTTTATTCACTTGTTTGTTTACAGATTCGGTTCTCAATAAATACATGCGTGTTATCATACATCGAAATAATACATTTTTTAACAATGGCAAGGTTATATGTAGGCCAATCGAAAACAACAAACGCAATATTTACGATTAAAAACAAAAGAAAATTAAATTGAAAACTCATTCGATGCATTTAAATCAATAGCTACGATATATATATATATATATATATCATCACATAAGAACTTAATAGCGCAACATGTACTCCCATGTTCCAAATTTGATATATTAATATACACATTTTAAAATGAATTGCAATACGGCATCCACTATGGTCAAATTACAAGCAAAACTGATATATAATTAGGGCCGGGATTTTGATGCACTTGGCATTTTTTTCTGAAGCTTTCTGTACGATGCTCGTTTTGTTACAAATATGTTTTAGCTATTTTTAAATTAGAATATGAAATTTTATTTTGCATTTTTTTGCATTTTATGACAATTTTTTATTTTAAGATCATTTTTCCCATTTTTTAGGGCATTTTAGAGATTTTTAATTTATTTTTGGTGCTTTTGAATTTAAAATTATAGATTATAAATTTTTCTACCGACGAATTAGTGTTGTGTAAGGTATGCGATGTAAAAGTTGCTGTTGAAATACGTTTTACCATACAACAACATATATCAAGAGAAAAACATATTAATGGAGTACAACAAAGAAAAAAAAATTGAAGAACAAGAGAAAAATATGTACATCTACAAAAACTTATTGGAGAACATCAGGAGATACGCTCTCGTGACTTATTGCAACAACAAAGAATTATTTTTTTATTTTTTAATATATGAAGTAAAATAAAATATTTATGTACATGTAATATAATTTTTTTTAAATTTTAAAGGTATTTTTGAATACATTTTTTAAATTTTTTGAGTCATTTTTGCATTTTTTTAGGGTCATTTTTCGCGATTTTTAAGGACACTAAAGACCCAGCCCTAATAATGACCATATATTTACTTGATTATTTATACAACGCATGCCCACTTCCTACATGTTAGACATACCGAAAAAAGGAGCTGAAGTCAAAATATTATATAAATTTTTTTGACATATCTACAAGTATTAGTATACCCACAAATTATTTTTTGATCAAGATCACCTACAAAATAAACTGACTGGCATCTAATACATTAATGTATGAAATATCGGAAAAGAGAACAAAGCTAACGGGTATGTAGGTATGTATCACCTGAAATTGTCCCTAGGGTAGTGTCGGTAAACTACCATAAAAATAATGTCAAACCTACGTTCGAAATTCGTGTAAAACAATGATAATTTATTATTTCTTAAACGGTACAATACGCAACCGGTTTGCCCTCAGTATCTGACGAGGCTTAACATAATATTGTAATAGATTACCACCACTACTTAATGTTGAACCATATTAATAACAAATAAAATTACTCAATTCCAGACATACAAGTAGGGTGCACGATATATACACAATCGAATATTCGTATGATATATTATACCATGTCCTACTAACCATTCGTCAATCCATCAAGTTCCAGGACATTATTTATTGATACGTTAAGTTAATGGAAAATATATTTTAAAAATCACTTGTGCCTGTTGGGTTATACAGCAATGATATATACTATAACATTTAAGTTTTCTATTTTATAATATACTAAATTTAAAAATTAACCGTATTCTTACAACATTACATTTAGCGTTTGTTAATAATCAAAAACGCAACTTGTTATAAGGTGTTCGGTCCTCTTGTCCTTGACATTAAATACGTAGACAAATACACAAACGACTTGGACTTGCAACGATAATTTGTTGCCATGAAAACGTACAAATATAGAGCTTCAATCCAATGTATAATAAATATTCTGTACTACTTACACTTTGCTCGAGTATGTTTTCTTCACGACGTAATAATACGAGCTTAAACTATAAAATTTATACATATGACGAGCATATTTACTTTCTAATTAATTCATCACTTTTAAAGTGCATTAAGTAGTTGGGACAATGCCGAGTTATGTCACCAACACTCTTTAGAGCTTTGAGCAAAGCAAGACCTACAGTTTTTAATTCATGATTTTCCAATAATGAGAACTGATTATACCTAAATTACGTACATATTTTTAATTATTCAAAAAATATGTTTAATCAAATAAAATTCAAGTATGTTAAAATACATGAATAACCTTAAATATAATTTCACAAAATTTAAAAAATGTGAACATTTTGTATACTCTAAAAATCTATTTTATAATAGGAAATAATTGATTTTATTTTTATTTTGTATTAAATTAAGAAACGAAACTATAATAGTTCTAGATTCGAAATATTATATTATATTAAACATTAGTTGACCAATGACTTATGGGTCATAATGTAAAATATATTTCTGTTACTCAATTTTATTTCATATTAACGTTTAAAAAAAAACAAACATAAACATTCAAGAGATATAAAATCAAATACTAATTAATACCATTTTCAATCTCATTTGACATGCGTAGAATTTTTCATGGACTATTTTTACAAATGTTATTAGTAATGAAAAATTAGAGCAGCGTTTCTTAAACTTTTTATCCATAGAAACCTTTTTGATGTCCACATTTATCGTGGAACCTCTAATTTTTTTTTAAGCTTTTTAGCTTTTTTTAGGATTTTAAATAAATTATAATCATATAATAATATTGTTTTTAAAGGTATTTAAATTAAAAAATATGTTAAAATTAAAACTAAAATAATAATAATTGTATACATATATAATTATACTTTAATTAGACTAAATATAAATTTAGACTATTTTATATGGCTTGTACATTGTTATTTAATATAAAAAGATTTTTTTCCATAATGCAAATATTTTTTCACCATTACTAATCTTTAGTTGGACATTTTAAAGTTATTTTCATAAAAATATTTAAAAAATTACTTGAGCTTCGCGGAACCCTGAAGTGATCTTTGAGAAACACAGTTTAAGAAACGATGTATTAGAGATTAATAACCCATGTATAGTACTTTATTATAATACGTAAAAAATGTCAATAAAAATAATAACGTATTGATAAATTCAATAATAAGAAACCCAATACGTGATTTCATAAATCATTACATCCAACAACTATAAAAATTAATTACAAAAATAATAATAATGAGTAAGTATCCATAATATTTAATATCATAATTGATACAAAAAATATATTTATTAATTTTTTTGTGAACGGTATAAAGAATAAAATATTTAAGTCTATTACAAAAAAATTAATTTAGGTACTTCATTAAAATACACAAATCTTTTATTCAGTTTTCGTTAAATCCGTGTTTAATAACTAAATAATTTTATTTTATATTTTAATATTTTGTACATTAATTAATGAGAGTGACTCGAATTTAGTAATTTGTTTTAACTACAGTGAACTTTTTTTTGTATTGGCAATCAAGAATAATGAAAAAAAGAATAATAAACTGTCATACATTTTAATCCCTATTAGTACACATTATTAAAATATAATAATATAAAAGTAAATATTTCTTCAGGTAATATTTGTGTTATTTAACCAAGGCCAACAAATATTTAAAAAACATGAACACATAATATATAATAAAAACCTTACATATATAGATGTACATACATATAAGTATATTGCACTGTCGTATTGTTGTATTTAATAGATCTTAAATTTATATCGGTTAAAATATGGACACTGAAAATCATGTTTAAATACTTCATATTATGTTTATCTTAAATATATAAATCACAAAATGTAATAATAATATATTATGAATACATTATGAAGTTTAAAAAAATGATCTTCAGTAGGTAGGTACCTATATTTTCATCAATATAGTTAAATTCAAAATCTAATTGAACAATAAGCTACAACAGTACCGGCGCCAAGAGTAAGCCATATAAGGTGATAACTCTACTTAAAATTTTCTGAACCTACCACTAAACATTAATCCGACCTTAAGCATAATAATGTAGTCAGTAATATATATAAAGGAGGGGACAAGTGGGTATTCTTGTCCTGATGCTGTTAGTATAAAGGGCTTTTAAATTTATGAAAAATTAAAAATTCGTGAACATACCCCGTAATTTCCACCTACGTAAAAGTGCTATATTTTTACTAGCCCCGGGCGTCAAATTTCCAAGAATCGACACTGAATATAGTCATTTTTTAACAAACAGAAAAAAATTGTAATGGTTCACCGAAAAAACACGAATATATATATATATATATATTCGTGTTTATATATATATATATATATATATTAAGAACCATACAGATTTTAGATAGTGTAAAATTATATAAAAAACTACCCACAACCATAATCATGTAGGTATCATATAATATTATTTGTATTTACAGTCAATAAATATAATATTATTGTTGCAAGGCCTGACCACATAATTTCCGACCTCTCATTGGCCCTAACTAGTAAAATTTTTAAGTCTAACTTTCTTTTCTGTCACAACAAAACGTATCGAAACAGTGCACATTAACGTTATATTTTACCACTTTGGAATAAAGTGACAGCTTGATGATAATGTCTCGCAGCACTTCATGGTTATTAGACAGTTTTCATTAGGTAATTACATTAAAGTATCTTACCGGATTGCCGACGGTTCTGTCTGACGAACCCTGGCTGCGTGCTGCGGTCTTCGCCCAGAAGGAACGAGTTTGGTTCCGGTTCCTCGGACCAATTTTCTGCGCTGTTAGCCATGGTAAGATCTGAAATTGACTACGTAGGACGACGATGTAGTACAATAACGGTCTTCGATTCCATCGACAAGCGACGAGTGCGGAAAAACGAGAGATGGCTAGAAAAAAAAAATCATAAAATCACCTAGTGGGTTACGACTAGATGGCCCACCCCTGCACCTCAAACGTTCGCGCGCAATAGCTCGCAAGGATTGGCCGGCCGGTTGAGATATGATGCGAAAACGTAAACTGGAAATTTAGGAGCAGGTTCGCGCATATTATTGCACTGCGGTTACGCAGAGGTGTACATTTTATTAAGCGTGCGCGCAGTAGGCATCATATGTACCGGACATCAGGCAAACGCGACGCCTCGACCCTGCCGGCGCTTTTAAACATGAACATGTATGTTTATTCATTGTAAGTACAACTGTTTTGCGACAATATCATACACGAACCGATACACCTCTGTACAACAGCAGCTGGATAAGCGATCGGACAAAGTAGAATTTCGAACGGGAAAGAAAAAAACGCGCATAATTAATGTATTAAATATATTATTACGATTGCACTACACCGTATTATCGAGCCGTTATACCGGCACAGTGCGTACCGGTACGCCGTACGCGAAACAACGTAGTCCTACCTACCTTACACCTGACGTCGAGGGTAGGAGTGACGAACGCGCGCGATACGTGTAAACGCCAGTTAGGCCATACGTAAATCATTTTTTTTTTAGTTCAAGGAACGTTCTCCGCGTGTGCCAGCCGCCACCACGCGCGACGGAAATCAAGGACTCAAAATCGTGTGCGTACATACGTGTGTAGAAAAAAACGCCGTGCTAAACCGATATTATATTACATTACTAGGCTTTATCATTATTATTCCTAGCATCGCCGATTGTAAACGCGCGTGTTTTGACCGTACACTGCTGGACAATTCAACGGAATAGTATCGTTGTCGTTATGCCAGTGTATTATACGGACAAGTAGTCATGCGCGCGCGTTACGAATCATGGGTTACGGTGATAAATACAGCAGGCACGAAAGCAGGGGAGGGATTTAGGGGTTCAAACCCCACCACGAAGCATCAGAATAAATTTTATAAAAAATTGACCAGACATACAAAAGTTTGCCGTGGTACTTGCAAATAAAATGTATATATATATATATTATATAATGAGTTATAAAGCATGCTGTTTATCAACATTTTACATTTATTATACTTTCAACCCTATTTGAAATTTTTTCCAGCGTTCACCCCTTCTATATAGTGATGTACAATACTAATAGTGATTAGAGCTCGAGTCTACAGATATTTTCTAGCCGTTATTGAATAAGTGCTGATAAAAATAGTTAAGTAAAACTCTAAAATTCATATTTATTATATATTTTTAGAATATTTTTCTAGTTTTGATTTGTGTTTTTTTCTGCTTATGTGCATTAAATTTTATTTATTTTGTAGTATTCATAAAACTCGTAATTAATAAAATTATAGAAAAAAACATGATTAGAATATAAAAATATCCTTGTATTTCCATTTCGTTTTCTATAAATGTATTAATAAATAATAAATAATTATTTAGTAAATATACATTTTTTTAAATTGTTTACAGAAAAAAATCATTTTAATTTAATTTTTATTTTGCTATTTTTCATGTTTTTTAGGAAATATTAAAGAGCTTTTTTTAATATATTTTATTTTACATCATAAAAATGCGCATATTTCATTACATTTTAATCCGAGGTCCCGTTAGTAATAATCAATGGACGAAGCTCATCGTTTTCGAGATTTTTGGGGTTCCGACGCGGCGGGGACCTATACATGTCGTTGTACAATATACGGGTATAATCGGCAGCGCTCGGATGCGACAGTGATTAGTAGTCTAATAGGCGAACGGGATTTCAATCATCCGACAAGCGCATGGAGCACGTATGTACTGCAAAACCCATGTTATACATAATATACATAATAGTACGAGTGATATGCATGTGTATATAAGTTCCGTGTACGTGTTTGTACACACGAATTTCTAAATATACGCCATATATGTGTCAAATATCGACAGGAAAAACCGGAAAATTGCACAGGGCACTTATTTCTTATATTTGTCGAGTACATTTAAAAGAAAGAAAAATATGGTAATTTGGATATTTGTGATCAAATAGTTGCGGTCCTCCAAAAAACCTTCGTAAAAATGTACCTACCTTTAAGTATGGCAATGTTTATCTTAGTGATACGTGTAGGTACTTACACGTTTTGTATAATAATATTGCTTCGATTCCGTGTCATATTATTGCATTTATTTTTTTTTGGAAGGCCATATTGTCGACGATCAAAATTCAAGGAATCCTAAAGGCTTGCTAAACATTAAGCAATTTATAAATGATCGAAAGCTCGAAATATCTACAAGCGTAATCTACGAACAGTATATGCACAGCTATAGATAGTTTGAGCCCCTGAACATATTTTTGACTCTCAAAAAACACAAGATATTTTTTTTAAATATATACAATAATAAATTATATACAAATAATATTGTTATATGTTACAGTTGGTAGCAAAAGGTCCTAAAAAATAGGTAATACTAGATACATTTATTCAATATTCAAAATAATATTTAGTACATCAGAATAATTTAAAACGTTTGAGTATTGTGACACAGTTTATTTTATTCAATAGTGACACACATGGACGATGATCAAAAAAGTTAGATGTTATATAAATACAAGTTAACCCTCTAAAAATTGCATAAATTATTGCGAATTTCAATTTGCAATGAATATAAATGACTGCTATAATTTTTTATCAGTTTTTTATTATTTTCGATTAAAAAATCAAATTTTATATAGCAATACATGAAAATTATACGCTCTTCATATTGAAAAAAGAGGTACAGTATAATTTTAAACTCGAGGAATTATTTAATGATATTAATGATAGTCTCAGAGATCATAAGGCAATTGCCTTTAACATTGTCAATTACTTCCTTTTTACAAACGACATATAAATTATAAATTATTTATATATATATAGAATATAAAAATATACATTTTTTATGACCATGAAGTACAAAATAGGTTGTACATTAGCAAAAATGCTATCTATACACTGTATGAATATTAAAAAATTAAGATTTGTAAACAATTAAGCTCTAGTTGCACCTTTAATCCTAGTTTTGCAAAGATAATTTTATAATACTCAATTACTCTATTCAACAAAATGTAAGTTAAGTTAGTTGGGGTAAATAATCATAGTTGATTCCTTTTTTAGAAAATCATACTACTCATTTAAAAAAAAATTTAAATTACTATAGCTTACTCGTATTATAAAGTTGGGTTGAAATCACTTTTTTCGTTATAATTTTAAACTAACTTTTATTTTATTTATTTATTTTTTTTTTAGCTTATTATTGTACGTACCTTGAAATATGTATAGGTAAACAACGTAGATAAAAAAAATGTTATTTATATTAAACTTAGTAACTTTAATTTCAATTAATTATGAATATTAATATTTCAACTTGGGAAATATGTTAAATAATTTGTATGACATTGTGGAACACTTTTAATTAAAATGTATTAAATTTATTAAACTACTATGGAATTGCATAGGTAACTGTTGTATTTGAATCATGAGTATATATCAGGTAGATTATAGTTTATACTGCATGTACAAACACAGAGCTAAATACATATGGCACACAACACTTTAGTACTATTATGTTTCAACTAGGTGTTCAATAACGTATAATTTCAATAATTTATAACAAGTTTCTTACTGAAAAACAGTAAACCTACAACTAAAATATTACACAAATCACACTATAAGCTACGAATGGTACTAAACATAGAAGTATAACAACCACAGGGTAACACACATTTCAAAATTCTATAAGCTGTAAAAATTAATAGGTTTTTAATTATAATGTTCATTATGAATTAAAACAATATGTCAGTGTAATAATAAATTATATATTACCTACATTTGTTCGTTCATTACTTAAAAACTCCAACGTCATCCTAATCTAGGGGTACTTCGACATTGTAATACTTTCAAAATTCCTAACGGTATTCTACTTTATAATATTACGAAAATATTTAAAACCACGAATCTAACTATTTTATGGGTGAACGGATTAAACAACACGTTACGTAACTCGTTATACATTTCAGAGTATTGTAATCATCTTATTTGAATATTAAATTATGACCATATACATTGTTACAATATGGTTTATTCGTGGTAAACAGTTGTTTAAATCTTATGGTACACCATAACATGATCTACGAGTTATTGTATTACGTATTTATATAGTTCTAAATGTTACTCACTCTTCTCGCCGACCATAAATTAAAATAATATTTGTCTTCATCATACTTTTTGTGTAATTCATAAAATTATATGATGAAATGTATCCTCTAGTAGAATGGTATTTTAATTTTTTTTTTTTAAAAAAGTCGAAGAAAAAATAAAACGGGAAAAATGGGAAAATGTAACTAACGTGAAAAAATCCCGTCTGTCTTGAATATTGCAATTCATGAACAATATTATTGTACTCCTTTGAGTATTCAGCCCTTATATTAAATACCATGCTAGTTTACAGAATAACAAATCTAGAAAAATACAGGCCAAAAAAGTTTTTTCCCTCTAATTTCAATAAATTTACAATTCCGGGAAAGCACAATAATGATCGTAAAAATTAAACTATAAAACTGATGTTTGTCGTGTTTAATTTTTATTCTTAGATGTATCAAAAGTGAAATGTATAAAATTAGCAAAATATGATAAAACACAAAGATTAGTATATATATATATATAATTATCTAAAGGATAAAATGTATATTCTTCCGCGGATAACCTACCCTCCGTCGTTTTTATCGGATGTCTGCAGACAAGACCGTTTCAATTTTGGTTGCGACCGAATCTAACCCGCACCAACAGGCAACGCAGTATATAACTGGGTTAGCTCGAAGTTGGGGTATCAGGTACCTACTCAAATCCGGAACCTCATAGATTTCAGAAAATTCGAGTCATCCAAAATGTTCTGTGCTGAATAGAACATGTCAGAGACTGGAAAAGCGTTCGACGAATCAACAATTTCAAGTAAAGAAAAAAAAAAGATCAAGCTGACCGAGTCCTACGTGACGCGACTAAAACGAGTACCACTTTCCGTTCAGATTATAAGTCGTGAAAAACTTACTGGGCGCGCGGACACAACAGACGAACCGTAATATAACGGTTGTGAAATCTCGGAGTTCTTGGGCCGGAATACAAAAGGATTAATCGTTACAGTACCGTAAATCGTACGCGGACAAATTCGAGACGGTTTCACGTGCGCAGCACTCGGGGCGAGACGGATGCACGAATTAACGTGTATTCATTATAGATTAACAATCACAGCGGACCGGCGGCACGCGGAATTACGCGCGACACAATAGCAGCACGAACGCGTGCTGCACGTAACGTAACAGAAACCAGACTTCGGCGGATGCACCGGTTTTTGTGATGCCGCGCGGCTCGACGCAGCGAAAAGAGAGAAAAACGTATTCGCGCGCGCGCGCGCTCGCTCCTATAAATAAAATTATATTACGTTTAATAATAATATATAATGCACCTGGGTAGTGGGTAATACATACATACTATATATATATATATATATATACGTATAACGTAATAATAATAATAATAATAATAATAATAATAAATATATACAGGGTGTCTCGCACGAGAGCTTATTGATTACGACTGCTTTATAGTTTTATATTATTATGCATCATTTTATCTTTGCATATAGTAGGTAGAACTTAACAACAAAATACGAATCATAGAACTCGAATTATAACCTTAGATTTTGTAATATTCAGTTCTGTATATATATATATATATATATATATAATTAATACATGCAATCTGTTATATAATCGTTTGTATTAAAATATTTAGTATAATATATACATTACATTTGTTCTTATACATAACAATGATTTAAAAATGAATTTTGATAGAAATAATAAAATTGTTATTTAAAAATTAATTTTTTATTTACAATTTTTATTCATTCGTTGTAATATTTTCCTGGGCTATACTCTTTTTAGCTATTTTTTTTTTTAAATTCAAAAGATTTTAAGACATTAAAATAATGATAAATTAAACGATTGAGTTACATTAGTTCTAATTTCCTTAAATATAATGTTTCATCGATCATAAATTTACAATTTCGATTTTTTTCATACGTGAAAATAATAAAATTAAAATCAAAATTTAATTATCTTTATCATCTCTTCAATATATCACAATTAATAGTGTGAGTAACACACACATCCTGTATATATGTTTATATGTGTGTGTGTGTGTGTGTGTGTGTGTAACTTGCTGCTGCAGATTCCACCACCAAGCGCTGACGTCTCGCCGGTCAACGGACAACGGACAACAGTACACAACGTTGTTTTTAAGGAGAAAACGTGCGCCAAGACGAAGCGTATTCGAGCAACGATGACGATGATGACCGGTTTTCCGCGTCGCCGCCACCACGATTTGCTACGAATATTTTATTATTATTACTATTTTTTTGATTATTTTATTTTTTTTTTTTTTATTATAAATATACATATACACATATGAATATTTTTATATTATAATTTATAAATAATACATTGTTAATAAGTACATTTCATGTGACGTGCATGTACTCTAATGGTGAGATGGATTTTTTTTAAATAAAAGACACCTCATATCATGGCCGTGAACTTAGCGGCTACTAATCGTCACACGATTTAACGATATTCAAAAATTGTACGTTAACCTCATAATATTACTATCAACGATCAAACATGTAGAGAATACTTATAATATATACTTTGAATACGTATTGGAATGTTTCCTTCTGGAATATATTCAAATACATGTATACACATATGAATACATTACATTGAGTCTCAAAAATTACTCCCTTTTTTGATATTTAATTTTGGTATAAATCTCTCTATAAAACGTCAAAATGTCCCCTATCAAGCTACTAATAACATCTAATACAAATTGTGTCAAACTCGGACAGCAATAATATAGTATTTAACTTAAAAAGTATGTCTATAAACCATTCAATTATTCTTTCGAAATTAGTGTTTTATATTTCCAAGTATCAACGCGAAAAAGAAAGAGTACTCAAAGTATAAATATTTCAGAAGACAAAAATTATAAAAAAAAATAATAGAAGTTGTTATACAAATACGTATTTATAACATATTTGATTTATTAACTAGTAATTACATAATATTTAAAAACACACGTGTGACGTACTACGTTAGTATTTTATTTCGAAACAAGAAAATCATCCAAATATTCAGTGTCACCAGACCGATAACAACTACGTAGAATAAAAAATTATTCGAGCAATACCTACTAAAGAATTTTGACACATGACAATCATAACAAAAAATACGATCTTGTTACGCAATAAATAAATATTCGTGTATTACATGTATAGAAATCGTAAAAAAAATTATAGGTGATTTCTAAGGGCTGCGCTCAATGATTCGGGTCAATTGTTTTACTAAAAAAAAACATTTCAACATTTTTATAAACAAATGGATGATTAGTTTAATTTTGAATCTAGTAAGTGCTTACCGATAAATTTACAGTCGGAAAAATTAGTGTACCAATATGGTACGTAGTAAAAAAAAAAAATAAGAAAACACTTGAGTTAAACAAAGGATTCCTCGATGGAGTTAATAGTAATACTTGAATTATATGTATAATAACAGTTAGGTAGTTAAATACTGTAAAATAATTTTATGAAATAATTTCTTTGAGTAAATAGAAAATATATAATTCGGTCTAGTGCTCTGTGTAAAATTAAATAGTAATTACGAGCATGGAAAAAATAATCTGAAGATACTATAAACGATTATTGACGCGCAGCAATTAATATTCTAGATACCTACTCAGTGTTACAAATTCAATTTGCATATAATCTACAAATATAAAAATAAAATCAATTTCAAGTACGATGCTAAAAACTAATGACACGAAAATGTATCGGATCAGTTCTAAATTCTAGTCAACTATAGGATATAAAATGTAGGCTATTTATAAACCGTATACTTAATCAAAAATAAGTATAATATGTGGGTCTGTGTAGGTTTATCTGTTAAATCGTATTGCATTTTCTAATTGGATTCCAGAAAACATTTAAATCTTCCTTAAAAATATTATGTATATATCACGCATACCTGATTTAAGTCGTGTAAGAAAAAATTCTAAATAAATCATTTTACTGCAGATATAAAATACCTATAAACTCATAAACTAATAATTATAACTTAAATTACATCTATACTAGTATAATACAATATAGCCGTGATTTATAGGTAGGTATACTATAGTTTTCTCAAGTTTCATATTAAATTCGAGTATATATATATATATATATATATATATATATATATATTCTTTTTTTGTACCACACATAAACCATGCTTGAATTGGGGAGGGGAAGCTCAAGAAGATGGCACTCTTTTACCAAAGTTTTTAAATATCAAGCAGATCCCTACTAATTATTATCTTATTATCGTTGAATTAGAAAGTAAGAGAGGATACATCATTTTTTGAAAAATTTTTTAATCATAAACATATGAATGCAATTATTGGTATGTATTAAAACACGTGGTTTTTTTATCTATTTTTTTGATCAATGCTATAATTTATTATAGTTAAATTAAATTTTCTTAATTTGAATGTATAAATAGAAAACAAAGGCAAATTATAATGACAGAGTTGTTATGGATACAAAAAACTCTGCAATACGGTCAACACCATTTTTGTTTTATATACCTTATTTGTTATAATATAAAATTATCGAATCAAGTATTCGATTCTTTATATTCCTTGTAAATAAAATGCAGTTTGCAAATATCGATATAGAACGACTTGAATTAAAAATTGAATAAATATAATAAAACAAATACCTAATGAGTAATTACAATAATTAGCTGAACTACCCGTCAATACCAGGTTACGGTAAAAAAAATAAAATTGTTAAATAATTAAATAAATAAATAATAAATATAAATTATGTATATGTTATATATACATATATATATTATATATGGGTAACGTTCGAAAATTGGTAGCTTACACATTACCCGGGTAAAGTACACCATAATCATATGAATAGTATAATGTATACATTATCCAGTGTGCTATGGATAAAGTATGAAGTAGAAAAAAAAATCAAATCATATCACGGAGTTGCCCAATTACGGCCCGAGTTCAGATAGTCGTTTTTTATCCCAAATATAAGTATCCCGATTATGTCCAAACACATGTTGGTTCAAAAAATAGCTTATAATTAGTAAAATTAAATATTTTGAAAATATTTAAATGCTGTGTAGGAAAATTTTGTTCAGTTTTACCAAATAATAAATTATTTCAGAAAAAGGTACGAAAACTATTTTATATTAATAATTACAAAATTAATTTTGCGAACCGACTTTTATAAAATAAAATTATAATTAAAAAAGTAATTCAAAAGATTTTAAATACATGAAAAGTATATTTTGTATTTTTAAGATTGTAAATAATATATACATATACAAACAAATAGTCAAATAATAAATTGTTTACAATAAAAAAATGATATGAAATACAAATCATATGTCGGTAAATAATTAATAAATAGAATATTAAAATAATAAATTTAAAAAGATTGGGGTGGATTTTTAAAACTCAAAATTAAATTTTCAAAATAAAAATTAAATATTTCAAAGTTTTTTAATTTTGTAATTTGAATTTGTATAATTTTTTTTTTTAATTGTTATTTGTTTTCCGAGGAGTACAAACTATGGATTTAATTTTTATTTTAGCATCTGTTTGGCATTGTTTCAAAATTTCCAAAAATTGAAATATACTTGGATGTGACGTGATAATAGTGATAATAGTGATAATAGTTGAAAATAAAGAATTGAATTTCGAATGGAAACTATCACATGCATTCGTTGTCAAACACATACTGGAACTACAAGTAGTCCATATTTTAGATGGAAAATCAGAATCATCATTAATATAAATGTTTACCAAATTATCACAAAATGTTTGTATTTTAGCCGTTGAAGGTTGTATAGAAACTAAATCTATGACACAACATTCACCTACCATTTCAGGTTCTAAAAATAGTAATCCAAATATATATGTTAAAAACTTTCCTATATCACTATCATTGTCTTTATGTCTGTACTTAACCCTAAAGATTGTATTTTTTGAAAGGTTCATTATGATTTATTTGTTTTTTCACGTTTTTTTTTTTTTTAGATATGTTGTAATATTTTGATTCCGGTAAATTTAACAAATTCTCATTTTTTTCATTAATTAATTTATTAAAACTATCATTAAATTTCTCTTTTTAAGAAGACAAGTTTTTTTAAAAAAAACTAAATTATCAAACATTAATAAACCGAACAAGTGAACTCGAAAATTTATAGCATCGTACTGGAATTTAAAATCATACAATATTAAAGCACACAATTTACCACAATATATAATTTATATTTTATTATATTTTATTAATATTATCTATAATTTATTTTTTGACGTATTTTATTTTGTGAAAACACTTTATCTACTCAAATTTAGCTAATGTACAAATTACTCGGTTAATGCACACACAAAATAAACGTTTTACAAACATATTTACTTTATCTAATAGGCATGGGTAGTGTTCACATTACCCAAATGATATGTACATTACTCAATTTTTGTACTCTACCCGTAACATATATATTATTATAATAATGTGCATTTAATGTTTAGGTTAAACATAAAATGGAAAATTATTTAATTTCTTAAGTTTTAATTACATTTATAGATATACGCAAGACATTTGCATGCGAGAAAATTGCTAATATTTCACTCATTACAAAAATATTGATAAGCTATTGAAAATTTCAATGAATTTGTGTATTATTATTATAGAATTTCTTTATAAACTACATTCATTCTATCTTTTTTGTTGTTTAGTATTATTTGTATGTTTAATTTTCTAAAGGATCTAACTCTGGACATGGCAATATAAAGTTGACCATGACTAAATACAAGTTGGGGTAAATACAACCCTATTTTATCCAATGTTTGACCTTGTGCATTGTTGATTGTCATAGCAAAAGTTATTTTTATCGGAGATTAACATCTAGTAAATGAAAAAAGAAAAGTATAATAGAAGAGTAGAGCTTGATACGGTCAAATCAATTCTAGGCGATAAAATACGCTGGCCAGTTCTTTAACCAGCTATAGATTCCAAGTCTAAAGAATGACCGTATATATTTTGTACAATAAATCTTTAAATTAACAATCTTTAAATTTCGATTCATGTATTATACGACTTTTTACTAAATTATAAAATTATTATTAATGTACTATCATTATTTAGATCAGAAATTTCTGCGGATACTACTCTATCAATATTCCGAACATCTCTAAACTTACAATGGTCCTCAAGGGCTACCAACAAATAAACGTGAAGTAATCCTTTTTTTTAAATTCTTATGTATAAATGTAAGTTTTCACATAACCAAATATTTTTTTTGTTCTAATTATTTTTAATAAGTGTTCAACTTTTGCATGAAATATACCAACAACAATATTGGATATATTATTTGCAGTTTCATATGAGTGAATACTTGTAGTAATCTCTGGCCATAAAGCATTACAAGTAAATGTAATGAACAAATCTAGTTTTCCGAACTTCCTTACATTGCCATGAAATCTTGATAATTCGACGAAATTTCCCTCTCTAACATTGGAATTATCTGTCTTTGCTTGTAAAGCGTCTACTAAGCAAAAATATGTATTTACTCTTAATTTTGATTGTTGACTTCTAATACATTTTAAACTATCACCTTCAATGTGACAATTATAATCAACGATCAATTGTAGGGTCAATTTACCTGAGATCAGTACTGTATTAAAAGTACTACATGGGATGAATCTTTGATTGTCATTCAAAAACAAACATATCCACGTATGAAAATATTGCATCTTATGGCAGTTTTGCGTTTTCCATTACATAGCATATTTATATGCCAATATGGTTCACCGTACATCCATATTAAAGTGTAAGGCATGGAGTCACAGGCCATACTATTGTAATAAATACTTTATACATCTCCTTTTTTTGGATTAACTGACATATGTTTATGTGAAGGAGGTGCACCATCTGAAGATTCAAATACTGCTGTGATTTCAGAAACTGCTGGATTGTTGTACCTACAAGTATCTTCTCCAGGTTCATGATAAAATCACGTAATAACTATATTAATAGTAGTTGAACTCTCACGTTGAACCGTCAGTTCATGCATTTATTTGAAAGATTGAGCATATGGATTAATTTTACATAATACATTATGTAATTTATCAAATTTATAACTTTTTAGGAATACATTTTGTGATTTGAACCATAATGACCTGAACTATAATCCACAAATTCAGTAAGATCATTAGATCTATACACATGAAATGTATTATCTGGATAAAGTTGACGAATGTATTCAAGTTCGACGTGACCAGCATACTCGCCATCTGTGCTCATTAAAATTTTGTAACAATAATAAATATGTCATCTATATGAAAGGACCAATGACAAATTCTTTATACATTTCCCAATTATTTATCACAAAGTTAACAACACTTACTCAAATAATTTTTTTTTTAATGCATATTTTAACACATCAGTGTATATACTTGTGCATATTAAAGATTTTTTAACGCATATTTCCTTGGTTTTTAATGCATATAAATCCGCGCTTTAGTAAAAGCTATAACCAGCTGTTCTGTATTAATTTTAAAACAAGTTATTTTAAAGATCACTGTCCCTCCTAATTATTATCCTAATATTTTAGGGAGCAAATTCTTCACCCCTTGCCCCCCCCCCCCAGTTTATGTCTATGGATATAGCCGTCCAAAGATATCGCCTCACGTTTAAATAATATTTAAAAATATAAAGATGATTTATGTAGGATACTGTTTACATTTTATAATTATTTTTTATTATTTTTTTTTTTATTTATTTATATTTATATGGTTTGACTATTTTATTTGAGGTTTAATGTATAAAATGTATACTATTTAAATGCAGAGGCATGTTTAACGGGGGGCAAACAGGTCATTTTCCCTCGGCGACAAAATTTGAAAATATTTCATAGGCGGCATTCGCGAATACTAATTTGTCAAACATTTTTTATGGTTTTTCTCAATAAATCAAAATTTCGATAGGTTATTAAATGTATTATAAAATGTAATGTTAAATGATCAAAGTGTTATATGAAAAATATTTTTAATTATAATAAATCTTTTTTACTTATACCTGTACGGCTATACATATATCTTATTCGAATGATTACAATATTAACGCGCATTAATGTGTAAACACAGTCGAGACTCGACGTACGAAGATATTGCTTGTACGCCTGTACAGTTGCAGTAAACACTAAGTATAAATAATAATATGTATCGACCCTATTAACTATAAATAGTTTATAGTTCTCATTAACGTCATACATTCATATCTATAATGAGGCGGCAAAATACGCGTACCCCCGACGGCATTACAACTTAACATGGCACTGTTTAGATGTAGGAGCTCCCAGTAATCTATTACTAATCTATAAGAAAATAATTTAGAGCATGATATATGTGAAATCGCAATGGCGCTGTCGTTTATAACACTTGTACGTTACATCACTGAAGTTTACGTTGGGAAAATACGTATTAATGAACCGAAATGAAATACGGCCAAAACCATACGGTTAAATATCAAATGAATAACTCATAATATACGATACATAGCCTATAGGATGAATAATAGTTTATCTTTCTATTTATAAAAAAAATAAATTACTTTATAGACACTAAAATGTATAAATATATGTAAGCTAAACTCACGATAACGATGAATGTGCATCCGTAATGTATAACGTATCATTATTTCACTGCAATTAACTTCACACCGCATCATAATATCATATGGCTTTTAAGCTGAAATCGAAACTTCGTAGTGATTTCTTGGAGTTGTGGCTCTGATTAATGCGTTGTGCGATCATTGTATATTTACGAATCAAATCAAATATTCCAGAAGTCGTTTGTATAATTCAGAAGATTGAAACAAAACGATAAAAACCAAATATTTACAACCAGATTACCAACTGGTACGGTTTTTCTCGAGATAACATTTTAATCCGATCTGAACCGCAGCGCACACTGTTTGTTTTTTGAATTCATATGTTGAACCGCCCACGATTATCCAACGCAAATCTGTACAAATAACGCAAATGAAAAACGACACTCGCGTTAATCATGACGTGTCAATACAAACAAATATGCTTTTAAATTGTATCGCACCATTTGAAAAATAGATGTTTCCGGAATTGCCAGTAAATACACGGAAAAATGCACGAGTGCGTAAAATAGTATAATAATAAACATTAACATTATTATAATATTAAACAGTGTTCGGAACGTTGACTCGAAAAATTGAACTCGTTCACGTTCATGTTAATTCTTGTTATAAAGTGAACACGTACGCGTTCATTTAGTCGTTCGTTTAAATTTTTTTATTTTAATTTTAAGAAACACATACCTGCATGCTGTATAATTGGGACTTTTACAAAATGTATTAGGTATATTTTACTTAATGATCAAAATCTATACTTAAACATATTATAATCAACATTTATTATTTATATATACATTTTTAAAATGGTAAATACATTTGAACGCCCCGAAACCCGTTCAAATTCATTAAAAATATAAACGTCGTTCACGTTCTATTTGAAAAAAAGCGAGCGACAGTCGCGTGCCGTTCACAAAATATGAACGTAAACGCGTGAACGTACGTTTACGATCGATGTTCTTTCCGAACACCGATATTAAAAAGTATGATGTATAGATAATACATATATACACGCATTATGGCACATATAAACTACGTTTATTCTCATTGAAAACAAAATACTTTCCAAATTTGTTTTACTTCTCACGTCACTCGAAACATTATTGAGTATATAGTATCGACATTTGTACAGTAATTATATTATTACCAATACACTGCCGGTACTCTCTCGATAATTGCTAAGTGGTAGGTGTAATATTGATTATCTGTCTACGTGACGGACGGATGTTTCATGACGACAAAGCAAATTTAAACTAGTCCAATTAGCCGAATATGTAATAACGTTTATTTTTTCTCCAACAAGGTTGACGACAATAATTTGTTATTGGATTGCTTTTTTTTTTAAAAAAAAATCAAAAGAAATCATTATTTTTTCTTTTACTTACCAATAAAATGCTTTAGAAAACATTAACTAATCACATTCAGCTGCTGATCACCCCATATTTGTTTACTCATTGTGTTAATAATACTCAAGGATGTGCAATCACCTTGTATTTTATTTAAACATAAAATATGATCGTAAAAAATAAGTGACATTGGCATAGCACACTTTTTTGAGATATTTATCGACCAAATGGAATATTTTTATTTACATTTGCTAAGGAGTTTCGGCGATTTCACATAGAAGTTTTGTTTAATATTAGTAGATGCTCTTTTTAAATCGCTTGTAGTTGACGCTTATACACATAGATCAAAACGTTTGACACGGTTAACATTGAAATTAAATTATTTAAATTAGCCACCTTAAATTGTTTTAAATCATATTTAAACGATCATTATCAACAAGCTTAATTCAATGGTCATTTATCCTCTAAGTTGCTAATCTTTACTAGAGTCATGAGATGAACACTTATATCCCTGATTGATTTTAATATTTTTAATGAACATCGATTCTTGTTTTAACTTTTTACAGACAATTTTAAGCTTTAATACACAATTACTAATAAAATGGATTACCTTCTTCCTAAAAGCTATAATATTAAATATTAATTATTATAAAGAATGTTATTATAATATTAAAAATATTAAATAAAATTAAATAATTTAACCAAATGGAGTGAAGTTAACAAATTTTAATGTTTCTAAATGTCGTACTATCGAACAAAAAAATTAATTCAATTTTATTTATAATATTGAAAATTTTTTTTTACCTTGAGTATGAACTTTTCAATATAATCAATCTCATATTTTCTAGTCATAAAGACCAAATTAGTTAAAAATCCATAAGAATGTTAGGGGTTTTAGTTAGATCTACTTCAACCTTTAATGATATATGTTAAAAAATAAAAATTTAAAAAGTTAAAAAAATTATTTATTGTACTTTGGTTCGTCTTTTAATATAATACAGATCGGTAATATGGTACCTCTTTTCTACTTGTCTAATTGAAAAATTAGAAAGAATGCAAAGAAAATTTTTTTGCTATAATGGCTATAAAATCAAAAAATCAAAAAATCTTATGATTGAAACTTTAATATCTTAAATTATATTTCGAATTTCTCAATCTCAAATCTTTATATACACTTATAAAAAAATTTAGACATTATCTTTCTAAATAAATGGCTCAGTAATATGTTCCTCTTTACCAGAACATATTTCTTTCCACATACCACAATATAATTCTAGATAATGCCCTTTTTTTCATATCAAAACCCAACAAACTAATAATGTTCAAAATAAACCCTTCGACAAAATTATAAAGTTGGGAAATGAATCCGGTTTGATCTTTTTCCTTTAATAATCAAACAAGAATAATTTTTAATAATTTATTATTATTAAGTTATATTTTAAATTACCTATTTAGTATTCCAAAGTCTGTATAAATTGGAAAAAATAGAACATTTCAAATTTAATAAAAAATATGTAATAGACATAAAAATAATATACATTAACCGATTTTTCAAGGTTGTTGTAGATGAACCTCACACCTTACTTACAATATTACAATTGTCAAATTATAAGACACGTTTATAAAAATATATAAGTATAAAACTCTTGCTGGCCAAAATTTAAAATGATTTTATCAATATTATTTTATTTATTTTTTTAATTATTATTATTATTTTTATTCTTATGAAATATTACTTGAGACTGTATAGTGTCATGGTAATATTTTGTTAAAAATAAAAAAAATTATCAATGTTAATCAACCAATACATTTAAAATTTTGCTCAAAAATGTAAAATCGTAGGAAAGGGACAAGAGATTAGAAACAACATCTTCTTCTTCTTCTTCTTCTTTTTCCATGGCTTCGACCTTCAAGACCATGTCATCCATCAAATTTGCCTCCAAGTTTCCCTATCTAAAGCTAACTCCATCCAAACCATTCCTGGTCTCACCTTCTCTATGTCTTCTTTGATCCCATCTTCCCAGCGTAACCTCGGCCTTCCAAGTGGTCGTTTTCCTTGTGGTACATTCTCTTGTACTAGTTTTATCAATGACCCTGTTTTTCTCCAAGAATAACCTACCCAATTCAATCTTCTTTTAGTAATATCATCTTTAATGCTTGGTTTTTTATACAAGTCCTGAAGGTCCTTGTTTTTACGTATTCTCCATTCACCTGTAGGTTCGTCTAAACATGGTCCATAAATTTTCCTCAACACCATTCTTTCAAACACTAATAGGGCATTTTCATCTATTTTCCTCAAGATCCAAGTTTCCGAACCATATATTACCACTGGCTTAATAAGTTTCTGGCATATTTGGGACTTCAGTTTTTTTTGAGATTACTCTAGATCTTAATCTTAATCTTCTTTTGGAAGCCACATTAATAAAATAATACAATTTTTCAATACATAAAATGTATAACATGTACATATAATAAAGATGATTCAAAAATAGTAATTATAGAACTAATATGAATCATTTTTTATTTCACATAAGAATATAAATTGCTTTATTGTTAACAAAACTGATTGAATTTAGAGTCTTTTCAAAACACTATAAGATAATGTAGTAATCAATTGCAATTTCTATTCTTTACAAAGAAACAGTTCTTAATCATATATACACAATATCATATATATATATATATATATACCTATATAAGTACAAAAACATTTTTACAATCAAAAAACAAAATCTATTTACAAATACACTATAATATATTCAACAATAATAATACAATATAAACAAAACTAACAATTTATAGGTTTAATATTTTATTTTTAACAGGACACAGCCAAAATTTACTAAATTAAAATTCGTCAGTTTTCAAAAATTAAAAAGGATTTTTAAAAAGATATAACCAACCAAAAACAATAAAAAACTTAATTATTTAAGTGGGTTGGATATGATTTTTTCAATATCTGCTATTTCTTTAGGACAATCTTCACTTAATACCTCTATACTATTTTCAGTCACTAATACATCATCTTCTATTCGTATACCCAATCCCAGAAATTCATTGTGAACTTGTATATTATTTTTGCTAACATAAACACCTGCAATATATATTCATAAAATATATAAAATAATTTAAGAAAAATTAACATCTAAAAAAAATTATTACTAACCCGGTTCCACTGTTATTATAAAACCAGGTTCAGTCTTAATATTTTTTTTAACAGTACTAATATCATGTACATCCATTCCCAAATAATGACTAACATGATGAGGGCACAGCATACGGGCAAACTAAAATTTTTGATTGATAATTGAGTTAAAAAGAAATTAAACAACCAATAAAATAATTCAATATTTACCAGATTTAATTCTGAAGAGTCAACATTTTTTTTAAATACATGGGCTTCAGCCAAGACTTTTCCTAATTTAAAACACATTGCTTCATACAATGTATCCAATGATGGACGTGCTTGACACATGTCAATCAATTCTTTTTGAACACTGAGTGTCGCTTCATACAATGTCTTTTGAGCATCAGAAAACCATCCATTAGCTGGCCAAGTCCGAGATATATCGCTTGAGTATCCATGATATTCACAGCCTAAAGAATGATAATGATATTAGTATTAGTGTTGATCATAATATATACTATTAGTATTAAGTGCCAAGATTATATCAATATTGCAACCAATAGATTTAACATTGTTTATCGTATTTAAACATTCATTTTATCCTACCAGCATCTACAAGAATTAAATCTCCATCTTTGATCTGTTGTTTGTTGTCAATATAATGTAATGTATTAGCATTATTTCCAGTAGCAACTACTGGAGGATATGCAAGATATTCAGCACCTCCCATTCGGCATTCATAATCTAATCTGGCATAAAGTTCATGTTCTGTTGATCCAGGTTTTGTAGATGCCATCGCATTAATAAATGCTTTAGAAGCTATTTGACAACTTTGACGCATTAACTTTTGTTCCGCTGGAGACTTATATAAACGCAATTGATGAGAGTGAATGTTTAAAGTATCATCTATCTGCAAATGTTTAAATACTATTAAATAATATTACTCAGAGATAACTAAATCCATAAAAAAAAAAAAAAAAAAAAAAAAAAATTAATGAAATTTGTAAAACACAATACCAATAATGACAATAAGAACAATATAAATAATAAAGTAATATCAGTAATTATTAGTTACCTAATGTTAACTCACATAAATTGAATTTTCTGCAGCAATATTATTTACTGTCTTGTCAACAACACTTTGGATTTTTTGCTTTTGATTGTACCACAATACACAATTTTTATGATCTTTAAGTTCAGAGATTAAAAATTCTGAAAGTTGTGGCAAAGTTTTACCATCATCAACACCAAAAATAAATGGTGCATACTCAGATCCTAAAAAAATATTGTAATATCATAGTTGTAGACAATTAGATGAACCAAAAAACTTATAACAATTACATACGTGTACTGGGTCCATTCCACAGCTCAGACTGAGGATCATATGACTTGAGAAACAAGGTTGATGTAAAATTATCAATAGAATTACCACATATCACTAAAGCGCAATCAGTTTCTTGACATCCACTAAAATACAAGAAGTCCGTATTTTGTCTAAACGGATAAGGAATATGGTCAGACATGTATTGTCTAACAGCCGATGGTATTACAATTATATGATAGAAATCTTTTCTTGTGTTCAGAACGGATTCCATGAGCTTATGTCTTCTGATTATAAATTCTTTTTTTTGAATTCCGGGAACCAGCTGAAATGTAATATGTATATTTTAACAAAATCGCTTGATACAGTTTGTTTAGTGAAATTCATATTTACTCACTTCACCTTTCTTCATTAAATGAGGATGAGTTTCGTCCGTAGGTTGACCGCATATCAGTGGAGTCTTCAAGATTTTTCTAACGTTCATTTGGTGTATGCATCGTCTGCTGTTAGACCAGAATTCGGTCAGTTTCCCTGAATGAAAATATCAAACACATCGTTAACCCAATTAATCGTAAAAGGAGTTGAAAAACGATTTTTACCTGTATAATTGCTTGTGCACAATAAACGCGGTTGAAGATACATGATTGACAAACGTAATGATATTAACAAACAAAATAATGGTACTACAATAATGATATTATGTACAGAAAAAATATTAAGGTGGCATCAAAAAATCAGTAAAATGTTTGAAAGTGATTCTTTTAAAAAATCATATTGCCAGCGTGTAGTGTGTCCAAATCGGTAAAAATATTACCGTACGAACGAATTGAAAACCAACGCGCACGGTCTTCATCAACATTGATGAAGACGTCGTTCGAAGTCGGTGATCTTAAGAATATTTTCGATGGATGTGCACGGCAAGGACGCCGATAAACCGACGGCTCGGACAATCGGTAAGGCCGCGGAACGAATAATTATCGGATACTATTGTTTGCTATCGACAACGTTCGAAAATCAAATCGATACTGCCATGGTACACATTATTATTGCTTTTCGTATTGTTATTGCTATGCGCGGTTGCGTACAATTATCGTTCACTGACGAACTGGAGACCCTGGCACGTTGAACACGTGAGACAATTATTGGTTATACGGGCACACATTGTAAATAAAGAACGGAACGTTTTGATAACAGGATATTCGAAATATACAAGTTGTAACCATAATGCGTTTTGCTTTTTCGTTTTGGGGTTTTATCAAATTTTCAATTTGACGTTTTATCGTGCGACGAGTGTAAAAACCGAACGTCCTCAACGATATTTAACTGACCGTGCCATGGCTACTGCTACGGCGGTGGCCGACTTGAAAAAACAGTTCAACACATTTTTACGGGAAAACAAATGTCCAACGGGAGAAATCGTGAAGAAGAAATATTATTTCCCCGTCAATCGGTTAAAGGTGAGCATTGTTTAAATTACACACCTGGTGGACGCTTAGCTTCTAACGGATGATTTGTGTTTTATAGACAATTTACATGTCTATGCTTTCCGCTACTGATGTACAATGGTCGCAGTTGCAAGTCATGTTAACCGATCACGTTGAAAACTTGGATTTTTGCTACTACTCGTGGGAATGTTTTGCATCAATTGCACTGCAATTAGACGTAAAAACAATGAATGTCTACATATTCACAAATCTTTTAGGGCTGACTAAAATTCCAAATGAAAAAAAAGAGGACGATAAACTACTATTTCACAGTTTAAGTATGTACTGATGTTTGATTATTTTTTAAAAAATTAATGCTATTGGTAATGTGCAGGGTATTTTTAATTTGTGCGATAGCTAACAACTCAATTAATAATTAAATTAGAAAGAATTATGTGTGTATAAAAATGGAAATTAATAAAACCATAGGCTTAACTTGGAAATTTATTGGGAAGGGGGTATAAATATAATTACTAATGAAAAGATTGTCCGAGGCTAAACACCGCTTTACTACCTACATATTATTGTATAAAACTATTCATTTTCTAACTTAATGTTAGATAAGCGAAAATTTAAAATTAAATTTAAAAAAAAAAATGTTATAGTAATAGCTATAAGCAGCTGTTTTGTACTTATTTTAAAACAAAGTATGTTGAATATCAGAATGGGCACTGTCCCTCCTTATTTTTTTCTAGGGGGAAATTGCCCCCTTAGTCCCCCCAGTTTACGCCTATAAATAAAACGATGAAATATGTTGTCATTCAATTTTTTTCTTATTTAATCAAAAATTATCTATCTATAAAGTTTTTATACTCGCACTGCTTTTTTTTAAATTAAAAAAACCATTGTATACTTACAATAAATAAATTTGCTTGTAATTTTACATATACATAGCCAAAATCATGTGTATTTGATTCTTTATAAATAATAGATAAATTAAAAATATTTGTATGAATTTGTGTTAAGAACGCCCTAAGTTTAAATACAATTCAGAACAAATAAAAACATGGGTAACAACAGTTTGGGAAGGAATGAAACCATTTATGTTGTCAAATTCCAAAATTAGACGTGAAATGTTAACATTATTAATTGAAAAAATGCTAATGCATTTGAAAAATCCTCTTGTAACCGCAGATTTTCTCATGAACTCAATGGATACCCGTAAGTTTTATTTTTTATATTTTTTAAATGACAATTTTATCTTTTTTATTAAATTTTTTTTAATTTATTTTATTAAATGACAATTATAAATCCAAAATTTTTTTTTTTTTCCTATAGCTGGTCCTATTTCAATCTTAGGACTTCAAGGAATATTTATATTGGTTAAAGATTATAACTTGTAAGTAAATATTTAATAACGGTGCCAAATTGTTTATTATGATATTTATTAATAGGAATCAACTATTCATAGTTTTCTAAGAACAGACTAATGTTTATCATTATATATTTCATTATTATTATTTTCTTATTTTTATCATTATTACCTAGTTGGTTATTTATTTTAATTTTATCCTTTATATCAGCGGTCGCCAACCTTTTGGACCTCACGAACCTTTAAGTATATACTCTAAATTGTACTGACCTTTTAGCTTAAAATGGCTTTTTACATAAATACCATTAAATAAATCAATGCGGTATTTTTTTTCGGTCATGTTTAATTTTTTATTTTAATTGTTTGCTGTAAATGGATCTATTATCCACATAATACCATGTCTAGGATTTTATTTTTTGGGAAAATAACGACAAATAGATTCTGTAAGTAACGTTTAAATTTTTCTGCAGACCATCTAAATTTTCTCGCGGACCATCGGTTGGTGACCACTGCTTTATATAATTTCATTGAATACAAAAAACTTTTAGTCTTTAACCTACTACAATATATATACTTGTATATATTTCAAAAGTGTTACACATTATTAAACTATTTAGGAATTTTAATAATAGTTACTTATTTGATTATTTACAACAGATTCTAATTATCCTTATCAGTAATCATATTCACAGTGCTTGAAAGGAACTCATTCCTCTGATTTTGTTTAGTTTTTAGAAACTTAACGAGAACATAGTTCCTACTCATGTGAAGGAACATATAGTAATTTCATTCATTTCTTTAAAGGAACATGAACAATTTTTTTGTTTCTTTCTCGGTTAATTTATTATTAGATCATTTATAGAAATAAAAGAATACACATTTATAGATTTTCTTTTGAAATTCAGCTACCATAAAAACAATGAAGCAATGGACTTATATTTATATTTAACTAAGTGTTCTTTTTTTTTTTTTTTTTTATAAATAATAATAAAAAAATAATACAAAAAATACATGCATACTAAATAAAATCTTTGTCATCTTCTATTTTGCTGGCTCGAGTTTTTTGAGGGGCAATGTTCCGTATTTTACCAATATGTACGACTTCTATTGCATTTGTCACCTCTTGTACTTCAAACCAATTGATGCACTTTGATAACATTGCTTCTGCTTCTGAATAGGTAATTGCTAGTTTTAAGTTAAGTACTGATTCTTCACAATGTTATCAACTCCATCAACGTCGATGACATTCTAAATAATTTGATCATCATTCAAATCTACCAGTCTGTTTATCACTTTCTTACCAATCCGATACTTCTTTCACTTCTTTCATTGATAATGTTTCACTTTTCAATCTATTGTTGCAAAATTACACGATTTTGTCTACACTAACAGACTCAGTTTCTTTAGATTTATAAAGTATTATTTCAGACCATAGTTTATTCCACCTACTCCTCCAAATGGAACCACCACGGCTATAGATAATTATTTATTAAAATTATTAAAATTATCTATAGCCATGGGTTCATCATTGTCAAATCAACCCATACATTGGATGTATTGAAAATAGCTTCCTTCATATTATAGCTTTTTCAAACACTTTAAAATCGATAATATTGTCAGATGACTGCAAACTTTTGATTTAAATAAAGTTGCTTAAGTAAAAAGATTTGTATAATTCTACTTGTTTATGATAAAATTGACATTTTTTTTGTACAATGTTAAGTCGGTTGTGGTCTTATTAGTGTGACTTCCTTAGAGTCTAAAAAAAAAAAATTTAACTATAAATTATATTAATTAAACTATGAAATTATTGAGATATTAAAAATGTTCCTTATTTAGGACTGAGAATAGGCCTTTCTTTAAACCAGATTCGGAATAGGATTTACTTCTTTGTATATAAGAACTTTCCAATCATTACAAATTCAAAAGTAAAATAACTTTTGAGAGTTGTATTACATTTTATGTGTTACATAAAAATTAATACAGTCAACTCGCGATATAACGAATTTCAAGGGACCGAGCAAAAAGTTTGTTACATCGAAATTCATTATATCAAAAGCATAAATCAACAAAATTTGTTTAAACGATATTTAAAAGAAAATTTAAATTTCATTAGATTTTTATAATTACATACCTACATACAATATGAGATTATTATTAAATATTTTATTAGATACATTCATACATTTTTTGTTTATTACATACATACATATTTATTTTTTAAAAAAATAGGATTTTTTTTTTGTTTGTATCCATTTGCGCTTACGCGATTAATAGTGTTGTTCAAATTTAGAATATTATAAAATACACTGTCGTCAATATCATGTCTTTGTAAAAAACTTAAGACGGCACGGAGACCTAATTTTGCTTCATTCGAGCTTACGGGGGGCTCTTCGTCATCAGCTTTATTCAAAATCTCATCGCCATTGAGAACTTCACAGACAACCAAACCTTTGTCGATAGCAACAAATTTTTATTTATATTTAATACAATTTACATTTAACAGACGTGTATCATATAAACGATACATGAACATTATCTTATCGCATAAGAATGGCCGAAACAAATTCATAAAATGTGCTGTATCAATCTCCAAAATTGTAAAAATTCGTTACATTGCGTGAACTTTAGCCAAAAAATCTTCGTTATATCGAGGGGACCAAAATACATTTGATTTTTCGTTATAGCACGAGGTTTTCAAGGGTCCGACAGTTTTATACGTTATATCGAGATTTTCGTTATATCGAACTTCGTTATACCGCGAGTTGACTGTACAAACTATAAAACAAAAATATTACTGTTTTTATTTCTTATTTTATATCTTTCTATAATTTTCAATAATTTATAAAATATTACTATGTACGATTCTTAATCATTATATTATTGTTTATTCCTAATTTTAAAAACACATTTTCAAAGCCTAGTGGCTAGTAGAATTGATAAAAATGTTTTTTTTTTTTTTTTTAATTTTATATGATATTTATATTAAAAAATTGTATTCAATTATAATATTTTTATTTACTTGTACTTATTATAATTATATTTATTTATTTATTTTTTTTTTTTTTTTAGAGAATGTCCAAATATTTATGGAAAACTTTATAATTTTTTTACTACAGATATGTTTAATTATCGATATAAAACGAGATTATTTTATTTGGCTGATATATTTCTTCGTTCAACGTAAGTAGTACTACTTAATAACTATGAATATTAACTAAATGAAATAGTATATTTTTCACATTTATTTAAATAAAAAAAATATATTATCATTCTTATTAAGAAACTTTAATTACCCACTGGATTATTTTCATTTTATTTATTATAAATAATAAAAAAAACAATAAAGATTTCAAACACAAATTATTAACACTCGTTACTCATGTTCAGGCGTTTCTAATGTGAGGCGCCTTCATATCTCTCACAGTTATTTTTTATATTATTAAGTACAACACATAACATTCAATTTAATTTATTACTAGCATATGGCTCCTGCAAACATTTAATTATTATAGATACATGTCTGTATATATTACAAATTAATTACCTAATTACAATTTAGAACAAAAATAAAAAAAATGGTTTTACATGAAAAATTTTATTTAGTAAAATAATATTAAATCATTTAACTATACTGAAAAATATATCATAATTACTTTTTAATGTAGAAAAAAAGTACTTATATTAAAACATAAGAATATTCAACAGTTTTATAGAACAATTTTTTTATTGCAATTTAGACATGTATATCTCAATTTTGGGTCCTACAACCTACATGCAACTTTAATTTTTCTTTAATGTCTTAAGTATTTAGTTTAATTTTATACATAACAGCAGTTAATAACTTATATTTATTGTAGTCATTTGCCAGAGCTACTAGTAGCTGCATTCATCAAACGTATGGCAAGGCTGTCATTGATAGCCCCACCTACAGACATAAAAATCATGGTTGCATTTATAGGAAATTTATTAATTAGACATCCACCTTTAAAAGTGTTGATCCAAAATGATTCTGTTGGTAAGTTTAACTTTCTAAAAGTATTAAGTATAAGACAAACTTAATAAAATATATAATATATAAATTATATATAAATATATAATTATATTTTAGTTGGGTCAGATCCTTACATTTTTGATGAAAAAGATCCACTAAAATCAAATGCATTGAATAGCTCACTATGGGAACTCGTGTCTTTAAAACAACATATCCTACCAAAAGTGAGCAAATCTGTAAACTTTATATTTAAAAAGTTGCCACAAGTTGAGTGGGACGTAAGTGAACTCCTTAATGACTCATATGAAAATGTAAGTATATATCATGAATTTTAATTCTTACTCAGAGGCGCATGCAACTGTATATTGATTATGATTAAGTTTCCCTATTTTACTTCACATAACAAATTTTTATTAATATATAAATAAATAATTAAGTAAATGCTTAGCTAGCCTAGAATATTATTATATTTGTAGTGTATGACTGGTTTCAAATTAAAAATTCATTGTCAAGTCACATACAAAGTCAATAAAATCATGACTCAATTTTATTTTTAATTTTCTTCTTTTCCCTTGCCTCTCCCAATTATTTGGAGTCGACCCTTGTCCTAAAACTCCATTTGTCTCGATTTTCTACATCCCTTACTCACATACCAACAGCCCTCATATCATTCTCATTGGTACCAGCCAATCTTCTTGGTCTTCCTTTTTTTCTTTTCCCTTCAATATTCAGTTTCATAACAACTTACTGCTTTTGTTTCCTCTAGGCTAACATGTCCAAATCATCTCAGTCTATTTTCTCTCATCCACCATAGACCCTACACCAATACTATCTCTTACATATTCATTCTTTATTCTATCTTCTCTTATCACTCCACTCACATCTAAGAATTCTCATTTTTGCAACACTTGTACTCTATTCTATTCTTCTATCAACTACCCAATACTCCAAACTATATAACATGGGAGGGAGCTGCAGCCCCACCCCTGGCTATGCCACTGGTCACGGTAGACATTGTTCCTGATTCATATGATCAATCAATACAGAGAATTTTATTTTATGTACTTACAAATGAAAATTATTTTCCAATGTTTCAATAATATTTTAAAACCGTACTTCACACATCTTTAATTTAGACAAGGAAAGGCCAATTAAATATTGAATCTTTTTCAAGTTACAGCCATTACTAAATAAACAATAATGAAGAAAAAATTAATTAAAATGTTGACTTAGAAAAAAACTCAGTTTATTTTTAAAAAACATAGTTAACATAATAACATAGTTAATGCGTTCATTTGAAAAAATACCATTATTTATAATTATTAATTTTTTAATTTTTTTAGATGATTGATGAAGAATTTAAGACTGAGTTCCAGAAAGTGAGCTTAACATATGAAAAACCCACATCATATGCTGTACCATTATCCAATCATTTCGATGATTTGTGGACTTTGGATTAATAATTTTTTTTTATACATGTTATATCATATGTATTCCAAGAATGTAACAAATCCAATCCTTAGTTCTGCCTATAATTTAAATGGATTCAAATAGTTATAAAAATTTGAATATTGGACTACAGTAGTTTAATTAATTTATATCAGAAATATGTGTTCTGATAATAAATACAATAACCTTTTTAGGTGTCTAATCAAATGTTGCATAATAAACAAGAAGACTTAATCATCTAGGCATACTTCCAGCCAAATAAAAATAAATGTATTCAAATTATGCGTAGTAAAAATAGAAACCTTTTTTAAAATTGACAAAATACATAACTCCTTTATTTAGCATATTGCATTTTTTAATATTTTTTTTATTTTAAAAATATAAGTTTGACACTACATTGACATAACATAAATCTGATTAAATTTAATATCAAGTAAAATTGTGATTTAGAATATGCCTAGTGTTCAATAGGTTATTATAAACAATAATCTATGTATACATCGCTTAACAATCAGAGAAAAGAAAAACAATAATTGACAAAAAATATAATGTCTTTTCTTAAGTGAGGTACACATTGTGAAAATAAAAAATATATTATCTTAAAAATTAATATTTTTTTTTTTAAAAAAAAAAAGCAAACTTTATACTTCAATAGCCCCTAAAATAAAGTATCACTGATTGTATAATCATCAAAAAGCAGCTCAAGATTATTGTTAAACAAATAATAATTATATTAAAAAAAAAAAAAAAAAAAAAAACTTAAATATTTAATAATATTTGATATGGTTTATGAACATACTTCCCAGTGCTATCTCATTTGTTTTTTTGTTTTTTGAAGTTATACAAAAAAATATTATTTCTTGTTCAACAAAAATATCAATAATGAAAACAATAATATAATTAAAAATAAAAACATAGGAATCAAAAAAATTAAACATAACTAATTGAAAGACATTTATGGTCCGCATACAAAGTTATATGTTATCAACGCGCTCATACGATAAAAATTTGAATTGCTCATAATTAACTTAATAATTAATTATCATGTATTATACTTCCCAATGAACATTTATAGTATCATCTTATTTTCATATAACATACAATTTACTTAATAGTTGCATAACCACAAATGCCGATCAAACTATTTATATGTACATCACTAAATAGGATTCGATACTTTATTTAGGGACTAGTTATCTCTTAATTATCAAAACTCAATTATTGATGTTTGTCATGGCAAAAAACAAAAAACAAATCAAACAGTCCGTGCAAGTGCAGCCATAAAAACTCCGTAACTACTGCGATCTGATTTAATATGCTGTATTTGGTGCATAGTAAGTAAACATTTACTTATGAATCGTTTATCACAAATAACACAGACATATTGATAATTTAAATCCATATTTTCCCTAGATTCGTAGTTCTGAAGGCTTTGAGCTGAGCTCGTTGACTGGTTGTCTGAAGATACCGAAGATATGTCACCATTCCATTCTGTTTTAATAGTTAGCGTCTGATTGTCTTGAGGTAGATTTGGAGTAATAGTTTTTGTACTACTTGGAATGTCTTTAACAACAATGTTGTTGTTGAATAATTTTGGTTTCATTTCTTCAACACTTTCATCACTACTAATACAGTTTTCAAGAGTTTCTTTCTTAGTCTTGACTGTTTTATCAGAACTCGTGGAACCAGAGTCTGATACAGATTTTGAAATGTTATTCACTACTACTCTAGTATTGGTATAACATCTTAAAAAAAAAAAAGTTTTTAAATTATTTTACTCTACATAAATTTAAGACCATTTAAAACTACTACCTTTTTCTTGTTTTGCGAGTGTTCAGAGTTTCAAGATCCATAAGTTGAGCAGCACTTAAACTGTCATTAATTTTTTTCTTAGTCTTAGCTTTCCTCAATTTGTATTTTTTATAAACATCATTATAAGTATTAAGCTTATAGTTAGTTTCAGTTGTGTGACATGACAGTGTATTAAAATGTTTTCTAAAATTTAGCCATGTTGTAAAACTCTTATAACAACCACGGCATATCACTTTTGCACTATCATCATAGTAATAAAAACTTACTCTTTCACAAATCTAAAATATTAAATATTATCAATTTTTTAAATAATGTGCAGAATTAATCATTATGTCAAAACCAAACTCCATACTTACAGTACTTCCATCTTCTTGATCAGCATTTCTAAAAATTATAATTAAAATGAATGAAATAGGATCAGTTATATTAAATAAAAACATTAATACCTTGTACTCTTATTTGGTTGGAGGCCAAAATTCTTTAAAAATTTTTGTTTGCGAAAACGTTCCTTCATTATTAGCTTCTAACCTGAAAAATAATTCAAATATTTTAAACATTTTAATGGCTAATTACTACATGTAAAGAATCAATTGACTTAGGAATAGATGATTTTTTAAAAAATAACTAAAATCTAGACTTCATTTAGTATTTGTGGTAGTTATTCATTACAATTGTCATATTTCAACAACAAAATTAATGATTATTAGAAACACTTAATGAAATTTTATATTTTTACTAATTTAACTACATTCTGCCTATAAGATCAATTATAATTTTTAATAATAATTAGTTATCCTAAGATCTCTTAAATTATTTCATTTGTAATATTAAATGATATGAAACTAATAGTCACAATCAAAAATTACATTATAATCAGAGTCATATTTAGAGAAAGCAACAGGAAACTGTTGCTCTGGGCTGGTAAATTTAAGGACAGCTAGTTTTTATTTATTTTCAATTTGTTAATCCTATCACATTTGTTTTTTTTTCTTTTGCCTCAAGGCAACAAATTCTTAATGGCCTTTTTTATAATACAAATAAATCTATAACCATGTAACTATAAATAATTTCTAAAATCCCTGCTTCATTGTTAACTATACCCAATAATAGTATTGTATATTTATAGGTTTTAATTATCAAACAATACAATCATATTTTAATACATATGTTCATTAAAACTGTATAAACTTAAGTAATTATAAAGATGAAAATGTTTAACAGTTGAATATTTTTTTATGTATATGCAGGTACATAAAAACTTCTTTATCCTTATCAACAAATACACTGGGTGATTCATTATATTTCCTCACTACTTTCAGGTGGGGTGATTAAAACAACACTTTCCTTGAATGCATAAACGTGTACTCATATAAGTAGTGTACTAGAATTTTATTTTGCATTAGCCTTGTTATATGATGAATAATATAAATTATTTCCAACTTGATTAAATCAAATGAAAGTTAAAAAATTTACTTTTATCCGACGTCGATGATTGTAAGTTTTGTTGCTGTACCGATAGCACAGTATTTCTAACAGAAACTTTTAGACAGGCTCGAAACTTGGTCTAGAAAACTTCGATTTTTGATATCGGTTGCAGAATCAGTGAACATCGGAAAATTCCACAAAAAAAATTGTCCATCAGAAACGAAGCATGTAAAACGATTTCGGAAAATTTTTATTAAAAAAGCAAAACATCGGGATACGCTTACGGACAACAAAAACTTTTTCGTGACACTTAACACGCGGCACCCCGTGAGTCACGAACACGAGACTAGGTGGTAGACAAACCGTACAAGTCAGAAGTCTTCGGGTCGGCTAAGGAGTTTTTCCGAAGAGGAACCGCAAGAGCCAGTACTGGGTGTGCGACAGAGACCGCGGTCACACGTACGCCACATGCCGTCATCAAAACTACCCCCTCCCCGCACTTCGCCGTGCACGACGAGGTGCCAAGTGCCCGCCGACAGTATTCGCACGAGCGGGGGCACGTGCGTCGACTCGGAAACCGCGAGAAGAACGACGACGTTCGGTGTCGTCGGATCGGAGGCAGTAAAAGCGGAAGAAAAAAAAATCCCCTCGAGAATAAGAACCGAAAAAGATTTCCTGGGTTCAACGAAACGAAATGAAATCAACGAAAACAATAATGTTTACAAAAATAATAAAACAATAGTTATATACTTACGAACCACGGCGCAACGGGCTCAGTGGTAGCAGGTTGGTACCGCGGACCGGATGACGGTGGTGGACGCACGGTCTCGACGCTCGTCCTCTCGGTCGTGCGGAACAGACGCGTCCAAGAACGACAACTACCCAAGTCCAAGTGGATGGTCCGGAAAAGGAATGTGCCCATGCACACTCGGCGCGGCGGCGGCAGGAGGAGATAGTGTTTACTGTGTTTATTATGGTGACATCGGGGAGCTCGTGCCCGGCCACCAGTGTTGCCGGTTGCCGGGGATAAAAACGGCGAGGCGCGTTCCTACGACGTTTGCACGTACATGGTACGTAAATTACGTAACGAGAAAACGTGGTACGGTTTCCGAGGAAAATTTCTTGCGTTCGATCTTCCGAATATGCGCCGATGGCGACAATAATTAGTAATAGTAATACAATAAATAATAATCACGACCGCTTCATTTGTGTTTTTACATCGTCCACAATACGCAGCGGGAGGGTATTTTTTTCTGAATGGATCGCACGGCACCACTTCACTATCTTACTCGTCGACGGACCGTTCGCTTCCAAATCTTTATCGACGGAACCGCAACGGAAAAATCGATCCTTACAATCAACGACTCGCAGTAGTGTTACGCACACCGTGTTGTCACGAGAAGTTTACCGCGCTTCACTCTAGTCTACCAAAATCAGACTCGTTCGCTTTTTTTCAGCCGGTACAATGTGTTCGCAATCACCGGATTGATCCTATCTCCGTTCGGGTCAACCATTCTGTCATCGATCCGAGATACCTCTTCTCGACCGGGTCCGGATAACGTAGTTGTGCGTGTCGAAACGCACTTAGAATTCACTCTGCGGTAGACGGCCGAGCCAATTACTGAGGTTAATGTTGAGATGCTTACTGTTGATACTACGTCAACATCCCTTTCGGTCTTAAATTATCGAGACCGTAGCACTCAGAAAAATCAAATTGCTTTCTATACCATATATACGTGTAATTTAACGTAGTCCTGCAGAAGGTATAGAGTAATATCTAACCTAACCATAAGTGGTGTTCTCATTGGGTATTTACTCATAGGCGTGCGCACGGAGTGTGCCCAGGTACCCCCGAAATTTTGTAATTTGAACCATAACATTTTAGACTAAAAGTAAATGGCACGTATTTAAATTGATATTTCTCAAATTAAATGTAATTATATTACAAAATATTTAGTAAAAATGAATGATATTTCGTAATAGAAAAGCTAAAACTAAATTTTCATAATTTTCTTGCAAAAACTCATTATGATAATATAACAGCTACAATTGACTACAAAAGTACAAGTCATAAATAATTGAAGTTATCAGAGAAAACTACACGAGATTCAAGGAAAATATATTCATTGGGACAAATATACCACAATATTAAATAAAAAATTTAATTTATGATTATTTAATTATTTATATATTTAATTTATTAAATATACCTCACGTTTTGTAAAGATAAGGCCCAAAAATATTGTAGGCACCCACTTAATTACAGGTCTTCACACGCCTATGGTTATACTACTAATGGAGGCTCATGTGAGTTTCACATAGGAGCAGGAATGGATCCACAGTTGGAGAACTGTGGGTTAGGCTATTTCAGGCCACTTATAAGGACTGAAACTGAACTATAAGTATATACCTTGTTATAAAAAAAAAAAAAACACTATGCCAATATAATATGTTTTCAAGTTTATTCATAGTTATTATTGAAAAAATTAACATTTATTATATTTTGTGGAGTCTCACATGAGGTACGGCATAATAGTTATTTACTGTACTATACAATTAAACAAGTGACTATATTTAGGGGAAGGGGTGGAAACTGGGGCATTCGGCCCAGTATGGTATTTACTTCGCGGTGTTATATGAGAAGTCTTCAAGAGACCAATTTGTCGACAACTATTAACTGTTGGTCAGCTGACCTGAACCCACCCATAGATCCGACCCTGCATAGAGGTGCGACTAAATTTTCCAAACTTAGAGGGGGTCTTCCAAAAAATGAAAAAAAAGTTGTGTTTATTTATCTGAACTAAAATATGTACTCGTATTAAATCTGTTATACCAGCCTTACTCCATGATAAATCACCTCCAAAACAAACAAACTAACTAACTAACCTAACTATCTTAAAATGTTTAAAAGATGTATTTGCATGCTGTATAATCACTTTTAAACACTGAGAACCGAGAGGCGTTTAGCTTCATCATGTGTGCGAAATAGATATAAATGTCAATGTACGTTTTTATACTTGATATGGTATAAAGACATGCATTGATAAGCGAATTGCTCTATCGCATCATAGTATCCTACCGTCTACAGATCAACTGTCACTTAATTTTTACATTTCTATGATTTTCTAACTAGAGTGTAAATGCATTCATCCTAAATATCCCACACCCACCCAAACACCAGAGTTAAATGAAGGAGCGAACTGTCCCATAAAAGTACGTGTTCGGTGCCACTGGTGACAACGTTAAGCCATTTGTCCATATTAATATTATCATTGAAATTTTCATTGTAATTATCATCAAATTAACCGGCATAGTTACACAATTAAACCAGAATGTACAAATTTTTTTATACATAAATTAAAAAATAAAAAACCTTTTGTCCTTCAAAAATCACCATTTTCATACAGAAATCGAGATTACTCTAAATAATGCCTTATAATAAGCTTATTATTTTTATTTTATTAGTTATTCTATCGAATAATTCCTAGAATACTAAAAAGTTTTGTTTTCATATATTCCATGATTGAAAAGTAGTACTTTATTAAATATGATTAATGATTTCCTTAAAATTCTCAGAATCGTTTCATCGATCGTAAATAGTTTATCGATTTTTAACAATAAGGATTCATTAAAAATCCTTTAGTATCACAACTTATGTCATTATTATTGTTAATTTGTTCCTAAAAATTGTTATTGTCCGTAATTCTGGACTCAGACTTTTGCTTCTACGAATAAATAATACTTTATAAGTCTAACAATGTACTATAATACGTCAGACTGTGTTGTAACTTTCATTAGTTATTTATATTTAATATTTGCTTATAAAACAACTATAGTAAGTAACATAATATAATAAAACCCACTATATACCTATACTTAGGGCTGGGCAGTATCTTAGATACTAGTATTTGAGATACGTATCTGAGATACAATTGTACCTTGTATCTGGTATCGTGGATTTAAATACTTTTTAAACTTGTATTTAGTATTTTTTTATGATTAAAGGCTAGATACAATCTATTGTTATGTAATAATAATTATTAATAATTTAGATTAAAGTTTTTCACGTCAAAGGCATTCACTTGATAAATGAACAATATATATAATATTTGCTCATAATAAAGATTATATTACATATAATCTTTATTATGAGCAAATTTTGTAATCAGGAAGTTATATAAATCCAGTTTATCGGCAGAATGTTTTCTTAATTTTATCGTGCTAAACATTTATTTTAGACTGTGTGATTGTGCGGTGACCGGTTCATATTTTCTGTCTACGCGAGGTTTGTGTAGTCTCGTCCGATTTTAAGTATCTATTACTAAAAATATGGATAATAATGTAATTGTTAATATTCCAAAATCATTAGATGGAACATTCTATACAATATTAAATTTTGATGAAATAATTAATGTGAATTGAAAATTGAAATTAGTCTCTTCAAAAGGTAACCAGGAATTTATTTTAAAACATGGGATATAAGATATAAAAAACTATTATTATAATACTACAAATCATTTTTTTTTCAAATTTAAACATTTAATAGTTAATGTAAATAATGTAAATGAATAAACAAATAAATAAATATTAATAAATGTATAAAGTATCTTATATGTATCTCAGCTACCTTTATCTAATATTTTTAAAAATATCGAAGTATCTTGTATCTTGTATTTAGATACTTTTTTTTAGATATCTTGCCCAGCCCTGCCTATGCTAAATATATTTTGTCTTTGAGTTAGATTCATGTTTGCGTAGGTACTATTTTAATGTATTATATTATGTTCTGATATATATATAATATTTACTGTCCCAAAAATAAGTGAATCCTGCACATAGCTCACCGCAGGTGATGTCATTATGTTGGATGCTAAACGCAATTCCTCGTAAAAATCAGTGTATATTGTAAGGCGCTGTTGAGCATTGATTGCGATATCGAGAACATTTTTTGCGATTTTAGAAGTACATTTTTATGTTGTTGATAATGTTATAATGATAATATTACGGGTGAGAAGGTTGGTGAACTCAGTCGTGTTAGTACGTGTAGCTAGCTATTTCAAAAGAGGGGTGTTATTCAAAATTATACACAACAAAATAAATACTTTATGTATACTTTATTGTACAAGGATACAAACACATTAGTACATTACACATGAATATCTATTCATGTGTAATATACTATTGTATAAGAAAGTATTTAAATATTTTATCATATTAAAATTTCAAATGTACATTTTTGTCATATGTATCTATTTTAAATCGCGCATGATACGACTAAAACCACGGCTTTGGTTTATTAGACAAAACAATGTAATGAGAAGCTGGATCTCGGCTTTACATTATTGTTATGTATATATTTCGTTATGATAAATATGTTTTCATCATGGTTTATGATCAATTTTTACCTTTATTAGACTTCAATATAATGTTAACGCGATTAAGGGAGGTGTTACTACACCTGTAAACCATGGCTACGGGCCTGGGTAAAATGGTTTGAAAATTATATTTTTGAAAAACCACCGATATCATAATTTTGTGGAAATTACGCATATTTTAGTGAAGTGATTTTCAAATTTTTAATATTACATGTTAAATTATTTTACCAGTTATATGTATTATTTTAAAGATTATTTTTCGGAAGTCGATTACCTTATCAGCACTAGCCTACGCCGAACATAGACGTAGTTTCTTAATTGTACTTGTTTGATTTAGTATTATGTATATTGTATACATTATTTATATGCGTTATGAATATAACATTATAATAGGTATGCGAGCCTTGATTTGTTTCGATTCAGTTCCAGTAATTCCACCAATAATTATTTTACAAATCGTCGGCTTTCTATTTATTGCACTGGTATAATGTACCTATTCATATTTGAAGTACAGTATTAGTTTGAGAGTGCACCTAATATCTAGCGTAGTGTTTATTCATATAAAAAATTATATTTAGTATACTTAGTTAAGAGTAGAGTTATAAATGTGACTTTTGATAGAAGGGTAGAAGGAATTTAATGCGTTGTTGACAAAAATTATTAGAATAGACCCTGGTAAAAATAATAGGCACACTCTGTGTTCTGTGAGAACGTTCCCTATTCGGCTATATTGTATTATGCATACATGTATATCTGCGATATGATTAAAATAACATAAGCCATAGTAACGTACAATTAGATATCCATTACAATATGTCCAATGACAAGTGTTGAATCTTAAACGAATTTTTGATTGAGCTCTCTTACGCGTTATTAATTTGGATAACAAAGCTATGCCCCCCCCTATGTCCATAGGCGTAACTAAGGGGGTAGTTGAGGGGTTAAGCCCCACCCCAATATGAATTTTAGCCTTCTTGCCATAATTTTTAGTCTTGCTAACGGTAGCTACATTTTTAATTTTAATTAAATTAACCCTAAGGCCAACTATATTACCAAATCGATTTTCCAAGTTAGCATTCATAGCAATTGAAAGAGATTTGTCAAACATCCTAAACAAAGAAGACATTTTGAATTAATTTGCCAATACTGAGCGGAAGCTTAAGCTGCAATAGCTATAAAATTCTTTTAAGTTTTTAATTTTTAAGAAAATTTAACTTGTATCTAAAATAATAATAATAATATTAATAATTAATATAGGATAAATATGTAAAAAAAAAATACATATATATATCATCACAGCGGGTCTCGTCGCTGTACATAATTGTTTAAAAAAAAAAAATAGAATAAATTGGATTGAAAATTGAATTGTCAAAAAAAATACAATTGGCCATATGACACTATTTTGCAAATTAAGTGCCAACAAACTAAATGATTTAAAAAATGATTTGCGAAAGTCGATATCAGATTTTCATAATTTATTTTGTAGAATTTAATTCTTGTCAATTAGTGACTGACAAATGATTTGATCCATCGGATTTTTTGTACTACCTAACGGATTTAATCTCTTTTTTTCACAACACAAGAATTTACCAGCGAAAAATTGAAAAAAAAAACGAAATTGATTCTTCAAAGACCAAATCCACTTAAAAGTACGCTTGTGTATGGTAGACTAATATGTTGAATGGTACTTCGTGTATATTCTTAAACTAAGCTAAAACTCAATAATAAGACTACATCGATATTATTATTTGTGCCACTAAAAATAACAAAGAATTTTATTTGTTGAACGTTTACATTTTTAAATTTAACTTTTAAAATGTTACCTATATAGTTTCATGTAATGATGAACCAATTTAAAACAAAAATATATGTAACAGATGTATAAGTATATTTGATTTTATGTGACCAGTTAGACGTAAATAGGTACATATTGAGTAATTTTTTATATAAACACGAAAGGGTAGTGTATTAAAAATAATTTTATATCCATAGAATTCATTAAGCAGCGGTGCACACAATAGGCCGGAAGGGTTAGTACCATCTTTAGTGCTATTCTCATTTTAAAAAGGTGCTTATTTAGTAGATGGTAAGTGATGGGTATAAGTTTACTAATTCTGCTCAAATTTCAATGTGTGCTACTTAAATTAAGTCTAGAATCGTATAAACAATATAAATTGATTTTCTAGAAAAATTATAAATTAACAAGAAAATTTGTGAAATAATTTTTCTGGATAATCGTATCTATATATTATTATATTATTATATTTATGCCATAATATTTTTTTAACTAAGAAAAATAGTAAAACTGCCGCTACGCTAACAGACCTACGGCCTTCTTGATTATCATAATATTATCAACAGTTATATAATAATATTGACTACATGTAGTGTTTCATAAATCATGACCTAAGACCTAATATTAGTATATTAATACCTATTACGAGATAGATTCTTTTTGATCCAGCAATTGTATTCTATATTCGAGACATTTACGATCAACTTCTAAAGTATGAGCTTTGTGTTTGAGTTCCTCTTCTACTGCATTTACTAGTTCCACGAGAATATTATGTTTATCTCTGCGAACAAAAAACTGTTACAATTGTTTTATTGTTGTAGAGTTGTACAAACAGAGCTGGATTAGTATTATATATTTCGATAATTCATGGAGTCTAAACCTATATATTTTGATATTACTATATGATTTTTACTTTTATACATTGTATCCTACTACACTACAAGCTTGCTTTTGGAAGCATCATCTAAAATATGCTATAAATTAAATTAATTTCCTTTAAAAAAACATAACAAATATATTATTTTCTTCAGGAGAAGTTAAGGTTTAACAGTGAAAAACAATATCGAGCATATGACCCTCCCTACTAGTCCTACAGGCGATTATTCTTTCCATAAAATTTACTATCACTGGATAACACATTTCCCCATCGAATTCGTTGAGAACACGACGAATTTCTGGCTTAAGTTCCAAGACATTTCAAACTTTGTCCTGGTAAACTCGTGACTCTCTATAAGAAAAAATCACATGGCGTAAAGTTTCAAGATCGAAGTGGGTAATTTTGGCCACGCAACGAGATGAGTCTGCCCCAGAACTTCTCACGAAGCAGAGGAATTGTTTCTCTTGAAATGTTGCAAGTTTTGACTTCTAGTTGTAACTATACCTACTGAGCTCAGTAATTTTATTTGGCTTCATTTGTACCAAATGAATATGAAAAATGTATGGTTTTGACTTGTCACACTTCAAGAAAAAAATCACAATGCTGCGTGAGAAGTTCCTGGACAGACTAATCTCGTTACATGGAGACCAAAGCAACCCATTTCGATCTTGCGACTTGACGCCGTATGATTTTTCCTTATGGGGATACACTAAGTCACGAGTTTACCAGAACAAAGTCCGAAATGTCTTGGAATTTAAGCGAGAAATTTGTCGTGTCCTCAACGAACTAAATAGGGCAATGTATGATCGAATGATGATAAATTTTATGGAAAGAATAATCGCCTGTAGGGCTAATAGGAAAGGTCATATGCCCGATATTGTTTTTCACTGTTAAACCTTAACTTCTCTTGAAGAAAATTATATATTTGATATGTTTTTTTAAAAGAAATTAATTTAATTTATAGCAGATTTTAATCCTGCGTTCTTTTTGAGACACCCTTTTGATTTGATTTGTTCATAGCTAAGAAAAATATTGTTTTATTTTGTAATTGAGAGTAATTCAACTTTTTTGGGAGATAAGACATTTTCCTAAATCCAGCCCTGAATATTTCATTCTTATCATACTTTGTTTGATTTAGCTTATTTGTTAAAATTTGAATAGTGTTATCAAGTTCAAGTTGTTCTTTGTGCAATTCAATTGTAGTTTTATCTAGGCATAATTCAGCACCGATTCTGTACAATCTCTCTTCGCAACGTGTTTCAACCAACTTTTTAGAATACAACTTTTTATCTAAAGCATTTTCTAAGTTTTCAATTTCTTTTAGAAACTTTTCTTTGTCAGCCAATATCTTAAAAATAAATTATGTTTATGGTAGCAAAATAACATATATAAACATTGTATTTGTCTCACGTTCGATTTTTGCCATTCTAATTCATATTTAAGCTTATCTGTATCATAAATACGTCTTCTCAGAGCATAATTTACTCTGCCATTTTGACCTCGAAGATCATTTCTAGCTTTATTTCGTGGCAAAAACATAGTTTCACGCAATTTTTTTGAAGAGGTCAATTTTTTTTGAATACTTTGTTTTATGTTATTACACTGTTGGAGCCATTTTTCGTATGTACCAAAACTAAATTTTTACATTTATATAAGTAAGTATACTAAATATTTACACAAGTTTTTTAATATTAAGAACATTAAATATTCTTTAGGTAAATTTAGTTCTTAAAATAATTTTTAAATAATTTGCTAAAATATAATTATACATTAAGGAAAATAAATTATTTTATTCTCATAATAAATTTAAAGATTTTATTTTATTTTATATGAGAACATTTTTAATTTCATATTTTGAAGTAGAATATATTTTTAAAAAATATTATATATAAAAATAAATTAAAGCACTACCTAATTAATAACTTATATATATTTAAAACTAAGGTGAGTGGAGTAATGCATTTATATTTTATAAAATAATCTCTCTCTTTCTACTCCACTTGTCATACATTTAAATAAAAATGGTGTAATAAGATGAGTATGCATCTTAAAAAATTAAAACTGTCATTTGTGACTATAATAACTTCAAGTTATGAGAAAAATCTCTTTTAGATACACAAATTGAAGGTCAACTGTAACCTTATAACAGTGGAAACAATGTATTAATAAATTAATTTTTGTTAAAAATATAAAAAAATGTTGTTAATTACAAAAATTACATACATTTTCCAAATTACTTCATACTTACTGTTCAGGAAATCTTAGCGGATCTGGTTTAAGAGATATATTCGTAGAATCTTTTGTCATTCCCAACAATCTAGTATCTATACAGATTGTATTATTTTTATTATTCAAGTCTTCTTCAACATTAATTCGTAACTCCTCTAATTCATTTATTTGTTCCCATGCAACTTGGCAAATTTCAGTCAACATTTTTTTTAGATTTTCTAAAGTCAATTGTTCCTAAACAAACATTATTAGTTTTAAAAAGTATTTATTATACAATACATACAGTATTTAGTTCAGCAGATGCAATATCATAGCAAAAATCTGCTCCACCTCGTTCATCTCTTATGCTTAAGCAATGATTAGTTACTGTAAAATTTAAATTCAAATGATCAAGAACTTCTTCAGTTTTTTTTTTATCATTTTTTATATCCTCTATTTCTTTTTCTAAATCTTTGTAAAGTATTTCAATCTGATATTTCCAACGTATTATTTCATTACGTCTGAAAAGTATAATTTTGATGTTTAAAATTTAGAGAAGTAAAATTGATACAGTTACATTACTGTACTCCTACCCATTGGGGTGTTTGTTATTTATTGATTTTTTTATTGCAATAAATAAATTATAATAATTATTATTATTATTATTATTAAAAGTATAGAAGTGCATACCGGTTTAGGATAGCAGAATTGGTATGATGTGTATTCCAATAAGTAGTAATATCTGTATTATTCCTTATCTGGTGTGATTCATTTCTTAATTCAAATACATTACGTCTATGGTCATTACATGATTCTTTTAATTCTGATATTTTATAATACCAATCTGTTTCTGCTACTCTAGTCACAGGCTTCTCAAATGTAACTATAGACATTTTGTATTAGTTTGTAATTCTTATAAATATTTCTTAGTAGAAAATTACTTTACAGATAATTAATATAAGAAAATAAAATTGCAACATAAATCTAATATAAAAAACAAATATACATATATATATATATATTAATAGCTAGATAGCTTAAATAAATAATAGCATATATTATTGATGCGGAGAATTGTTATTGAACACACAGTGTACTACATAGTATCAATTGGTTACTATACCAACAACTATAGTAGTAATATTGAAATAAACAAAACCATGGGTTTATTCTTTATTTAATTAAACTTATAATAAAACTTCTTATCCATGTTTTGGGGCTTGCCTGTAATTATGAATAAAATAAATAAAATAAAATAAAATAAAACAAAAAAATGCAGTTGTTACACAGTACACTATTGTAAATATATATTATGTATAAGTATACATACATACAATTTATTATTAAAAATACATTTATTTTTAGTTTAAAAGCTTAAATTTGATTTTTTTAAAGATATTGATAAATATAGCAATAGATTATACTATTCAGTATTTTAGATAAATTTCTGTACAAACTACACAATGACTTATATTTAAACTTAACTAAAAATAGTAGGAAATATTATGTATTAATATAATTATCTAATATTATTATTATTATTATTAATAATTAGTTTAATTAAAATTTAATGAAAGACAATTTTAATATTACAAAATGCATATAAATTTAATGATACTTGATTTTCTAAAATAAAAATGAGTCTTAAAAATTCCATATTGAGTTAAGGCGTATACACACAAGTGCAACACATAGTTGTTAAGCACGCATATTTGTAATTAATTGTTTTGATATTTTAAACAAATACTGTAAATTTGTAAACGAATCCCTGGTAACCAAAAATCACAAATATGACAGCTAATTTTGTTTTTACTGATTTTGGTTCCCTCATATTCGTTGTTTGTTTCATTACTTTTGGACCAACTAAATTGATGAAAAATTGTAAATCTGATTATGACATCCTAGTAAAATTTTTAAGATGGCCAGTTTTCATAATGGAATTCTGAGTAGCTACGGACTAGCATTTATGCTCAACTACCATAAGTCACACAATTTGATCTCGTGTATATGCGCCTTTACATTAAATTATACATTAGGTAGTTTCAAATAAAAATATTTTTTTATATTTATTATTAGCTTAGCACTTATTATAAATATAATTTTTGTATCAGTCTTAATTATCAGACCTTATAAAATGTATAACAGTCAGTGAGTATATAAGACATTCGAAAAATTTATAAAAATGTAATAGTTATTGATTATGTACATCTATATATAATATGTATATAATTTTGTTCATTAAAAGTATAGTATAAAATATAATTGATACTAATAAGATAAAGATTAAATAAAACAAATTAAACCGTCATTTTTGATTGTAGAAAATGTTAACTTCAGTAAATGAGATACATATAAACCAAAACAATACAATATATTTCTTATTATAGTGACCAGTTAAGATTATACTCATAGTAAAAATAAAAAATGAAGGAAAAAAAAGTAGAAAACTTGTATCAAAGTAAATTAATACATATATAAGTGTCTAAGCAAGAAGAGATCCATACTTATTATTACAATAAATGATAAGGTTTTATTTTAAAAACATATTTTGTAATACGTAATAATTTATAGTTTATAACTTAATTATAAGTATCTCACTTAATCAATAATTCAGTCAAGTACACATACTGTTTACAACACATTAATAGGTTCTTTATATCTACGATTAGTCAAAAGGATTTCTGGTTCAGCTTCATCTACATGATTATCAGGACTATATTGGTTTTTCATGGAAATATCTTTTAAGTATGGATACATTGAATGTAAAAAGAAAATTAAATGTAAAATATTTTTCATCATAAATATTGAAGCATTTTCACTGAACACAAACCACATATACAATCGTACGGCTAAAAATGGCATTTGAATTAACATTAAATGCAAAAAATTATAGCATACTGGTTGAGGCAGACCCATTGGCTTGGTATCAATATCTGGCTGAGACACACTATATAGTATCCACAATGGCAGCATGAAGTTTAATAAGGCTGTGGCGTAGATCAAATATTCTATGTACCCGATCTTAGCAGTTGTAGATATAACAATAGATAACATTTCAACTGAATCAAATATCTCGATGATCCACGAATTGGTTGGCCACCTTTCACGGTCCACTTGGCGTCCTACACATTCAGCACTGACCAATAAATAAAACAAAATGCCAGAGATGCCGATCAGTAGCTGAAAGCAAAAATAAAAATATAAAATGTCCACATTATGAGAACAATGGTTAACACACCTTGAGCATTTGTGGTCCCATGAAGTCATAGTTACCGACTAACGAAACAACACCGTTTGAGAAAATCAAAACGATCTTGCTGAACAACAAAACTACATACGAGATCCAAGTAATGCAGTTGAGGTACACGGGATACTTGGTCTTACTTTGGACCGCATTCGCGGTCCTCTTGTTGCGCTCGTATTTGTACTCCTTGTAACAGTTAACGAAAGTGTGGTAGAACAGCAATGTCAGTACGATGTTGAGCACCACGAATAGTACGTTCGGATACCTAGAATACCAAGTGTCCTCGAACACGATCATCACGTAATAGTCGAGACCCAGCAACTGCAGCAGCAGCAGCGTGAACAGCGCACCCGCGTCCAGCACGAAAATCGTTCGCATTTTGTTCATAGTCCCGGCTAAACCGTCTTGGGTCGATGATGAATTAATCGGTAATCCTGATAAATCCAAACTATTGGAGCGCCGCGATGTGATCTCTCGAGAGAAATAGACTGATGATTATAAGGATGAAACCTAAATGTACGGTTATGTATACAATTCAGAAGATTCTTTGAATACGGTTGTTACGTACAGCGAACTAGACAACTAGAGGAACACTAAAACAAAGTCACAATGTGACCCAACATGATAATATTAAAATGTTAACAAACGATTATTACGTTATATCCTATGGTTAAACAGCCTCGGTATTGTCATTGATGAAATTACGTTAAATAGTAAACAATGGCCATTGTTATCAGTGCGCGTCGTGTGTCGTGTTTGTGTTTATTATCAAACGGTCCGCGTGATCTCTCCTTCCATCGCCATCGCACGGTGTTTCGTTGACTCGTGCACGGACCGCGACCGTCTCCTCATCACTTATCCACTGACCGTCGTGTCCTTGACCACTGATCGAGTATTTATTAGTCTGAGCCGAGTTCGCATCTAGGTCAAAACTATTTATAATCGTCTTACCCATTCGTCTATGATTTGATTTGCGTTCCCGACACGACAGGATTTAAATCAAGGGCGTATTTAGACTTACTTCTAGGGGGGGGGCGACTCAATTTTTATTTTTAATTCAAGCTCAACATTTACAAATCAAATTTTGGTAATATTTAAATCGGGTGAATCCTTAATATTTGTGGTTATTTTTTTACACCTGTCTGTGTTTTGAAAGTTACGCTTGTCTTTTATTTGATTTTTCACTAAATATAAACCCGACAAAAACCCCAATTCAGTATTCATCGCCCCCCTCCTAAAATAAGCCCCCGATTCAAATCAACTGTTCTGTGTCCATGATATACCGGTATCAATAATCCCAATGATCGCTCTTTTACAATAAATAGTTATGAAACATACTACACCTCAATTTCAGCATTCTAGGATTGGACAGAGTTTTAGTACCTACATTGTGGACTATTATATTTATTATTAGGAACATTGATTTTTAATTTATAAATTTATCTGAACCACAAGTTTCTAATTATTATATCAAAACTGTGTACACTGACTATTAGTAAGAATATGTACATATTTTTTCCATTGGTAGTAATAGGTAATAGGTAAATTCAAATAAATAAATTGTACCAGTTGAAAATAATGTGAAATATTAGTAGATACTGATCTCTATGGAATTTGAGCTTACCAACTTGAGCACTTATTATTTGGCCAACACAAAATTGCACATTTTAAAATATAAATTTTCTGGGTGTTTAACAAATGCTTTGACGATATTGAATTATTAATAAAATTATAAATTGTTTATTTTGACAGCAAAGTTTATAACATTTTAAGGGAAATACAATATCTTTGAGCTGTACCCTTTCAAATTCAGTCTAATAAATTATCGTTCACTATTTAAGTTACTATACCATTCATGTATTTAACACAATAATGCAGAATACAAGAATAAGGTGTTCTTCCTGATGTTAAATATGAATATTCTTGTTTTAATTATTTTTTTTAATGCATTACCTTCAGCTTAAAAAACTTACAAACATATTTATATTTCTTAAAAATGCTTAACTATTTTTAAACTGGTAAATTAGATAATAGGTACTTAATAACACAAGTAATAACTATTACTATATTAATAATGGTATAATAATTAACTATTCATCTATTTTGTAGATAAAATACATACATTTTAACCGACATAATATTTTGATTTATTGATTTTATTATCTAATAATATAATTTTAGAAATACAAAATCTTGATGTTAAATTAAAATTTCTAATTATAATAGGTATACATTTTTATTTTTTGATCTATTGTTTTTTTTTTTTACTAAATATATTTAGGTATAAATTGAACACATTTTTTTTTTTTTTAAAAAAAACATTTTTAAATATAAAATATATCAACAATTTTTATTACAATAACAAAATTATGTTTTATTCAGTTTAACAACATGTAACAATATACAAAAATATAACAGTTTAAATATGGTAAGTAACAGAATCAGTACAGTACATTAAAAAGTAAGTGTATTGCAAAGTATATGAAAAAAAGGTTACAAACTCAGTTACAATAACTGTTTTGATCAGTTTTAATGTGTAAATTGTACTGTTAAGAACATACTTTGATAGTATATTTTTTCAAAAACTTATCAGTATCTTCGCTTTCTTTTTTTGATTTATGCTGAGTATCAATATTATTTACATCTTTTATATTTGGACTTTCTTGTTTAATTTTACTATGTGTATTAATATGGTTTAAATAGTTTTTAAATATTTTAAACTTCAGACCACATATTTTACACAAGCAATTTTTATTTTCTAATAAAGCCAAATGTTCAGAACGATGCATTTTCCACTCAGCAATTGATACAAAACAACTTCCACAAATTTTACACCCCAAAATAGGGTTATACATATAATTTAAATCATCATTATTTAAATCGCTATGATCTAAACTGGAACTATTTTGATTTATATCATTAGTTAAAGTTTCTAGATTTTCTTCAAAGCTATCCTTGCTAATCAAATCATCTACATTTAAATACTCAATTGTCATATCTTCTTCAAAATGTTCATCATTTACATACTCAATAGTCAAATTATCATTAAAATGCTCTTCTTCTATATACTCATTGGTCTTAATGGTCTCACAACCATCATTCATTATAATAGATATAGTAGGGGCAACTTGATCCCTCATATCATTATTTAACCATTTACCTATACATTTTTCATCATCATCAATAATTTCATTCACATCTACCAGAGTTTCATCATTAATATTTTCGATCAAACAATGATCAATATTTTCTTTTCCTTTATTAGTCATTAAGTTATTTTCCATATCATTTTTTTTCAGTTCATTATAATTAAATTCACTATATTTTTCCTCAAGTTTTGACAGCATTGATTCCAATTGACTTTTATAACGTTTATTCTTACCTTGTAATAATTGTTCACGAAGAAGTTTCAAATCATTTTTTAGTCCTTCTAGGTTTAAATAAATATCTTTTACAATAGAAGAATCATTTTTCTCTTTAGGTAATTCCATTGGATTATGATGTCCAAAAGATTTTTCATTTCCTTCAATATCATGTTTCCAATCAGTATTAAAAATTTTCCAAAACTTTTCAGTAACATTTTTCATACTAACAGACAACGTTTCTTTCCTACCAACTTTAACATTACTATTAGAAGGTTCATCAATATTACTAACCAATAATGGGGTTTTAAATAAAGTCTCATCATTGGCTATTTGTGCTTTTATTTTTTTTGGTCTGCCTCGCTTTTTAGGCTCAGCAGCAATGTTCTTTTTAGGCCGTCCTCTTGGTTTTTTCACAAGAGGCTCATCATTATCTTTAGAACTATTTCCACGTTTTGCTCTAACAATTTTAGGTGGACTTAATACATAGTCCGAATAACATTTATTACGTGTCTGTAAGGTATTTAACATTTCATGATTTAATAAATTTTTTTTTAAATCATAGCTATGTATATCTTCCATAGACTTTTTTTTATTTTTTTTACGTACTTGTCTACATTTTCGTTGTTTTTTGGTTTTCAAATACATCAGATTTTGTTCTTTACAAGGTTTGACACAAATATCAGTACCAACATGAGCTATGTATGACAATCTTGAGTCAAATTGTTGATAACAATTTTGACAAACAACATTTTTATCAATAAAATCAAAGTCTTTAGTTGGATACAGTTTTACATTGTCTTTTTCCAAACAAAAATTTTCATATCCAGTTACTATACTGTTATTTTTTACAGAGAGATCAGTGCATGAATTTGATGAAATCAACATATGGTTTTCTAAAACCTAAAAACAAATTAAACATTTTTTTTTTTTTTAAGATAGTTTAAAATCTTAAAGCAAAATTATTTGTTTTTAATTGTCATAGCTAAACTAAGAGGCTAAATTTCAGCATCCTTGTAATGTTAGATATTTTATACAATGGATACTGGGTTTAATGATAACACCTGATATTAAATAAGCAATAACATAAGGCTTAAGTTTTATGCAATTAAATAAAAAAAATTGTTCGTATTATAATATAGATACATACGGTAAAGGCTTCGAAATAACATTATTGATTTAGTTTTAGATTTTTTATACCTAAACGACATAATTTTACCTTTATAGATGTGTATAAATATATAGCCTGTTTAGAAGAGTTTGCCATTTTATAGTACTTTATACATTGCATTATATAATAAGGTAAATCAAAATTTATCACTAAAAAAAAGTTTTTATATGAAATAATATCAAATCAAGACTTTATTGAAGAATAATTTATTATTATATTCAATAATTTAAATTATTATGTTTAAATGAATTATTATTTTAATTATTTTAATTGTCAGATAAAATGTACAATGCAAAAAATCTAATGAAATTATTTGATATTATAATAATAATTAAAAGACATGTATTATACAGTATATTAACTCTTATTTAGTATGAGATTTGAGATTCAACTAAAACTGTAAAATAAAGTAAAAAAGAGAAGTAAATATAAATCAGATATAATGTAGGAATATATTAGTAAATAACCATTTATAATTGATGAATATTTCATCTAGTTTTATAAAAAAAACTATAATTATATCATAAAAAAAACATAAAAAATGTCTTTTATGAAAAATAGATGTGGGTAATAGAAAATTGATTATAAAATAAAAATATACAGGTACTTAAAATATTTCAGTAGAAGAAATAGTTTGTTTTGAAAATTCTGGTAAGAATTATTCATAAATATTAATTGATATTACAAAAAAAATTATCAAAAAGATTTTAGTAGACTATCTACATAATTATTTAATTTATTTTTTTTTTTTTTTAATAGTTTATTCTGCATATTTCAATCAACATAATGATTATTAAATTATCTACTTTGCAATTACCTTGGGTGATTTATTTTCATGTACTAGTGGTACAACTGGCACAAGATTTAATTGTCTCATAAATGCAATTTTATCTAAATCTTGTTCAATCATTTTGAAACTAAAACAAAAAATCAATAAATTCATAAGGATTATTCAAAATTGAAATATAAATAAATATTTATTATCAACTGATACCAAAAATAAATAAACAATTAAACAAAAATATAATTGACTATTAAAAAAAATAATTTACATATTATATCAAATTAATCTCAATAAAACATTTTTTTAAATTAAATTAATTCAAAATTCTATAAAACATATATTAATCATGTATGTGTATTTATTATTGTTAATCCAACAATTATGCAGTATAATTGTTAATATTTATTTCAATAATTCAATACCATTCTCATTTAAATTATTTAAATTTTAATTGAAAAATAAAACAACATTTTTTAAATTCTTAACTATGTATTTTAAATAATAAGGTTAACATAAATTACATTTAAAATAAATTTATTCAATTAGTTATAATAAATTTAACTATTAATTACTACTATTTTTTAACATTAACCATCTAAAATAATATAGAACATAATTAGAATATAAAATATACAATAAGTAGAAGGTCACAATTAATAAATAATTAATTAATTTATAATTACTTATATTTTATAACTATTTTTTTCAAAAATAAATTATTTAATTTTAATAGAATAAAAAATTATATTAAATAATTCACTTACATAGGTATTTTATAAAACATTGATTGAAAACTGAAAAATATAAAGGTAATTATTTTGGATAACCAAAATGAAATTTTTGAAATAGTTAAAAAAATTACAATAATCAAATAATAAAATTAAAAATAAAATAAAATTTAAAAAATAAATAAATATAACAAGACAGTTGCAGTAATCCTGTAGCAGTCTTATACAACTGACACTACACAATCGCATTCCGTGTGTACTATCGATAGTAATATCGTTATATCGATAACTACTAGTTTCCTTATATCGTATACAATGTTGTAAAACTTTTTATGTTATTAAATAATTATACTTATAACTTATACGAGTGAAATTTTAGTGAAATTAAAAAAAAATTGCTTTTTAAGATATTAAAAAACCCAGGTTGTTAATTTAAAAAAAAAAAAAAAACACTTGTTAAATGTTACAAAAACATGATAATAATTTCTAATTCATATGTAATAAATGGAAAACACGCTTAAATTAAAAACAGAATAATCGACGTATATGACGATTGACGAAAATGTAAAATTGTCTGAGTGTCACTGAATATCTATTACTACTACCCTATGATTCTGCAAGCAGTGTGACCATTACAATATTAATTACATTTCTAATCCATTAGTATCAGAAATTTTTATTTGTGTAAAACAATTATTTCTTCACGATTTAAAAAAAAAAGTAAATACCATATATATGATACGTCGAATATATTATCAGAACATATTGCATTTGTTCTCTCTTTGTTGGTCCCGAAATTGCGTTCCTAAATGTATATAATTTTAATGATAAATGTAATGACTAAACATTTAATCCTACAAGACAAATTTATACATTTTTATTTTAACCATTTTCATATATTACCTGATGATTATTTTATTTTATTTAAAAAATATTTTTTCTTAATGTAATTGATACATTTCGAAATTATTTTAAAATTCAGGTTCTATTTAATTCGGATTAATGAAATAAATAAAAAAAGAAACATTTTAGATTTAATTGTTGGTTTCAGATTTGAGTTTCAATGGTTTCATGCTAACTATTTTATGACATTGTTATAATTCGTTTTTAGATAACTCTATTCTTTACTATTTACATTTAACCTAGTTCACAACATTTAAAATATTGGTTTTTTTATTTAATAAAAACTATATGTTATAAGAATAATATGAATTATTTATACTTTATCAATTAATTTTTAATAATTTATGATATATTTACTTATTGACGACTAGGGAAAAAATGTAAAAATATGATAATCATTAATTATTATATTTTTAAGTTTTCATAAAATATCAACTCACCTACACGTTCCAATTATACACATATTATATAATTTTATGTACATATAACATATATCTACTAATAACATATTATCTATCTAGTTATTTGGTTACCAATATATTAATTAATATTATACTTAAATTATTATAATAAACATTTACATTCATAAAAATGTACCTACTAACTTTTATTGTTAAAAAAAATTGTTCAATTCGTAGGTAAATAAAATATAAATGAAACGATAAGAAGTTTCGTCAATAAAACAATATATTCAAACAACATAGATGAAACTTAATTAAACGACTAAAATAATTTTATCACCAGCAATAGACTTTAGTTTGTCAATAAACCCAATTGTAGATAATTCGTTTTTCTTTACACATTTAATCTATCGACCATGATGAAAATTAATTTGCTTCTATTACATAATTTACAAAATAAAATACAGTTGGGATAGATGATTTATACATTAATTTTGCAATTCTTAAATACCTTAAAATATAAAAAATGAGCAAAATTACTATATAATAGAATGAGATAAATATTATCTCGTACGAATAATTATAGAAGTATAAAATATTATTATCCTTATAATTGCTTATTCGTAAAACGATTAGTAGGCTGTAATTTTTAAATTTGAATTAATATACCTAATTCCAAACCATAAAGGTATCATTAATAATAACATTATTAATAAAACAAATACTGATGTATTTATTTTCTTAGATTATTTATTATTATTATTATACGGTTACATTGGGTACAATTGAATTATTTGTTGTAAATATTTAATTATAATTCGTGACGTCACTTATTTTCAAATCTCATACTCATTATAATATAAATATCATAAATCTTTTTTGACTTTTTTATCTATAATTATTTGATTAATTTTTTTAAGACCAATTCAAGAATATTCAAGATTTTATACAAAACAATAATTCATATATGTAAAATATTTTAATTTAAAAAAAAAAAAATGTAAAGCACCAAGGAGTATAATTAAATATCCTTTTCGCCCCCTTATTTTTTTTTTTAATTCCATCCCACATAGATACCAGAGATACCAACATCTACTGCATATCTAATGTTATACCATTGAAAAATTTTTATATGAAAATTAATAATATTATTTTATAATTATTAGTTACTTAATAAACGAATAAGTTATTTATTTTTTTTTTTTTTAATTAAATATTATTTAAGAAAAAAATTACCTCAGAACTCTTCAATTCAGTACGATAATTTTTAACATTAAAAATACAATAAAAATTAATTTTAAATTGAACACAATTAAAAGAATGTATGTTTAAAAAGTTAAAACAAGGCCAGCAGTAACAAATTTCTATATGGTATGGCAGTATATAAAATAATAAATGAAATGGCATGTAAAATTACTAGATCGAGACATCCAGTGTAGCCATTTAAATAAAAAGAAAAATTTTAATAAATAAAATTAAAGCCACTTACGATTTACATAATATCCTTATTACAGGTAAAATGTGCAAGAAATCAAGTATAATTTTGCGAAAACCATGCAAACACACTATGTGTTTAAATTTGCATGAAAATAATATTTAATAAAACGTGTTTTCACGTTTTCGTATTATAATTTTTTTTGTATTTATCAGAAATTCTGAACGAGATATAGGTACGTCGGTACATGGTAGATACTTGTAATTTATAAACACACTTATTAATATTCATTAGTAATTACACATATAAAATAGTATTGTTTCATGTGTATAACTTTTTAACGTACTGAGAAAGACTTTTTATATGGGTCGTATCGTAAGAAAGATTTCTTCCTGTAATGATTATTTTAAATCATTATTGGAGCCATATGTGTTTCTTTTATCATCAACTGAAGAATTATCTACTTTACATAAATATAATAGGTCAATAATATTTGTGTTTATTAATTTATTTTAATAATGATTATAATCAAGGATATAAGGCCATATAATTATTCCTTTGCTCTCCATAATTGTGTATTTTATTTTTATGTGAAATATTATTATATATTTATATCTATAATAAATAATAGCCTACTATAGACAAATACTTAACAGTCACACTCGTATATACAAGCTGCAATACACACATGATACCTATATTAGAATTATTTGGATTATTATATAGACATATGCAATGCTGGTAGTGTTACAAATTTAGCCATCCCCTCTCACTGAAATAAAATTCAGGCAGTAAAACTAGATTACCGCTCTGACGGCGCACATGTATTTGTGTTCAATGCGTATCTGAATGATATATTAATATCATAGTAAACCAACGGTCGATCAGTGGATAATGCTACTAAAATAATGTTACCAAGGAAAAAACATGAAATAGAATATTTTGAAATTCATATACGGTACCATTACCTTTAATCAAAACATTTTAACGATTTAGAACATTTTTTCGTATTAGATACGTATAAAAATTATTAGATATTTACCCTATTCTTTATTAAGGGATGATGACAAAATTAATAGGTACCTAAAATATCATAAATGTATTATAAATAACCATGCTATATTATATTTAATAGTGTTACAAATGCTGAACATATTAAATTATAAGGCAGATACATTTAATTGTAAAATGTATTATATATTTAAATTTATTTTTTATATTGCTACTATTATTGTTATAATTTCTATTATAATTATTCAGCATGAGGAGCAAACGCAGAAAAAAATTTCTTTAAAAAATTGCTTTATTACTTATCATCAGGGCTAGGATTTGTATGCAACAGCATGTTTTTTTTGCGACTTATGATTATTGGTTTTGTCAGTTATGTTCACGAATCATCTCATGATGAGATAAATGGTAGTATTTTTATTTTGCATGTTTTTGCATATTTTGGTAAATAAAATGCATATTTTACAATTTTTTTATTACATACAAATCCTAGCCCTGCTTATTAAACTCGTTTTATAATAAAATAGTATAATAATATATAATATAATATTTATTATATTAAATAATAGTATATATATTTATATATTTTATTTGCAAGTCTCGTGGGAAATTTTGAAATAGGGGAGAATGGGAGAATGCTGGTCAGTGGGTAATACTGGTCATCGATGTTTCTAGACAATTTTTTATATTTGAGGGTTTATTAACTTTGTGGTGAAATAAATATTGATAACGTAATTTAATATAAGTGTTCCCAAGATTATTAAATATTTATAACGCCACCTAAAATTTGTTACAACTTCTAATCATATTTTACTCTAATAAATTAAAAATTTCACCTACAATTTAAGGTGAGAGTATAAGTGTAATAAAATTAAAAATATATATTTAATATATGTTTTTGTACTAAAAATAGTTGTTGAGTAACAAAATCATACTTAATTTTGAAAATATGTACACGAGGGGGTAATACCGGTAACATTTATAGGATACCATTTTTCGTTTTAATATTTAAATACTAAATGTAATTATAGATGAATCGTGGTATAGATGCACTCGATATGGTTCATGGGTGCATTCATATTGTAGGGAACTGATACAATAGTTAATTACATCTGTGATATTTGTTTAAGGTTAGGTTGAAAAATATTTTTCATGGGATAAATTAAATGTATTAAATGTTTTTTTTTACACAAATCACACTATTACGAGTATGTTTAAAATATAGTATACAAAGTACATAATTACGATTACATAGTTTAATAAAATTCAATAAAATAATTCATTTGATTATTTATTGTTGTTGTTATTTAATTAAAAATAAAAAATTGTATAAGCTATAATTTTACTTGGAGTTTTGAAATAATTCATATAGCCCCCGACATAGGGGCAGGGCTGGGCAATATATTAGATACTAGTATTTAAGATACGTATCTGAGATACAATTGTACATTGTATCGAGATACATTATTTTAATGTATCTGGTATCGTGGATTTAAATACTTTTTTAACTTGTATCTAGTATCTTTTTATAATTAAAGATACTAGATACGATCTATTGTTATGTAATAATAATTATAATTAATTTAGATTAATGTTTTTCACGTTGAAGGCATTGACTTGATAAATAAACAATATATACAATATTTGCTCATAATAAAGTTAAATATAATCTTTATTATGAGCAAATTTTGTAATCAGTAAGTTATATAAATCCAGTTTATCGGCAGAATGTTTTCTTAATTGTATTGCGCAAAAAATATATTTTAGACTATGTGATTGTGCGGTGACCGGTTCATATTTTCTGTCTACACGGGGTTTGTGTAGTGTTGTCCGATTTTAAGTATCTATATTTTTAAATTTAAACATTTAATAATTAATGCAAATAATGTAAACGAATAAATAAATAAATATTAATAAATGAATAAAGTATCTTATATGTATCTCAGCTACCTGTATCTAGTATCTTTAAAAGTATCGAAGTATCTTGTATCTTGTATTTAGATACTTTTTTTTAGGTATCTTGCCCATCCCTGCATAGGGGGCACATTGGTGATTTCCGGGTTTTTAAAAAACTTTTTCCTTAGGAAAATATTATTCTTTAAAATGTATTCAGTGAATACTCTTCACTAATTGACACTACTCTAATTTTAATCACAATGTAGCTAACAATTTAATGATTCTATATCGATGTAATAATAAAGATTTGATTATTAATTTCAAGGGAACTAGATTTCTTGCTTAGGTGACCCGTATTCCCCCATTATCCCCTACCTATTAAATTTGTAGGTCAGGTCATTTTTTATAACATTTTTTTTTTGATAGATATTGCGGGAGGGGTATGAAACTTACCTTGTCCCATGCGTTTGCGCCTGTTCAGCATACATGCAAATACTTATTAATTATTTAAAAATATATATATTGGTATATAATAATCCTTATATAATCATGTAATATATTATACGTACTAAAAACACATACTGAATATTGTATTTCTATAAAATATATAATACGCTCATATAAAATATTATGATTTAATAATGATTTTAACCCTTTGGAATACATTTTTTCTTATTATCTTCCTACTTCGTCAAGAAAATACGTGCTTAAATAAAATTAAAACACTATTTTTAAGGACTCGTTTAAATTCATTTTTCAAAATCATGTACATGGATATTATGGTTATTAAAAATATATGTATACTTAAGAACAAATGCGTAAAATAAAATAAAATAAGTAAGAACAAATTACGAACAATTAATACTTACTTAATGATTGTTTATACTTAGGTACATACGAGAATACGAGTATTCTAATAATACGGTGATCCTGTGAATACAAATTGATTCGAAGATCGATACAGAAGAACAGATTTTCCACAAAAAAGCGTAAAACCAAACTAACGGAGTTAATGTTTTAACCCAGATTCGTAGTTAGGACCAATTAATGTCCTTGGTAACGGATTACATTTGAGCCGAAATTAATTTTTTCTTGCTGTGGGATAATATTTTATTTAATAATTCGGATATTTAATAAAATATTTAGCCTTTCACTATTTAAATGCACGTTTCATAATACAGCGACCATTAATCTTTATGTTGATCTTTGAGGCATACTAACAAGGTTTTATTAAATTCAGTTTATTGTTTGTTTTTAATTTTAAGCGAATTATAAAATATTTATCTTTGAAAATAGATGAAATTTATATCTAAAAATCTTATTTGAAGATTAATTTATTGATATTTTGTATTCATATTTAGCATGATAAGTAGGTATTCTATGTATTCGAATTTTGTTTTGTACTCTTATTACGGTTTCTTAAACTTATGATATATTATATTATATGATATTCAATCACATCACTCGATATCGGCCACTAAAGTATACATAATAATAAATTACAGTATTTACTATTATTATTTAAAATGGAAAAATACATTAACTAATTACTAATTTAAAATTGTAATTAATATAAAAACTTATACCTATATAATTACCTTTCTAAACGTGTAAATTCATAGTAATGGTAATGGTTTTGTTTATAGAGTATCACAATTTATTTACTAAAATTACAAATAATTATTTGAGTAATATATTGGCATAAGCCATAAAAGCATAATACCAACATAACATGATTTATTCATCAATGTATAATATATTTTTTCAAATGAATAAAACAATTGAAATAATTGATTAGAATTTATAACTAATATGGAAGTCAGGAGGCTTAACATTATTGTTAATAAATGATCTTAAAATCTAATGTGTACTTACTATATAAATACGAATCCCATGATAATATAATACAAATAACATTTTTTTATACTCAACAAATATATTATATAAAATTATGCAAATTACCTAGTATTTTTTTTTAAATTTTAACCTTTGAGATTATTAATTTATCAAATATATCTTTACATTGGATAATTAAAAATTAATTAAATCAAATCCATCATCAATTCGTATCAATAACTTCCTAGGTATAATTTATTACAGTATTTATAAAATCATTGATTGGTCTAAATTATTAATTTTAAAACATGGTTTAACAATTTTTTAATATTATTAAAAATAAAAATATATTCTCAAAATACTTTTGTGGATGAAATGGCTAATTTATTATTTTTGAGCATTGTATAAAATAAAAAGTTACATCCAAGAATGGAATATTAAAAAAAAAACTTATTTGTTATAATTATTTACTATAATCTAGTCATCTTAGGATATCTATAGAACTTAATCAATCTGAATTATATCAATCAATCAAATCAATCTGATTTACATCTAAATACATTATTAGTATGAAACTGTTTTGTAACAATTATGTTTATTTATCAACCGCTATATATCTATTTTATAAGTAGGTATCTACTTCACAACTAGGTTCGTGACACTGACTACATATAAAATGTGTTGATAATAATTTTAACTTATTCTTAATAAAAATGATCACACAGACAAATAATTAGTTTATTATAATGAAATAATATTAGTCATTCAATTTTCATTCATTGAATTATAAAACTAAAAATACAACAGTAACACATTTCCATATGAATTTACAATGACATTACGTAAAAATATTTTATTACGAATTATGTTCCTCTATTTTTTTTTCTTAATCTTAAGAGATTTAAAATAGCTCCTAAATAGATTTAATTTACAATAATTCAGTATACATTTCTAAGTAATTTTATTAATTTTGTAATCTTAAATAATTTTGATATCAACATTAAAAGGATTTGCACACAGTTTACGTTATAAGGATTGTTAAATTAAAAAAAATAATTAAGTCTGTCGTAATAAGTAAAATATTTAGCTTTTTTAAATATTATAAAAATTTATAATTCTAATTAAATTAAATCATTAAAACCGTAAAAATATATTGCATACATTTATGTATACATTGTATAATTAAATATAATTAACAACAGTGGTCAAAGTTTGGGATACTACCTTGCTATTATTTAGTTTTTTAGTTTACGTTATTTTCAGTTTTTCTACAGTAAAATTGGTTATTTAAGAAAAATAATAACGATGTATTAAGTATAAACACAATTGATTTAGTCTTCAAAAATTATTTATCTGTATATATTTATATATATAGTGATTTATAAGATAACATGTAAAGTATTTATGACGTTTGAACATATCTTCACTTATTTATAGCCACTTCAACCACTCAGAGACGGATTTTCATAAGTGACGTCCATAGGTAAATTTATTTTGATGCCACTAGTCAACGTGTGTTGCTTTTTTTATGTTATACGATTAATATAAATTATCAGAAATAACGGTTTATAAGATAAGGCTGGTGATTATTTCGAACAAACGGTCGAATATAAATTGATGACTTGAAAAGAGGAAAAAATCAAAAAAAGTATATCTTATCAATAAGAGAAATTTTCTGTCATGGGCATAATTTGCCTGATGTTAAAACCATCTCAATGACCGCAACTAAGTGGACACTAGTAATGGTAAAAATCCGGATTTGTCGAAGTTTGTAAATCCGGATTTTATTCTAAACTCGGATTCCGGATTCGAAAATCTGAAAATCCAGATTCTGAAATCCGAAAATTCAGAATTTGAAATTTGAAAATCCTAAACTAACAACAAATTAACAATAAATAAACTGACAACAACTAACTATAAATATTATTAATACATTATATATAATATATTTTATTAACTTTGTATAATTATTTAAATATTGATGACAAATTTTAAAATTAAGATGGTTTTATATATATATTGATTGTAATTAGAATAAGTTAACTAGATATTTAACAGATTAGTTATATAGTATAAAGTGAAATAGTTTAGGTTTTATAAAAATAATGTAATATTCTAATTAGAATTTTATAACCCGAAATTTGGATTCTAAGGTCCAAAAATCTAAATTTTGAATTTTAAAATCCGAAATCATTATATCAGCAAAAATTGTTTGAGATTAAACAATTCTCAATTCGATTGTGTGTTAAGTATTGTTTAATTAATTAATGGTATAAATAGAAAGATAAATATATAATACTAAGGGATGATCATAAATAATCATCCTTTGAACTGTTTTTTATTGAATGCACAAGTTTAAGTAGATTTATTTATTAAACAATAAATAAAATAACAAAATACAAGGGTTCACAATATGCATGTACCTAATCAACGAACAACGAATTCTTAATTAACTTTTATGAATAGTTTAATTTTATATACTAAGTAATGATCTATAACTACTGAGCGTCTGAGAATTTCAAATGTAAATAAACTTTAAATATGTCTGTGAATTATTCGCGTACTTTTTCGAAATCGAAAAAATACTATAATTATCAAAGACGTGAATAGACATTTTTTTCGACGGTGATTCAATATTTTTACTATCACGTATTTCAAATGTATTTATTTTATAATATAATCATTTTGGTAATAATTCAATTTATGGTATTAGATAGATCGATAACGGATTATATAAATAACCTTGGTGAATAATTATAATATTAAAATTAAATTGTATACAAATATTAAGCAATATTTATTTTTTTAAATTCGTCAAAAGTTCGTCAGGACGGGGTTGAACGAGGGTGCACTAACTATAGGCATTCTCCTGATTATTATTATTATTATTATTAGATCATAATATGATCTAGGTATATTATACCTAATAGCATTAGTTATATAAATACTAGTATTTATAATCAATGTTAATACTAAACGAATTAGATAGCCGTGATCCTGGCCATGTTTATCAATATAATATCAGTTAGGAATTTCATTGATAAGAGATATCTGATAAGTGATAATAACCAAAACACACTCACGTTGTTTACACTCCTTAAAATGTTCGAATTTTTTAAAAAGATTAAATATATTACTATATTTACGTGGTTTCTAGTAAATACGTTTGTGCTCCAAGTCTTAATTTAGCAATCACCAGCGGTTTATTAAATGGTTTGTGCATATTTTTCTTAGGTTTGTTGGTTTTCTTTTTCGAAATAGCACGTGTTTATAAACGAATAAATATGACTACTTACATCGAATGGAAAACGCTGTTATGACGATCCTTTACTGTACCTTTATACATTCATTGATAAGATTTTGAAGTTACGAACCATGAACCATGCTAGTAATTGGATTGAAATATGCGACGAGCAAGCCAGAATCAATGCCGAACGGCTAGTTTCATCATTTTCATCTCAGCCATCGACTCGACAAGAAGTGTTAGGACATTACATTAAAGTATTTGCTGCTCATTTTAAACGCGAGTGTGATAGGTATAATTGGCCAGATAATGATTCTGGTAACAGTGATTCGGATACAGAATCGATGATAACAGTGAAAAAAAAACCTTTCTTCAGGTATGTTAAAATTGAGTTAATTATAACTTTTTTGCTATACCTAATATTTCTATGATAAAAGCAAATTATAGATTAAGTATAAAAACATAACTTTTACAGTTAATACGTCCTGCTATGTCATATGGTACCAACTGTGGGAACTTCAAAACCTTCCAAACTAAATATATTATTAATAAATAAAATCTATTCAAAAATTCTCCTGGTAAATATGTCATCAGACATTATACCAGGATCTAACATTCAATGATACAAGCACTTGTTTCTTACTATTATAATAAATTACATAAAACATTCATTAATCACTTAAGTCCTTATTTCCTGTATAGTACCCTACACATTAATTCAAATATAATTGGAAATGTGACCTTAATAACAATAAGACGTTAACTGGAACTAATACTATTTTTATGGGTTCATGATTTGGAGTGGTGTTAAGGGATATTCCTCTCATTCTGTCACATCTAGTTTTTAAATAGTTTCTGCTTTTGCTTATTGTATTTTTGTATACTGACTGAAATTTCACTTTGTAAAAAAAAAAAAACTGTTATATTGTTTTAATATTTATTGTTTATTATTTATCTTTTGTTTTAGACGAATGTCATTTAGAGCCCTTCGACCATTGTTTCATAAACAGCATTCTGATGAAGTAGAACTTGATGCTGCATCCATAGTATCACAAAGACCTATGAAATGTAAGAAAAAGTTAGCCAAAATTGTTGTAGAATGTCGCAAGGAAGGTATAGTCAATTACCGATTAGGTGAGACGATTGATGGTGGTGAACCCAAATGGGAAAAAGCTAGATTAGCTTTGGTTAAAAATACAGATGGATATACTCTAGAATTTTATTGCCCTCCTAAGGTATAATTTTAGTTTCCATATAATTTACTTATAAATAATATTATTTAATATTATCAAACCTTGAGTTTTAACTATTTAAATAAAAATATCTTTATTAAGTTTAGTTATTTTTAAATAGTTGTTATCTCCATAGTTTAGATTAAAAGCATTTACTTGATGTTATTTATATTTTATATGCCTTATGATCTTTAAATATGTTTGATATTAATTATTTATATTTGCTTGTACTATGTGTAGTCTTTAAAACCAAAGCATGGAGTATTCTGTTTTTTGATACAAGATGCAAGGGAAACCAAAGAAATTGAAATGCCTGAAAGATATACTAATACATTTGTATTAAAAGTAATTGTTTTTAAACATATTTCCTACTACAGTTTTTAATTAAACATTAAGAAAATATGAAACCAAATTAAAATTGGTCTTTTTTTTTTTTATGTATTCAGGATGAAAATAATGTTGAGTATATAATTGATGCATTAAGTCCAGAAGAAATGCGTCAATGGCTTGCAACTGTTAAATACTGCATGCGTAAACGTGATGGTTTGCATGATGATATTAGGTTAATATTTATTTTTTATTTTTATCATAAACTATTGAATGTTTATTTAAAAAAAAATTATTTTGTATAGCATTATTGGCAATATTGATGGTATGTTGGATTCATCAACTGCACATTCAAGTGAAACACTATTAAACTCACCTCAAAGTTCCACTAATAATTTAGATATTATTGTGAATAATGATATTGGTAAGTTATTTATTTGAATTGATAATAATTGAAGTATCAATAATATATTTGATTATTGATTTTTTTTTTTTATAGAAAATGATATTTCGACTTCTCTTCGCCTTTATCCATGGTTTCATGGTATGCTGGCCAGATCTGATGCTACAAACTTGGTATCACATTTAGGCATTGATGGACATGGAATGTTTCTAGTCAGACAGTCCGAAACCCGAAAGGGTGAATATGTATTGACATTTAATTTTAAAGGAAAACCAAAGGTAAATTATGAAATTTAAATTTAACTATTACAAATTCTATAAATACAAAAAACATTTTATTAATAGCATTTACGAATGACACTAAATGACCAAGGACACTGTCGTGTTCAGCATCTATCATTCCCTAGTATACAAGATATGCTTGAACATTTTCAAACACATTTAATTCCTTTGGAAAATGGTGGACCAGGAGATGTGACTCTCAGAGAATACATACTAAACACACCAATTAAATATGGTATGCTTCCGAGTAATTCCAATATTAATTTTATTGTTATTACACGGGATCCAAATGTTCCATTAACTCAGAATTTGGAACATGGATTAAGACCTTCAGCTCCTCAATTATATAGAGAAGTAATTATATATTATGAGAAATTATTTCTTGAAAATATTTATTAAACATTGTTGTTATAATTGTATTTTAGTTTAAGACCATGTTAGCTCCTATTAGAACCAAAACAAAAGACTTACAAACAGACTTTACTAATCGGTCAACACCAGAACCAGGGGTTGGCAATGTTATAAGAGCAGTCAACAACCAGTATACTTTAAGATAATTATATGGAAATTCCACATGTATAAATATGTTCAGTATTAAGCATGTAAACATTTTATTATTATTATTATTATTATTGTTATAAAATATCTTATTATTTTTTTTTGAGTTAAACCTCATATTTTGTGTGTTTTTTTCTTTTTGCTTTAAAATACAATACAAATGATTGTATAAAATATTGTACTTACATTTTCTTGTATTAAATTATTCAATCAAGTATTATTTGATCAATCGAGTTTAATTAACAATTGGAAATATTTATCTATTATCAATATATACCATATTTATAACAACATTTTAATTTCAAAAATTACTTTGTATATTTAAAATTGCTTCTTGTAGTGTAAAAGTTGCCAATTATTAGTCAAATTTGGTTCCATACCATTGTTTTTTTTATGTATTCATTAATTATAGTTATGTAGTAGATAGTAAAAGAGTACCTAATAACAATTACAAAATATTTTATTGTATTATTTTTTAACTTGAGTTATTATCAACATGTATTATTGAAACCAATATTTCTTAAAATTAATATAGAAATATGTAAAAAGAAATAACTTATGCATTTTTTTTTTTTTTTGTTTTTGTTAACTTATACATATATTAAATTTATGTGTTTAATCAATGATTTGTATATTAAAACTTATTTAAATTACAAGGTCTGAGAAAAAGGTGACAACAAGAATATCAAGTTAATTCTAAAATCTAATTGTGCTTTCTATAGAATTTTCTATTAATCCTATTCTCAAAGTACTCAATGTTCTGAATGTCAGTGTGATCATTTATTCTACATAGGCCATCATACTATTATATTTCTTCTAAAAAAAAAAATAATAATAATATATATATATATAATATAGTATATAAATATAATAATATATAATTACATATAATATAATTACACACACATATATATATATATATATATATATATATATATTAGTATACTTAGTTGCAAGTTATTAAACATATCTTTTTAAATGTCTCTCATGTTAGTACTCAAATATCATAGTCATGAACCTTATATGCTTTTACTTACCTCCAAAATAACAGCAGGATCGTTCTAATTATTACAATTCTAATTACTTTTAACTTAACAAAATTTTCTGTTTACTTCAATGACAACTTAACCAAGTTGAAAACTTTATTAAAAACATAATTAATTCATAAATTATAAAAATGATTAGATTATTGCAGTATTCCCGTACGGTACCAACCTCCCACCAACCTCTATAACCAACAAATTCCTTCCATACAACACACATGCTTGTATATTATGGCCTTAGTTTCTGAAGCTTCCTTGCAAAAGTATTAATAAGAATCATATGTTATTTGTGTACCATTATTTAAGATATACTACAGTATATCATTGTTCCATAAACATATATTTTTATTACTCTTTTATAGATTTAATTTAGACCCAAAAACAATTTATTTTATTTTAATTTTTTTATCGCCCAATTTAATTTTTAATTGTCAATTTTCAATAAAATATTTTTAGTAAAATGTTTGGTATTTATTACAATTTTTTTTTGTCCTAATCAAATTACTTTTTAAAACTACTCAGATTATAACACTAATTACTTTTTGTATAAATCATTAAATTACTATTAACAAAACATAAGTAACAATTACAATATAGGTATATCATTCATAACAAAATAATGAAAAATAAAATAAAAGTTAGGTATAAAGATATACCATATTGGAAGTAAGTTGTAACCCAAATTTTTACTATTACAAAATTACTGTATATTTTATTTAAAGTAAATTTATTCATAACCCATTTTTTTCATATCATTTGAAAATAATTGAACATTGTTGAATTATATTGCTAAGGGACAAGTGTTTTATAGTTATTTTTAGATTTATAACTAACTTTATAATAAATATTGTTATTTATGCATATTATATTAATATGGTCGTTAAATAAATTATACAGTTTAATATTCCAACAAATATAAGCAATTCACCCACCTAGAAATGCCGTTAAACAGTGCTTCAGGTAGCGATTCAGGCTAATAAGGTGTTTTTGTAAATATCGTCATGATAATCATTTTTAAGAATTACAATTGATATAAGTTTAGGATTGCCAATAAAAATGTTATAATAATCATATTAATTTAACACTACTTTTTAATCATATCATAATGAAAGGGCAGCTCAAAATTTTGGTGACATAGGGGATTGAAGCCATAGGTCAGAGGCCTATGATAAAATGTAAAATCTAACAAATAAATTCTATTAACCTATTTCCATAACATTATATGCTTATTTATCATAAGTATTTCAAGTACGAAAAGACAATGATACATCTCAAATACTCAAAATAAAAATTCGATTTCCACAAGGATCAGTTCTTGGTGCCATATTATTCAATGTTCTGTCATGATACTCCGAAATCACAAAAATAGCCACTAGCAATTTATGCCAGTTATATTTCTATTATAACACAAAATAAAATCTTAGAAGCTCAACATATATATATATATATATATATATATATATATATATATATATATAAGCCAATATAAAGGTTAATAAATATGCAGGCGTAGATAAAAAGAGGGGCTATAGGGGCTGTAGTCCCCTCCACTAAGTCATTAGGTAGAACCATATCGGACGTAGGTACGTAAAATATTTAAAAAACTAGACGTAAGAAAGACTTAGTACAAATCGACATTGGCGTAATTTCACTATAATTCAGGGGTTGCAAAACTAATCAGGAAAGTTACAAACTTTCAACAAATTGTTCAAATCCTTAACTTTGCAAATTTATTTACCACTTTTAATTTAATTCTAGTTCCTCGATCAAAATTGTATACAGTATACATAATTTAGTACCTATTATCATTAATATGAATTAAGTAAATTTTATGATATAAATAAATAAAAATTAGTTAACACCTTATAATTTATTTTTACTCTCATTCGTTTATTATACTCTGATTATCAACTGATAATGTTTGTCTATCATTATCGTAAATTCAAAACAACAATCATATTTCCGTTAAGTTAAAAGATATAAAAAATAAATATTTTTATTTGTATAATAATGGTTATATTTTTTTTGATGTACATCACTTCATTATAAACCCTCGACGCACCATTGTACTAGTTATACATTATAAATATAGACAATTTAGGGAGAGTGCAATTTTACAGTTTTTCACCCTTTCAAAAAAACCAGGGGGTGGAAGTGCACCCCTTTGCACTCTCGAAATTACGCCTATGCAAATCGACATGCACAACGAATTATTGCAGTAACTGACTTTACTAGCCCACCCCTTTTTTCATTTCTAGATCCGTGCCTGTAAATATGTAACATTTTTAATTTTATTAGCAAATAATGAATATATAATAATACAATAATAATTCAAAACAATTAATATCTACTTTAGTAATGTATGAAAAGTAATAATACAATACATAAACTAAATTTAAATACTTATATTAAAAAAATTTAAAAAAAAATTTATATAATAACTTTCAATTGATTTTTTTTTTGTTACTGGTTAACTCAGTGGTTCTCAATCTGAGGAGCGCATCCCCTAGGAAGACGTGATATAATTTCAAGGAGGGAGGGCGTGAAAATGTTGAAAAAAAAACATGAAAAATGAAAACGTCGTTTTTTACACCATGCCTTGCCGCTGTGTTGGTCGCCGCTTCGGTCAATTTTTTTTTTTTATGTAAATAAATTAATTTAATATAAAAAAAACTTCATTTAAGTTGTTTTCTTTTTATTCCAATAACCAACGTTAAAGCAGGGACTGATACCTTTAAATTTTTATCGTTCCTGTTCTTAATTATTTTATTAAAAGGTTCGGGTTCATGTTCTAAATAAAATATTTTAAAATTAATTTCGTAGTATTTTTTTATGCATATTTAAAAATTACATAAATGTTACCGATATTATGGCATTATACTAATCAATATGGTATAATATACTCATATAAGTCACAACACGTCTCACTTCAACTAATTTATATATATTGTAGTATACGGGGGTACAATATTTAATAATTTAATTAATAATTAAATAAATAACTCGGCCACCAGTATCCTGCCACTATCAGGATCACCTGGCGCATATGTATACAAAAATAACACTCTTAAATATTGAATATATAATATTAATAATAATAATAATAATAATATAAAACAAAGGCGACCGCGGAACAGTACCTCACGGGAGTACTTCACTACGACGACTAATCGCCATCCGCTATCGAGATAACAAACAAAATAGTAATAATAATAATGACACAATTGTAACAAGTAACAATGGCCGTTCGGGATATTCCGCTACAATATATATATATATATATCGCAATAAGTTTTTTTAACAGCTATATAGTAATGTATAATATTATAGTATTATAATAAAGCAAATAAATAAAAACATAAGCAAAATAATATTTCATTTTTGAACTCATTATATGTGATTCAAATTTGTATCTATAATAATAAATAATAATAATTTATTTGTCCACAGAGTTTGTACATGTCGAAGAACAGTAATATGTATAAATTAAATTTAGTTTTAACTATACATAATAGGATATGATGCACAATTCACCACAAATATAACTATCGTATTGGAGAAATTGTAGTAGGTAGTTTAGTTTTTAGTCGTCCGTCTGTCAGCACATAATATTAAAAATTAAGATTAAGAATAACATTTTAAAAAAGCTTATATCTCAGAAATTGATTTATGCTTTGACATTTTAAGAATAAAAATATAATTTATAATGTTTGTTACATCTGATATTTTTCATTTTATAATAAGGGTTCCAGTTCGGTTCTGGTTATTTGATTATGTGAAAATTCGGTTCCGGTTCGGTTTCGATTCCTAATATTTTAAGGATTCTTGGATTTCAGAACCGGTTCTTTTGGGCTTGGTTCCAGCCTCTGCATTATAGTATAGTTTACATATAAATATTTTGTATACATCAATCTTATAGTAGTGAGGGGGTGGGGCGTGAGCTCATAAAATAATTTTAAAGGGGGCGCGGACCTTAAAAGGTTGAGAACCCATGTGTTAACTAATTAATTTAACAAATTTAAATGCATAAATTAATTCCTAAAAAATATTTGCATTGGAAAAACTTGTTACTCATTAAAAAAATATACTTGTTCGAATGTTGTTGACTTAAATTTTCCAACATAAGTTGAAGGATAGTTATAAATTAGTTCATTTTTCAATGCAGTAATGTTAGTGTATGCATGTTTATTTTTACGACATTCATCGACAAACCAATCATAAAAATAACGAACTGTATGTATAGCGGACAAACTGTGGGGGTAATTTCTTTCCCATTCGAAAGCATTTTTCTCTGGATGAAATTGTAATCCCACAAATGGATAACGCTGAGCTTCTATTGTGGATATAAATGTTAAATTATTAACATTATTTATTGTTATAGAATTCCAAAATTGGTTCAAATGCATTGACGTGAAGTTCTTAGGTGTTATACATTTACTGTGAAAAATAACAAAAATAGCAGTTGATTAGCTTATTACATTTTTTATTTGAATACATCAATAAATTATCTTATCCCCTCTAGTTACAAAAATATGACTGAATAGCCATCTTTAAAATAAATGGTTAATATTTTTCATATTAAAAGTATACAGGTATTAACCTTATTATTATTTGTTACATATAAATAATAATGTTGTTTAAAATACTTTTCAAAATACAAATATATTCAAAAAATATTTCAAATACTTTTAAATACATTTTTTTAAGCTTTGTTGTTGTCAGATTTTTAATTCTAAAACATTACGACAAAATTGCATTGATTTCTAGTGAATAGTGACTAGTAACTAATTTAATAAATTAATTTTAGCGATTTTAACGAATAAAGAGTGTCAGAGCAGGGGCGATTCCAGGTAGGCTAGGGGCCACCTCCCAAGCCCGTACCGTATTTATAAAAAAATTCATACTGTTAATAAAAAATGCATATTATAATATGGACTATCTAATACGACACGCACAAGTATGTAGATAGAGCCTGAGGTATAATGGTTGAATGGAGTTTCTACACACTTCGGAGACTAAAAACCTGGCTTCGTTCAAGGATGATTGAAGATAGACTATCAGCATTATGTCTAACTAATGTATATCATAAAGTATATATTCTAGAATAAATAGATCATATTATTGATATTTTTGCCAATTTTAAAAATAGGCGACTTGAATTTGTGTTGTAAAAATTTGTTGTTTTCTTTTTGTTACAAGATTTAGTAAAATTATAATTTGGCCTCCTCTAACCAAGGCCCTGGAGCCACCCCTACAGGTTAGCTTCTATAGATTTCAATTCTCTTAAGCCATGTTGATTATCAATAAAAAAGTATGTTTAAATATATATTTGTTCTACTAGTTACATAACAGTAGATTTAACAAGTGTCGATGACAACATTTTTGTTATTATTATATCTTCAAAAAAACTTTCAAAAAGTAAAAAAACGCCAAGTTCAAAATTAGAACTATTATATTCTTGCAACGAAAATTCTTGGCGGCTGATTTTAATATTGTTACTTGTCTAATATGTATTTTAAATAATTACATTTATATATCAGCCACCAAGAATTGGATAGTGATATTGAAACAAAACAGGTACAAAGATAATATTCATAACTAAGGAGAAAAGAGAGAAATTTAGAGAAATAGTTAAATTAATTCGTAAATTAAAAGCTTGAATAATGTTGATATCGGTGCATTTATTTGGTCAGGTTTTTTTTTTCGTTGCAAAAATAATACTCGTACTTGAAAACATTTAATAATTTAAAAAGAAAACCTCAACAAATAAAACAAAGTTTTATACTTGGTTTATACATATTATATATATATATATAAATCGTACTCAGTATTCCCTTTTGATTAAATGTATCACAATTAATGTGATTAATTAATATTGCGGAAACTACTAAATAAATAACATCAGAAGAAAATAATAACGTGTATTAAAATACTCCATGTAAATGATAACGAGAAAAATAAACTATGAAGTGTCATACTCGATTAACATTATCGATTAATATTATGTAAATTTGGGAATGGTAAATTAATGATTCTAATTCATTATTTGTTATATCAAAAAAAAAAAATTAGCAAATAATTCACCAACCTCTAATAATTCTAAAATATAACGTGTTAGAATGTATTAATCTGTTTATCTTCAAGAAAACATATTTTTTAGATCTAACATTTTTTTTTAAGTTTTTAACGAAAGAGTTATAAAATATTCTTGAATTTGTGTTGTAAAAATTGTTTTTTTATTTTAGTTATAAGATTTTGTAAAATTATAACTTGCCCCCCCCCCCTTAACCAAGGCTCTGGAGCCGCCTCTGTGTCAGAGTATGTGAGATACTGGGATTCGGGGTGTCGCTGTGCTACGATACAATAAAATCTAAATAGCCAAATATACAGTTATACGATACACGGAAAATATTATTATTTCAGTAATATTTTTAAATATTTTTTATCGATAATAGCATTTATAGTCGTCACTTCGTCTCGTCGACAATAAGTACAATAAGCACCATTCCAGTTTTAAAATAGAGTTGCCAAATTTTTTACCAGGCCACATTTTTCTACCGCCAGACCTCAGTTATAACTATGAAAATTGAAATGTAGTTATTACGCTATGTTGGAGCTATTTCTTACCTCACTATTATGGATGAATAATAAATCTGCAAATACAAAATAGCTAATAGAAAAATAAACTGCAAAATTAAAATAAAACCCTATACTTCCAATAGAACTTGTACTTCCTTTTGATTTATAATAGTTATTAGCAAGTAACTTTTTTTGTATTTAATATGCCGTTATGTAATCTAGATTACACTGTCATATATAAGCCCAATTCAAACATTAATTAATTCAATTTAACTCTAATACATAGGCATCGATACATAATATTTAAATATTTATCAAGTATTCGTATAAATATATTATGTTAAGCAGTGGCGTATATAGGTTTTCATTTCGAAGGGGGCCGATTATGTATTTGATTTTTGGGTGAAAAGAAAGGAGGAAGCAAACTATTACGAAAAAAATTACTTTAGCACTACAAGACTTCTCGACAATCTACACCATCAAAAAAATAAAAAACTCAACTTTTTTAATGATTTATTATTTTTTAAAAGTATAAAAACTACATTGTAATAAACAAATTTTTTATTAGAGTCACTCAAAATTCACCAAATATTTTCTTAAAAGAATAAGCATATTTTATAAATATAAAATTTTAAATTATCGCATAAGAGCAACATTCTCAGTGTCGTGACAAATTTTTGGAAACCCCCAGCATTAAGACATATCCAAGTTAAAAATAACAATCATTAACAATGGTGTTTTTCATTTCGGAGGGGGCCCAGGCCCCCTCGCCCCACCATAAATACGCCACTTATGTTAAGTGTTTTAATTTAATTTAATTTTTTCTAATATTAAACATGCTATCTTCTTTTTTTATTTATCTTTTTTTTTAATTTAAAATAAAAAAAATATATAATATAATTATCATGAATACTGAATACAAACCCATGACTGTTTACCGTAACTGGTTCTGTCAGTAATATTTTCCGAATATCCTTAGGCATATTTTGAAATAACACGCTTTTTTCTTCCATGTTTGGTATTAGTTCTAAGGGTAAACTTATGTTGTATGCATGACAATTTACAAAAGGATATTTTCCGTTAATGGATGCCATTAAAAGAAGTTCAAACCCAAGACAAACTCCAAGTACCGGAAAGTGATCATGTATATTATTCATCTGAAAAATAAGTTTTCTTTATATAAAATTGTATTTTTTTTTAAATGCAATTTTTCGAAAACTTTACTCTATATTTTTTTTTAAATTATTATTAATAATTACAATTTACACCATAATAATTTATCCAATGACGAATCTACCTGAGTTTTTAATTTCATGTATATTGTGTATCCTTACAATCCTTACAATCTTAATTAGATCTTCGTTACTTTTCCATGAACTACCCCCTATCCAAGAGCCCTATCTTCAAGCTGCTATTATTTCTATCAAACTAAATAATATTCCTCTAATTATCTCGTCAACCTATTGTCCTTCTGGCCAACACATTACGGAAAATAATATTCAATCATATTTCCATAAATTTGGCAACAATTTTGTCTCTGGTGGTGATTTCAACGCCAAGCACACGGCTTGGGGTAGTAGTATCATTAATACTCGTGGGAGATCCTTCTATAAAGTAGCAATTTTTAAAAAGCTTTCATTTATACATCCTGATTCACCAACTTACTGGCCATCCCATGCAAATAGGCAATCTGACATCCTAGATTTCTTCTTTTCATCCATCCCAAGCAATATGAACATATCTATCAACAGTTTCAACGACTTGTTACGTGACCACTCTCCCCTACTCTTACTGATTGGAGGTTCTCCATCCATTAACTGTAGGCCTTCAATAACTCATGGCCCTATCAACTGGACTTCATTTACTCAAAAAGTCGATGAGTTACTGTCTTTAAATTCTCCACTTAAAAATAAAATAGACGTAGATAATTCAATCCAAGTACTAACCAAAGTAATCGTTAATGTAGCTCGTAGTGCCTTGACCCTCCAAAATGTACCAAATTCCAAAAAATATCATGCTCTTCCTCTTCATCTAGTCGAACTACTCAAAGCCAAACGCCAAGCTAGATCTATATGTCAAAGAACAAATCATCCCCAAGACAAAACCACCTTCAACAAACTAGTAAACGCACTTAAATTTCAGTTAGCTAATTTTAAAAATGAAAAATTCAAAACTCATCTTAAATCATTAAATACAAATAATGGTTCTCTCTAGAAAATGACAAAAACTCTGTGCAACCAAAGGGTAACAATACCTACCTTATTTCACCTTAATGATTCCACGCCAAACAATCGAGCCATCCCAACCTCCTCATCAAAAATATGTCTTCTTCCCTAATATATATATACCCTTCCCGGTAATTTTCAGCGACGTCTAAAACGTAATTGACAAAGAGATTTACTAATTTTTAACTAAAAAAAAAAAAACGCTAACAATCTTATAGTAAAATTCTGAGGTGTCGTTAGTGAACGGCTCGCTCCTCAAATCATTTAAGTATATTTATTTTTATCCCTGCTTGGTAGCCGATGGAACAATATGCAACTTCGCAACATCCCAACACCAACACAATAATAGCGCGTAATACGTAACACGTAACAGTAGAGAGTTATGATACGATGACTGATTGCTTTGAGCCCAGGGACGGATTTAAGAAAGGATTAGGTCAGCTGACCCACAATTAATATTTGTTGACAAAATTGGGCTCTTAAAGACTACTCTTGAAGACTTTTTATATTTTTTAAGTGCCGAATATAAGTTGAAGTTAAAATTAAATTGGAAAATGCCCCATTTTTTACCCCCCCCCCACACACGCACACAAATGATTCCACTGGTTTAATTGCCTAGTAAATAAAACATATCTATGCCAGATCCCATGTCAGGTTTTATAAAATAAGATAAATGCTTACAATGATAATTATGAATAAATTAAAAAAATAAATATTATATGATAATTTTGTTTTATTATTACAAGGAATAAATTTAAAATTCACTTTTAGCCCTAATAAGTGGTTTCTTGAAATAATGTGACCCACAGTTCTTTAACCATGGATCTACCCCTGGTTGGGCACCTATTTTAAGAATAAATCTCAGGACCCCCGGCGATAGTCGTGTATTCGGATGGGCCAGACCGATACTGGTAGTATCTATAAACTGTTTAAATGGAAACGTTCATTAATCATTAAACCGCTTTTGACGCCGAGCTAACGCTTGAAAATTGTAAACGTGCGCTTACAACATGCACAGGTCTGTCATAAGATACTCACAAGAACGGCGTTTTTTGTGGCGTTTCAATTCCACATTTCTAGCTCAATGATACATTCAATAAGAGGCGTTATTTCAACTTTTTGAAAGGTATGCTAAAAACTAGGCAGGCCATATATATTACACCAGAATTTAAATTAAAATAAAGCAATTAAATGAACAACTAAATATATTCTGAAAATAACAAAATATGCATTACAATACATTTTTTATATAGTTGAAACTTAACATGTTTGTATGACTGATTAAACCATACACAAATGAATTACCTATAAACAGCTAAATCATGATGGTTTTTATTTTTTAGTATGTAATGACTTATTAATTTGAAAAAAATCAGTTTACAACTTTATAATATTGTGTACCTAATAATATCTACGAAATACCAAATTAAACAATTACATTTTATTATATATATATACATACATATAACCCAAAAACGCCTTTTCGTTTACTTAAAATCATGATCAAAATTTACGAAAACTCGAAATATGTAGTTACCCGACTACACGTGGCACACATAAAAGTTAAAACACAAAAAAATACATACTGCTGACTAAATCACTAAATAATAATGTATACTGTATAGATAAACAATGTTATTTTTGATTTGATAATTTGATTATCATTGGTTGTCCTAATTTTATCAATTATAATATCATAGAGCACATTTTTACATGGTACAGTAATGCCACAGAGTATACTCTGTGCAAAATGCTAATATTAAATCTATTTATAAAATTAATGTCGGTTATCTTTGTTTACCATGGTGAATATCTAACAGTGCTGCAGCCTGCTACAGTCGACCAGCTGTTTGTGGTTGGGGGGGATGACTGGTTAAGGAAAACCGAAATCGTTATCACTTTCGTAACCATAATAAAATATATGTGGAAAAATATATACAATTATAATTAGGGCTACCATACGTCCGGATTTCGTCCGGACAGTCCGAATTTCAAACATCTGTCCGGATTGGCGTCCGGATTTGAAAAATGTCCGGATTTTACAAACATAATCGTTTAACATGGATATATTGATATAAAATGTTATATCAGGTGATAGATTTTCGTGTTTACTCTGTATAAATGTACAATATGTAATTTTTTTTTTTTTTTATATATCATATTTGTATTGGTTCAACATATTTAACCTAATAACTCTTATGTAGACATTTTATTCATAGATCTAAGTAAAATTGTATTAATGAAATAACAATATTGTTTATTTTCAATTTTTATCCCCCCCTCCCCCGCGAATCGGAACTGATGTCCGGATTTCGTCTAAAAATATTATGGTAACCCTAATTATAATTGATTATTGATTATTACATATTAGGTAATAATATGTAATAGAAAAATTGAAACCAGGATCACAGGATTCCATTTGCTGATACGGCGCAGAAAAATTGGATTCAGGCTAAAATACAGTGTTTGGAAATTTTGGTTATGCACTGGCATACCCTGCATACCTTAAATGACGCCCCTGCATTCAATTATCAAACAAAATTACAAAGTACATTCACGCAGTGGCGCCGATCATTATATGCGGATGCAATACCTAATTTCGGTAGGTGGTCCCGTGGTGAACAGAGGTACATACGGTACTAAGATGACAAAACTGATAGCAATTCGCATTTTGGATATAAAAATTTGACCATGTTTCAAAATTGCAGTTACAACGCAATATACTCAGTATTTATTGTAGTCATATTCAGATTTTATTTTTTTGCAACTTCATACGAAACAGACACGGTGCCTTTGTATTGACGTATTTTGTAAAAATGGAAGAAGCATCGTTCAACACAGAGCTATTTACTGACAAAGTAGAAAAACTTCTTTGAAAAAAAATGATTTTAATGCCTGTTAAAAATCATTCATAATTATGATTCTAAGTATAATATATAGTGTCTTATATTTATGCTAAAATAAAAAAAAATATATAAAAAAGTTGAATTTATACAAATATATAAATTATACCTACATGTTCAGCAATTTTAAAAATTGTATTTGTTGATCCACCAATCCCAAAGGTCATGTTAAATGAACATCCTCCTCCAGGAACTAAAATACCATTAACTTTACTTGCTACTTCCCTATAACATGAGGTATTATCGTATTTTATTATAAAATATGTATAACAACATGAATGTATTAATTCTTGTGGGTGTTATTTACTACGTACATATAATAATGAATAAATACTACGTACATATAATACTTAGAAGTCCTGTTGGTAAAAACTGGAACAACTCGTCCTCCAGAAGATTCAATTGCTTTAACATAAGATGCAGCTATATATGTTTTATATGGAAGTAAATGATCTCTAAAACTGGACCAATATATTTCTTGTGTAAGTATTCCGATTATTGGTTTGTCATTAGAAGTTATTTTTTTTATCATAAGAAACAAAATAAAAGTTAAACAAATTGATGAATTCATTTTCATTAACTAATTTAATACTTATATGTGTATATATAATTGAAAAATGAAAAACAGATGTATACACCTGATGCAAAAATAAAACTAAAATTATTTTTGTTAATACTGAAGGTCACAAAAACACTTATCAACAAAAAAACTTAATAATTGATTTTAAAAATTAAATATTATTTTTCATCATTATCTATGCAAATACACTTAAGACATCTACTTATATCGTTTAATTATTGAATCATTTATACAAATAATAAAAATAGTATTTTAGATTAATAATCACGTATTCTTTTTCTGATAAGTAGTTTATGTTATTGTTTTGGATATTTAAAAATTGAACTGCACAAATTTAAAAATGGTAAGTTTCTTTAAAAAAAATATGTTTAATAGAGGCTCCGGTGCATTGAATAAAACTGTGGAGAAAATTGTATAGAAACGAATTGCATGCATCAACACATACCTAATTGATAAGATAATATATACTAGTATATGCTTCCTACGCACACACAACTAAAATAACGATGAATTAAAAAAACTAGTTTGTTTTAGTAAAATATTTATTAATAATTACACCATAAATTATTTATCAATTTTATGACATTATACTTGCAGATATGGAATTAATAATTTTTATATAATATAAATTGTTTTGTTATTATAAAGGTACAATGATAAAATATATTTAATAAATATGAATTATCAAAACTAACATATTCACGTTAATTCACATCAAACCTTTTGATTGACTGATCTAAAAATAATATAAAATCATAATATTAAAATTTAGAGAGTCATAATAAAACATGTAATAACACGTCCAGTCAATGGCTTGGCAGTGCATTTTATAACGAATTTTCACTGAGCGACAAAAAATGTTTTTCTCAAAATAATCAATGTAATACCATAGTACGATTATAGTATTAAACGTTTGTTTGGCATTATTTCACCCAATATTTCAAAATATTGTTGACAGGGTATAATCACTGGGCGACATTTGTGTCGCCTAGTTAACTAGTTAAAAAATGCACTGTGGTTTGGTGAAGAATATCTAGAGGAGCGGTCGCTCCTAAAAAATTTGAGGTGGGTGGTTATTAATATTTAATATGTTATGCGTACTGTATGTACTGTATGGGCCGGATTTAAAGAGAGGCCCACGGGGCACAGGCCCCGGGGTCCCCATAAGATTCAATTAATAAGAGGCCCCAACAAAATAATTACCTTTTTTTTTTTAATTTTTCTAGTAATTTACAAAAAAATATTCAATTTTTTTCATTAAGTTTGGCAAGTGGTGCTATTAGTACTGGGTAATATATTAGTATATATTAGTAGTACTACTAGTACTACTACTAATAATAATAATAATAATAATAATAATAATTTATGGTCTAAACCTTAAAAGCATAATTAACAAATAATATACTTCTCAATGTACATGAATACATCATATTGTCACAATTTGTGATTTTTTTCCACAATTTTAGTGTTGGGAATGTAGCTCGATTTAAGGAAGAATAAAGTTCAAGTGGAATATCACAAATAACGTGCCCTCTCATAAAATCTCGTTCACCAAGGACATAACGATAACGTTATTAGTAGGGAACGGATATGTAAATGCATATTTTTATTAAAACAACATAATTAATATTCGATAAGAAATGTTCATGATTTAAATCATTCCTATTAAAATGATGCTACTTTTATTTTACATATTTTTATATATTTCATTAATTTTTAAATATCTTTAAACATATTTTATAATTTCATCATTCATACGTTTTCTTTGTACGAATATACAAGAAATTATTTCAAAATTAGATCCAGAAACTTCAATCGCTATTGAAAAAGCTTAAAATATTATACAAAATGAAACATTGAAAAATTTAATTTTCATCTCAGTGAATTTTAATTTTATTGCACATACAATTATTTTATTATTTTATTATTACAAAGTTAAGGCGTGTTTACACGGTGACAGTACAGTCATGACAGCACTGTAGTATAGTAATGCGACAGCTACTGTCACATGAAGATGAGCGTTTATACGGTGACAATAATTGTCATAACAAATATTGTGTTTCGTGCGATAGCGAATTAAAATTGACTAACAGTGTCACTAGTTTATTTTATTATTCACTTTATTATAATTTATAATTAACTGATTCACTTATTGTTTTAATTTTGCCTATCCTTAAAGTCAGGTATACATTTATCCCATAAACAAGGATGTTCTTCGTAATATTTTAGAAATTGAATAGTATCAAAAACCATTTTGAATTATAATTTCATTTATAAAATTTTCAATTAATTATTATAATTAGATATATATTATTATTTAAACATTTAAATTAATTGAATAAAAACTGTAGGTATATGTGATAACAAGTAATAATTGATAACAACAATACAAAAATCGTACTACGGTAGTAGTTGACAGTGTGGTAGTCACTGTTTACATGATAGAAGTGGCTGTCACACTGTCAGCTAGTTACTGCCTACTATCTAGCAGAGCTAGATAGTTCGACAGCTGGCAGTTGACAGTGTGGCAGCAACTATCATTATGTTTACACGACGACAGTCTCACGACAGCGACTATCATGACGGCGACTGTCGAGTGCTATTGTCATCGTGTAAACGCGCCTTTAGAAACAAAAAATATGTCCTTAAATGATAGTAAGCAATTTGTCGAACCAGCGATTGAAAAATTAAAACTCGTAAGCAGATCAATAGATGTTGAAAAAAAGAAAATTCATGCTGTTACAGAAAAAAATTCAGGCCAGCCCCTATTTTTTAGTGAACCCCGACATAAAGCGTGTAGTCCGAAACTGGAAGTGAGCAATACGGATTCGAGAATTTTGTACTTACTAAATACTAATAAATAAAATCACTATAAAGGTGTTTTTAAAGAAGTCAATTTAAGCAAGACAGCTGATGAGGACTTAAATATATCTATTTCATTTTAAATTATATGTTAAAATTAAAAATTTGTAAATAGTTTTTAGATTTATATCGGTTAAATATATATTTTCAGTTTAAAAAATAATATCAAATTTGGTAGTTACTTAATTATAATGTGCAATTTGATTAATAAAAAAGATCTGTTACTAAAAATTATTACACCCTTCTAAAAATTTGGAATTATCGCCTTCTGATATTATCAGTAGCGGCTCGTGGTGATTTGACAAAGGGGTGCGATAATTTTTTTTTTAATTTACTCAGAATATTAAATTAAAATTATCAGGTTATTTATTTATTATCTATATAAGTATATGTTATTTATTATCATTTTTCATAATATATGAAATAAATTCAAAACAAAAGTTACATTAAAATTTTTTCTTCATTAGGTTAAAATTTTATACTGGAAATCAAGACTCCTTTCCTTGATGTCACAAAAGTTATTGATTATTTTTTTGTTGAAATCAATATCTTCATTTATTATACGGCTCTCTACACTTAACATAGTCAAAGCATTAAGTCTGTCCTCACACATTGTACTTCTTAAGCATGTCTTAATTCTCCTCAATGTTGAAAAACTTCTTTCGGCTTCAGAAGATGTCATTGGTGTGACTACCAAAACTTTTAGTAATTTATAAACTTCTTTAAATGTGTCTTCCATGTTATTATTTTTAATATAATTTATTGTAGAAATTACACCTTTTAAATTTCGAAAATCATCACGTGAGTAAACTACCTCTAACTCGGTTTTCAAACGTTCTTGAATAAAAAATGGATAGCATTCGACAGTAATATTCAGAGCTTTTGATGGAAAATTATTAATATATATCACATATTTTTCATTTTGGAAAAGTTGAGCTGCTGTTAAATGTTTAGTAAAATCAAAACGTCTCTGAGCTTGAATAGATATTACGTCACATACTTCTAAAGTAGCCAATTTTTTATTATTCATAGAATCTTCTATTCGTTTTCTTTTGGAAGAACTTTCAATATTCGATATTTCTATAAGAGTTGTCAAATTATCGCGAATTTTTTGAATTTCTATTTTAAATTTTCTAACAGAATCTTGAACTTGTACTGGATCAGTATTCCTTGTTTGAACAGCATTATACAAACAATCAACATGAGGCATAATTTTATGAAAACAATTAAGCCAAAAAATAAAACTCGTATCTTTTAGAAGTAGTTTAAGTCCTGTTGCTTGATTAATAGAACTAGATTGCGAGGATGCATCAATAATTTTCTTCATACATTCAATCAACGTATCTCTATGTTCATAAACCATATTTACTGTTCTAATATTAAAATTCCAACGTGTTTGAACTGTTTTTGGTAAACGAGCGCCTACTATTTCATCTAGTATAGCTACTCTCTGTGGAGAATTCGAAAAAAATGTTGGAATTTGAGACAAATTTGAAAAAAATACTTTTACTTGTTTATTTTGGGAAGTCGCTTGAGCCATAATTAAATTCAGTTGATGAGCGTAACAATGAATAAAATAAGCATACGGATATTTTTCTTTTATTCGTACGTTAACTCCAGATTGGTGACCACTCATAATAGCAGCTCCGTTATATGCTTGTGCGATGAATTTTTGAGGATTTTTTTCTATTATAGGATCGATTTCATTTAGAATAATTCGGGTTAAAAAGTCTGCATCATGTCCTTTAGGATTTAAAAATCCTCAAAAACGTTCTACAGGAATCCCTTTAATTTCATAACGAAATATTAATGCTAATTGAAATTTGTTAAATATGTCAGTTGTTTCGTCCACAATAATAGATAAAAACTCCGAATTATTTATTTCATTTAATATATAATTTCTTATAACATTTAAAATACAATCCAATAATTCATTTTGTATGATTTTAGAAGTACCTTTGAAAACAGTAGATTTCTGAAAATGTTCCTGTAAACTTGGATCTAAATCTGAACATAAGTTAGTCAAACCACGAAAAACGCCTCGGTTTTTTGATGAAATTTTTTCATCGTGGCCACGTAATGGTAATTCGTAATTTCCACAACATTTTACACAATTTAAAATTTTTTCTAAAATATTTCGATTTTTAGAAACTAGCTCATTATGACGTTTAATCCCTAATTTATAACCACTGTCGATTCGACTTCTGATGTCCATAGTAACCAATACTTTGAAGTTTGCCTCATTTTGTAGATGTTTAAACGAATTTTCATGTTTATTTAATTTGACTAAAAGATGTATTAAATCTTTTACACCAGTTTTACTCCAAGATAAATCACCTCCAAAACATACACAAGGAAAACAAAATAAAGATACTATAGTTTCACACCCACAGAGCCATTTAAACTTTTGATAAAGCACAATATTAAAATGACGAGTATATTCTTTTTGTCCTTTTTTAGAAATATTAATCAAGTTGGATAAATTTGGTAGAGGTCTATCCAAATTTTTAATTTCCACTTTTTTTTCTAAAGTTAAAGATGACAATTTTAGTTTTAAAATTTCTTGAATCGAATTCATTATATGAGTAATAAATAAAAATAAAATATTGAAAATATGATATATATATTATTATAAAATATAAATAATAAATATTATTTACTATATTAAAATACTACTTATAATTCCAGTATACCAAACCGTATATAAAACGATTAAAATAAAAATATTCACCGTTTTTAATTTGATACAATCACAACAACCACTACACTACTACTGACAGCCGCGCCGCCCGAATTGTTCGACAGAAATCGTGGCATATCATAGTTTTACGGCCACTGTCAATGCCGATAAAATACAATTATATTTAGGTATGGTCTAAATACTGTGCTTATAATATGTGTGATTCGTGGAAAAACACATACACACGACCATAGGCGTGTCTACGGGGGTGGCAGGGTGGGCACCGGCCTCCCCAGCGATGTTCTTGGCCTCTTGGCTTATAATAGTGAAACCATGGATATATATATATATATATATATATATATATATATATAGTATCTATATCCGTGGCTGAATGAAAGGTAATTTTAAGTAGAAGGTAAATTTAAATTTTAAATTTATTGAATTTTACTATCTGTAATATTTTAATAAAAAACTGTTTATTGTGTAATAATTGTAAGTAATAAGATGTGTAGAGAAGGTTTATGTATACATGATAAAATATTTATAAAAAATAACTAAGTAGTACAATAGTTAATAGGTCTTATTTATAAGTTTATAGTTGTAATAGCATAGGAAACCAATTTTAAGATTAAAAAAATCTTTAATTTGGCGGGGCGAAAAAATTCTAGCTGCTATATACTTTCCATACAACAAAAATAAGTCACAAATATAGATATAGGTTATAGATCGCTGTAGTAAATAAAAAATTTTATAACTGGCCTCCCCAGCCATGGAGGTCTGGACACGCCTATGCACACGACCTATTGTAGTGATAGCAACGGGTCGCGTTCCACCGCCCGAATTGTACGACGGATTTCATCGCATATCATACCCATCATTGACTTTAATCAGCACGATCAACGTCGACTATAAATAAAATTATAATCGTATTTAGGTTTATCCATTAGTGTGGTTATTTGTATGATTCTATTCTTGGATAAAGCACACCTACACACACACCACCTAATGATTGTAACGGTCCCCGTTCCGCCGCCCGAATTGTACTACAGAAATCGTCGCACATCATAGCTTATACGACCGCTACCGCCGCCGCCGATAATATGATGTTTTATCTTCTATAAAAACCGGTTTTTATATGTGCGATTCACAACGTAGCACACATCACATAATATCGACAGCCGCGCTGTAATATATTCATTACTATATACACACGTATATATTTATTATTTATGATAGATATAAAATAATAAAAATAATAATAATTCTTATAACAATATTAAAAATAAAATCAAATATTATATTATTTCAAATATTTTGTAATTTCAGTAGGGGGTGCGATTGCACCATCGCACATAGGCACGAGCCGCCAATGGATATTATGCGCTTCAAATATACTTCAATTACATTGGTTGACGTGGAACGATCATTTAACCGTTTTAAAAATATTTTGTGATCCAATAGGAGACTTTTAACATTCGATAATTTAAAAGAAATTGTAATGATTCAATGCAACAAATCATTTTGATATTTTAATAATTATAATTGTATTTTTTTTTTTTAATTACATTTTTTCCCCACGTATTTGGATGTTTTTAACACATATTTTATAAATTATACTTTCATATATATGTACTTACTTATTACATATAAATTCGTTCCCTAGTTATTAGACATACTAGTCGGCAGACGTACAGTCCGTCGACAATTTTTATTGTTTCCGTTTTGGATCTAATTATTCGTGGAAGCGATAACAATTACGTAAGCTAGTTGCGGGTGAACACAGAAGATAACATAGTATAGTGAGGGAAATCCCGCCGTCGCCATCACCACGTTATAGGTGGCGGCAGCACATGAGGGATATAAAATAAAATTGAATAATAAAAAACATGCTTTCAGAAAACTAACAAAAAGGCATGGGCGGATAGGTCTACCGGGAAGCCGAGCATTTCCCGGTGGGCCCCCATTCGTATTTTGGTAACGGGGCCATTTATTATGCAATTATCTACTGTTCGTGCCAATATGGCATTATTGCATGTGTGTAGATAATCGGTTTTCGTATCGATTCTTATCGTGCGTATTGCCGTGCGCCGGCGTGCAGTCGACGACAGCTTTCGTGGGTTGACCGCCCAGTGCGCGCGTGAGATTGTTACTTTCCATGATTTTTGTTAACGAATGTTACCATTTTCGTGCGATGCGTAGCGGTACGTTGCGTATCCGCAGCCATCGTCGGCGGCGGTGATAAGCCTCCGTGTGCGACCGGCCGGGTACGTAATCACATTGTTATCGTCGCACGTAAATGTATCCGTTATTTCACGTTTTCATTATTTGTCGGTTATGTTTCAAAAAAGTCAGTCATGTTCTCAATGCCACAAAGTTTCATAAGTTCTCGTGTTTTTTGCTTTAGTGTGGTGGCACTGAGACATTTATCTTCATTTTGTGGTGTCCGGCGGCCAGAGCCTTCGTGGTGAATGTCAGTGGCACCGTCTCTCTCTCTCTCTCTCTCTCTCTCTCTCTTCCTCTCTGTTCGTATTCGTCGTGGTGTGCACACCAACTGTGTCATTCAAGTGTTCGTTGGTCTACATTTTTGTCAAACCATGTTTTCTGTGTTTTCGTGTCGGCTGTCTGGTAAGTGTCTTTCTACACAATTAGTATTTCCTTCATTTATAGTCATCGTGTTTTAGGGTGGTCACTCACCAACAGCCATTGTGATTAAGGGGATTGCATCACACGTATTTTTCGTACGTTTTAGACCAATAAGTGGTGGTAAATTACACATACTTCCAAATTTCCAATTTCAATTTTTAATATATGCATGAATTCTTTAACAAAATATCTAGGCATTCTAGGAAATTTTAATTTTTCAATATTGAAGGTCCTTAAAATTAAGATATTTTTTTAAAAAAATTTCATTAAGTGATTGCATTACATTTGTATTTATTTTGAGCACATCTGGTTTTAAATCAAAATTGTGGTTCCTACAAAACATGGTTAAGAAGTTAACGAATTCAATCCTTTTTTCGAAGTTACAATCGAAGTTCAGGAAGTATGTTTAATTTACTATCGCTTTTAGTAGTTTTTATAGGTTATGAGTACAAGAATATATTTTATTTTTCAAGATTTATTGACATTTGCGTGCGCGTGCGAGAGTTACTTTCGCCAGCGTAAGAGCGATTCTCGGAAACAACTAGCCGGGGATTACTGGATTACTGGATAGGTATATAAAAATAACGAATGGGCAACAATAACAATAATTATTTCCAAAATGAATATATAATATTATATACGAGTACAACCCATAAAAATTATATGTAAATAGGAAATATAGTACCTATGATTTATGAATCGTTTAATTTCAACACTACGCGCCGATCATCAAAGTGTCCGTACATTTCTAGTGTTTTGTGTTTTTTTTTTAATTTGTTGACAAAATGGGTAGTCTACTAAAAATCGGCGTTTTGGGCGAAAAACTAGACGCAAGCTTAGTGCACCTAGCAATGGCGTATACAAGGGGTAGACGTAGGGGTCAGATCCCTCCATTATTTTTATATTATTTAATTATTTTTTATTTTTCCTTACATTATGTAGTGTATCATAAAATATTTTGTAATATTATGAATCTATCGAGCTATTGAATTTTGAAAATTTCATCAATACTGAAAATCATTATAATTTGGTTTATTTGGTATATTGGTCGAAGTGGTCAATGACGACTATGGTTATATTATACTTATTATTATATTACTATATATATAGTATAATATATTACTATATTATACTTTATTATAACTTATCTTATTATTTATAAGGACAAGACTATGTATGTAACAATATGTATGTAAATTCGACTAAATGGGCTTCCACTGAATGTCCGTATTTAAAATATTATTTGATACTATCGTTGTTTTTAAGTTATGAGAAATGTGAATGAGATCATTATCGCTACGGATTTAGTTCACTGCGTATACGTAGTACATACTATTTATCTGAATACATACTATTTATCTGAAATCTAAAAAAAAAAAAAAAAATTCATGGGATTATTAATAATTTATAGTACCTATCGTGGATTCGTGGAGAAAAATAGTTCATAATTGTACCTACATTTACGGAAACAGTAGTGCTGTCAGACGTCAATGCAATATTTCGATTACTGAGTATAAAACACTATATCAATTAATCCAGTTTTGGTCAAATTTACGTTATTACTTATTGCACTCGGTGCGTCAAAAATCCATTTATATCACCTGATGGGGATCTGTATACTCATAAAATATTAAATTGAGTATTGTTAACTCTAAAATTCAGTTTTAAAATGTTTGCCATGGAATGCTCATCTCATGCATATCTATGTTAATGTTATGTTTAATAAAGACCGTAATACCGTTATTCTTATTTTTTTTTTTTTTTTTTTTGATGACAAATATAATTAATTATAGTATTTATTATGTTATAGTATATTTAATCAATTGTATAGGATAAGATAACTATAAGATAACCCACGCATACATACGTAGGTAATGTACATTTGTAAAACATTTTAAAATATATCATTATCGTAGTTCCGGGAATCCATAAAACTGTCGACCGGTAGACAGTGGCATGTGATAATGTATTACACACACTAATGTTTGTTTACTACTCACACAATAACACAGTTCAAATGTACATGTGATATGAATTGCCCAAATATTACTCCTTAAAACGTGCTATGCTGGAGCCCCCTTGACGTGGTTTTCATTCATATTGTCTTAGTCTGCTTTGTAGACCTTCCATCTTCGTTGGTGACTGTGCTTGGGTGGTCGCACGTACCAAGTCTGACTTATTTTCATCTATTCAAAATGAAAAACTAAATAAATTATTTTTAAAATCTGTTTTGTTATACATTGTTGGGTTATGTGTTATACTTTGTTTTGATGTGGTACTTAATAAAATGCATATAATAATGTACTTGAGAGAACTTTTTTTTTTTAAGTGGGAGCCCCTTTTTAAAATTTCCTGATAGGCCAAAAATGGCCTATCCGCCCATGTAAAAATGCCTTTAAAAGCGATTTATCGGTTAAAACACCTATTACTTTATTTGTAGAGAATAATAATTCAGGGTTAACCTCATAGGGGTATTTTATTATTCTAAATTAATATTACTTTATAATAAATACAAAAAAGCATTTATTTACTTTTTTATAATCATTGCAACTTTTATTCTAATGAATATTTTTCAAAACGTGTTTGCGATTTAATCAAAAATATTATTTTCTATCAATTGTATAATAGGTGTTTTCATCCTAAAATTACTTTAAAAGACATTTTTGTTGGTTTTCCGTAAACATGTTTTTACTAAATTTAATAACCGGGCATTCCATTATCTATAGAACAAATAATTGATGAATTTAGTGTAAAAGCCAGAAGGATGAATTTCCACCTAGATTGATTTTTTTTTTTTTTTTATAATAATAAAGAATAAAGATTTAAAATAATACATTTTTATTTATAACGTCCCCCCCCATACCAAATTCCTACGCACGCGACTGAAAGTCTATAACTCTATAGAGTGTGATACTACTCAGAATTTGTACAAGGTTGATGGTATATATGATTGGTAAAAAATACCTCTGCCCACACGGACTATTTTTCATCAGTCCCTGGAAATCTGATTACTTTAACAATATTTTGATAAATATATATTGATGGTTATATACGAATAGAAATAGTAACCGGAAACAGTTTAGTATCTACTTATCTAAAATCGGTCCGTCATAGAACAAAGTGATTTATTAATCAAAGTATCAATCTGATTTTTATCAAACTGCCATTTGAATAATAAGTAAATAACATACATATTTGATTTAACTTCATCAATAGCTTTTTTTTATATAAACAAAATTGAAACATCACTACAATAAAAAATAATTTTTATTTTCCCTCTATTTTATGATAAAAATGGTAAATAACGACATATAATATTAGATGACAGAATTAGATATAATAAATAGAATATTAGATGAAAAGGTGTATTTGAAAAATATTTTAAGTAAATGGGACCACAAAATTTAACTTGAGACATTGTCCTAAGCTTGCATAAAATTTATTTTTTCATAATTTCTTGATATTTGCAAAAACTGAAATAAAATTAATAATTATAAAATATTGTTCTTAGCCCACGGTCATTTCTACATTTATTGTCGAAACTTATATTTATAACCAAAGTATAGCAAGTCGTGTGCACATCAAATTTTAACATGATTTGTTATTGAACTAAACTTTAAATCTATATTAATATTCATATAAAGCAGGGCTTCAAACCGGTTTTATTGGAAAATGTGTATAAACGAAAATAAAAATGGAACCACATTTACTAATTTTATAGAACGAAAACAAAATAGTTAACCAGGAAAATATTTTTCGTTCTCGAACGGAAATAAATACATTTTCAATTACGAAAAATAATTAATATTTAATTTTAGTTTTTACACATTTTGTTAAGTTGGTCAACTTGTTTTGTTTGACATAAGACAGGTAAAAATTATTAGATAAATATAAAATAATTTGCAAAATAAAAATTGAACAGTTTGTAAGTGGGACTACTGGTTGTAACCATTACTGTAGATAATACGTGAACACGATTATTGACAACCAGAAATGACATTGTTTATATTGTACAATACCACTTTTAATGGACGATGGTATTATCTTAAATTGTATCAAATATTTGTAAATTTGTTCACATTTTGAATTATATGGTTCTTCTTTTTTGTCTTACACGATAATAAATATTGCAGTTATGTTGTTCATTATATGTGTTAGTATATTCAATATTGTAATAAAAACTTAAAAATGTGTATCATATATAAATTATGAACTTATTTTAAGAATATCTCACGATAGTTTAATTTTTTAATTAATTATTTCATTGGGCCCTAGTGTCCCAAGTAACCTGGTTTTATAAAAATTATAATTTTTTTTTGTCACCATAAACATTTAATAACATTACCTTTTAATAACTCGTACGCTAATGAGTAGTAGCCAAAATCATCGCTTATAATTTAAAGCAAAAAGATATAATAAGGCTATGAATACTCTTATATAATCAATTATGGCAAAATAATACATCCATTATGCTTGAAAAATATTCATAAACATTATTATTTCATACTATACCTTTATACTTGAATAATTTAGTTCTTTCAAGCATTTAAAAGTATGGATAGAAACTTTATGAAATGATTTGAGATTAGTATCTTATGAATTGCATTTTATTAATTTCTAAATAATAAATACAAATATAATGTAATAAGTTTAGTCTAAGTTAGGTACATATTATTTATGCATACATTTATACATTGTAATATATTACATTCACTGAATTTGAATACAATTATACATAAATTCCAACTCCAATATATAATTTTTATTTCCTATATAATATGTAAAATTATAAACAATTAGATTATTTTGAATATATCTTATTCCGTAAGTCTAACTTATTTAAAAATATTGATTGTCGTGTTTTTCAAAATATACATGAGAAGAAATATTGAAAGAATTGTACAATAGTAACACTATATGAATATATTAGTTAATACTAATTTTTGAAAACACTGAAACGTGTTTCAAATTACGAATTATGTGTATTATTTAATATGTTTGATTATAAAATTTCACATAGAAAAACTTCATATTTATATACATTATTTTCTTTTAAAATTAATTTGAGTAATTAATGAGCGTATCGTGTGAGCATGACGGTCCTTTAGATGGCCAATTACAGGCGCTTAGATTCTCGTCGAAAGCGAGATGAATTGGACATTTGAAGTCACTCAGTTCATACTTTTGTGTCCACTTGTCCCAATTACATGAGTAAAATTTGTTACATTGTTTCGGATCCCTGAACAAACCTGCACGGGTACACAACTTTTTATTCGATGGCTTTTTCACTTCTTCCAATATAACTTTAGTCTTCGTTTCGACTTCTTTTACGGATAATGATTTTTCGTCGTCATCATCGTCGTCATTGTTTTCGATTACGGTCCGGGTCGTAGTTGAAACGATTGTTGGTTTCTTTTTTTTAGCACAGTCGCATTGTGCTCCCAATTTGCCAACTAGTAGAGGGCTAGTGTCGCCAACAACCAGCACTTTTCCGTTTTCTTCGCTCTTCAAGTTTTGTCTTATTCCTGCTGTGTAATAACGCTCAAACTCGGCATTTAATTCTGGACTGACCGGTTCTACAATTATTGGTCTTAGAGGATAAGCTGGATAAGCCCCACGTATATCATGTCCGGCATCTTTTTCGTATTCTCTGGGAAGAGTGTAATTATTGGCGTAAAGAGAGTTTCCAACTGGAGCAGAATAATACCTAGGTAAAGGTGAACGATAAGCTGAATCTAAAGATGAATGGATGCTATGATAGTAATTTATCAAATCAGAAGCTGTGCTGGTATAACCAACTAATGGTTCTGGTCTTTGTGTATAAGTAACTACAGGAGGTCTTACACTAAACACAGACTCAAGCGATGGTATATATTGAGCCGCTGGAGGTGATATTTTTAACGAAGCTTCAGGTTTACACGTAGTTGATTGAACAGGTAGTGCTGAATACGATTCTTCACTAAATGTCTTAGGTTCCTCAGTCGAAGTTAAGTAAACTGAGGTAGGTAATGGTTTAGGTACATAATCGTTTGAACTGTATGACACAGCATCGGGTTTATAAGATGTACTTGAATATAAAGGTTTTGGGGTAGAATTTTCTATTGATTCGGAAAGTTTTGCTATGTATTCATCAATGTCGAAGGAATCATTTGGTACGTAGTCTCCGTCATGTTGTGATGGATAAGATGGATAACTGTTGTATAACAAGTTAGGCGCACTTGTCGTTGAGTAAGTGGTGGACAATGGAGTTTTGGATAATTTAGAAATCAATTCTTCAACGAAAAGAGCATCATTATTAGGTGCTGTAGATGAAGGTGTATAGTAGTCAACCGTTGGCTTGAACGTAGGTTTGTATGCACTTGGGGTAACCGAAGGACCGTATTCTAGAGGAGAATAAGTTGAAGAAATGGATGATTTGTAATCTGTTGATTTTTCAGTAGTTACTGGGTATGATAATGAAGAACCGTAATTCTCATTATATTCTTTAACTTTTGGTGATGTTGAATACGACGGAGCATATGATGTTTCTTTATATGTACTCAATTTAGACGATGGAGAGCTGTAATATAATATAGTTGGTTTTGGAGTGGTAGAAGAATACGTTGGTATGAAGTTATTTCCATGAACGGACGGTGTATAATCAATTACTGGAGTAGTTGACGGATATTTTTGACTAGAAAGTCTTGATAAATAATCATCAAAATTTAATTGAGTTATAAACTGTTCTTTATATAAGCTTGTATCGTGGTATGTAGGTTTTTCTGTAGTAGAGGAAATTAGATAATCGTTAAAGTTGTTAATTGGGGACGAAGATACATACGATGAACTAGTAGTAGAATATTGTGATTTTGAATTTTCGTTCAAACTTGAATAAGAACTTCCTTGGGAATAATCTTCAAATGGTTTAGAAGTTGGTTGCAAATAAATATTTGAGTACGAGTATGATGGTACATCAGGATATTTAACAATGGGTTTTTGAGTGGTTGAATATGATTCAAAATTATATGATGGCTGGTATTTTTCATTGATTTTATGAGAATCGTATCCATTTGCTCCTCCCAAAATAGAATAAGAATGTTTGTTTTCATTATTTACATAAGGTATTGATGGGTTTGAATAAACGTTAGATGAAGAATAACTTTCTGAATAAAGTCTAGCATTGGGTATTTTATTCAAAGGTCCTTGAGTGGTGGAATATGTTTCATAGTCTTTAATTGGTGGATATTGTATATCATTTTTATGTGAGTCATAGTTTTTATTTACTGGTATACTTTGAAAATTGTTTTGTTGGTGAACAAATCCTGCGTGATATTGAGAACCAAGTTCTGAATCGTGCTGTTGATGATAGAGTATTCCTAAAGGCGCATTAAATTTATTGTATTCCGGTCTGTATCTATTCAAATATGGTGATCCAATCGGTTGATTTGGAATTACATATCTATCAGTCTCGCCATATGAATATTGTGGTTTTATTGTAGTGGAGTAAGATTCTGAAGGTCCGTATAAGAATTGAGGTTTGCTTGTAGTAGCATAACTTTCGGTTGAACTGTATGGATATTGAGGTTTACTTGTGCTAGAGTAGCCTTCAGTGGAGCTGTAAAAGAATTGTGGTCTACTTGTGGTAGCATAAGATTCCGTAGGTTCATAAGATAATTCGGGCTTTTTCGTTGTAGCATAAGTTCCAGTTAGTCCATAAAAGGATTCTGGTTTGGTTGTGCTAGATTCCGTCGAACCATAAAATATTTGTGGTCTGATAGGATTAACAAAATTTTCTGATGAACTATATGGAATTTGAAAATCGTTTGGCGGTGAATACGATTGCGCTGAACTGTACAAAAATTGAGGTGCATTCGGTGCTCCATAATTTACTGTAGAATCATATGTTAATTGAGGTTTGATTGTGGAAGAATATGGGAAGTTAAATTTACCAAAAGGATCATAAGTATCAATGGATTCAAATGGTACTTGAGGTTGATCTTGATTATATTTACCATATGGAACAAATGATTCTTTTTCGTATAAAGTGTTAAATAAATTCGTCTGATAAGGTTGTTCTCCGTAATTGTTTGTATATGATCTACCAGAGTTTCCTTTAAAAAATAAAAAATAAAATACAATAAAACGTTAGAATAAAATAATAACGATAAAAATTAAAATGTTATATTAACTTACCACAAGACCCCACTTTCCATTGCCAGTCACATTTTAATGTATTCTCATCAAATACTAATCCAAATGGACATCTGAATTCGTACGCTGTGAGAGGAGTATAACCATCTTTAGCATGATCAAGACAGGCGAAAAACCATCGACAGTTTTCTGGATCAGCATAATATCCCTCTATTGGTGGACAGATAAATTGGTTTCGTGGAACAGGAGCTATTTCACTTGAGCCTTTAAACAACATTTTCCACAGTATTGTTACACAATTAAATTAATAATGATATGCAGAACATCAATTCAAATTCCAACAAAAATATTAAATTGTGTTAAATTATTTTTACTAATATATCTGATTTAATATGTGACTTTACCTTGACAAGCTCCTGTATCGGATAAGGATCCGGGCCATACGCATACCTCAACTTTTTCATCAAATGCTAGACCATCAGGACAATCATATTCATAAACCGTGAAGTAATTGGACTTTTGATCAAATTTTACGCAACGATAAAATCGATTACAACCACTTGGATGCCTAAAATAACCTTGTCGTGAACATTCGAATTCTGTTTTTGTGTCTTTTCGAATTACATGAACTTCACCATCTCTGGTGACCACTCTCTCTATGTAATATGGCGAATAGTTGATTTCATCTAATATTAAATGTATTCATGAAATTATTAAATTACTTAGTAAAATTATTTTTATAAAACATTACTATTGAAATAGAATCCTTGGTCGGCCGGTTGTTGTAACTGTTCTTGCAAGCTTAATAACTGAGCAGATCTAGATTTCCTGGCAATTTCGGTAAAAGTTTTCGCAAGTTCTTTCAATGGTTCTACATCCGTTTGGTTTATGCACGTTAATTTCCAATCCAACGCTTCAACGTCAGTCACTACAGCTCCAGCTAAATCTCGTAACAATATGTATTTTCCCTGCGGTATTAAAATATTTTAATTTGTATTTATAAACATTTTAAAATTATTAATGCATGCCTTAATGGATACGCTGACACTATCATCGAACGACATCCATGTCGTATTCATAAACGTGTATGGAGCAGTTAAATCCTCATCTCTTTCGATTGTCCAATTACCTTCTTTCATTATTTCACACATCTATACAATTTAAACACGTAGTGAAATTTCAAATATATTTTCTAATTTAATAAACTCTATTGTCGGAGGAAATGTAATTTTATAATGTACTTGTTGTCGCGTAATTGTTGTTGGAAAACCAACGGCTGGTGATCGAGGAGTATTTTTGGTTGGATCTTTAAGTTCAAATTTACTTGCTGTCGAAGGCAGTGATAAAAGTATTGATGAATGATGAACACCAAGTCCGATAACAAGATCGATAAGGGCATCCTGAAATTTATAAAGGGCATTAATTAACAATTTCAAGTTTGTTAAGTGCTCAAGTAATATTATTTACAGCATTCAGTAAATCATCGGCTCCCATAAGTCGACTTGGGTGGTAAGTATAACCTTGCTCAGAATTGTCTACAAGATTATGTGTTGCAATTATAAAGAAATCCACAAATCTAAAGAAATAGAATATAATGAATATATTTAATTTAAAGTTTTATTATATTATTATAATTCTTACTTGGAGAGTTTCTTGAGATCGTAGTATTTTGTCATAATAGCTACATTTGGAGGAAGAACTAGTTGTATTTCTTTTGTTTGTTTAAATACTTCTAATGAATTATTCGTTAATGCAACTTTGAACTTGTTATTGATTTCAGACGATAATACCTATTTAAATAATTATTATTAGTTATTCGGTTTATATAAATAAATAAAAATAATTAAATAATAAAAATTTAAATAATTAAATTAATATTTTATTGTCTAATCTCATCACTATTATTTGTTTGTGGATATAATTTCATATTTAAATGTTAACTAGATATATCGTCATTACCATTTAATGTTTGACGTATTTTTGATGAATTGTTAATAAGAGTACTTTATTATTATTAAGAAATTAAGATACTTAATAATTATTAACGAACTCAAATGTATTCGCCATCAATTTGATTGCACAATACACTCAAACATGTTTTTTAATTGTTATTTTCCAAAGTATCGTATCACTGACGGACAATATAAGGTAGACAAAAAAAAAAATCATAAAAATTGCCTTAAAGGTTTTTCAATTGGAATCAGTATAATATTTCTATTTTTTAATTTTATATAGGTTTTATGATTGATCGGTTCGTTTGCGTGTGACCTTAAACTTCATGGTAGTGGCGGCGTTGCGTAAAAATAACGTGCGCTAATAACACCGTTCGTACCTATATTCATAATATGGGAATCATTTATCTTCTGCGGTTTTAAAATACGGTTATAACGAATACGTTTTTCCTTCTTTTTTCTTTCTCTCTCTCCCTTTAGAAACCATCTACTCGAATTCTAATCGTAGAGTATACGGTGCATATACGTATACGTGCATATAAATTACTGCATTGGTTGTGTGAAATTCAAGTTTAAGGCTAAATAATCTGTGGCGCGCGTAAAATTCGTATCTTCGTAATAATAATAATGATGACGAAATTATAGAAATCAATATTATAAAATTATTACGTTCAGGCGCGATTAGCTGCTGCACACTACATCACACAGTAAATTATGATGTGTTCGCGTGCAACCTAATCCATATGTATGTATACGTTATTATCATCGTCGTATAACGTCGCTCGGCCGGGCACGTTCGCTTCAGTTGGGTATTACATTGTTGTTACGTATTGCGATACAGTTTAACGCTGGAATGATGCTCGGAACGTTATTAGTAGGGTGTGCCATTAATACCAAACTCGTTATGGTATTGTAATGTACACGTGTTGTTGACCAACTCACCTTGAAGAAATGCACAACGAGCGATTTATCCACGGATACTTCGGATTGCCGTAGATCCAATTGTATTCCGTCGTAGTGCACCAACACGTCGACGATCTCTTTGCAAATCTGGTTCGTCTTCTTTGCAACATCTTCTGTGTACACCGAAACGGCGGCCAGTGATTTAAGATCGCCATTGATCTGTTTGTACGATTTGATTGTCGACGTCGAGTCTATAGGTCGCAGCGTTTTATTGTCGTACGATAAATAAACATTGCTTTAGAACCATTTTAACGCATAATAGCCCGACCGAAGTCGAAATCTTCAGCATCTTACCCGGGGTCTCGTCGTCCTTTTCCGATTCCAAACTAACAGGAACCGCTATATGTGTGCACAAGCAAGTGTTGAAGTTCAGGATTTCTTTGGCCGTTCCGAACTCGCAGACGATCTGTTTCATAGGCGTGTTCTCGCATTTTTGTGTATTTTCTAAAATAACAATAAAAATAACAAAAGTGCACGAGCTTATAACAATTAGTAATCCAAAGCTGATATGAGTTTTATGTTGTTATATTCATTGATAATAGTTGTTTCGACTTTTTTTTGTTAATATTTATTATCAATGCACCCAATCATTTGTTAAATAAATTGAAGTGAATAAAATATACAAATATACTTATATACTAAGAATTTAAATCAATTTTTAATGTGATTTACGTTTAATTTAAATCATACTAGTAAATATGTACCAATATTTTCAGAAAATTTAAAGAGTTTAAGGAATACCTTTTTTTTTTCATGTAAGTTTGCTTAATCTTTAGTCTTTTACGGAGAATATTTTTTCGTTCTTTGTCGTTTTAAAACAAATCAACGAACATACTTTGTTTTTATTGAAGTCGATTATTTTCTACTTTAAATGAGTAACATTGTTAAATTTATCTTTAAAATGAAAAATATGTGTTAAATCGTTTGCAAATAAACATATTATTTGGTAGAATATATTTATTGAAGTGTTGGACTTTTACGCCTATTAGCTCATAAATACAACGAGAAAACAAGATACTTACCAGAATGTGCCCAATTGATAACAATTAGCACGAGCAGAGTAGTTAATTTTAGTCCTTGGGCCATCTAAAATCAAAATTAAAGTGTATTTTGACGTTTGTTTACTAGACCCTTAGACGGTCCATCGATTTAAACTGACCTTCCGATTATTAATTGTTAATTAATAAATCGACCTTCTCGAAACACTTATAAGTGTACATAATTTATAACATAATATAATTAAGTGTTCATATATAGTAATAATAATAATAATAATATATAATGAGAACAAGATTTCTGGGCATTCATAATATTTATCATATACGAACCGTTTTAAAATAATTTTCTTTCACTTTCGTTCACAATTCTTTCATACATACGTTATGTCGAGTAATATTGCAGGTGCATTTTGCGTTGGCGCCCTTGGAAAAAAATAAAAAAAAAAAATAAAAGTTGTCATTAGTGCGTATACGTACGTGGGTAGGCTTATAGTATAAATGTAGAGCGGTCTGTGAAACGCTCGAGGCGGTGTTCTCAATACATTATAAACGTATTTTTTTTTTAATTTTTTTTTTCGAGAGAGGTTGAAAAATCCTTCGCAAGCAGCGTGTTACATAAGTAATGGACATCTCTCATAGCAAATATAAAAATGGCAATCGGGTTTGACAAGTCTCGTATGGACTACTTCTTAACTATCTCACCTGTCTGACGAATAATTAAGAATTGTTCATTATTTTCGAAATTTTATTCGTGTATTGTACCGCTACTGTAGTGACAATTATTATCATGCCGAAGGATAATAATACAGACAGACGTTGCATGCTGCATGCGCGCAGAATTAATTCTGATAAATAGTGCAGGGAAACTTCGTCAAAACAATGGTTTTAGTTATAACAGTAATAATAATGACAGTGATAGTTATAATAACAATGTATAATTTAGTAGCAGAAACAAAAAACGGTGTTTAAACTTATCGAATAAAAATGAGCTTTTTCGCGCGTTTCGTTTTTGCTCGCTTTCGTCCAATGTTTATTGCTTGTTGCGTATTACTTTTTTTTGTTAATAGTAGTTTAAACACGGAATAATTAATGGTGTCATAAATGTGTACGATAAATTAATATTTTGTACCATTATAAACGAGTAAAAGAAATTATGCGTCGCAAAAGCTATCCGAAAATTACGAAATTAATATTCTTTATTTTTTTCAGTATTTGCAGGATTTGTAATAATTGTGTTATTTTAAAGTCTTCGGATAGTGTTTAAGTTATAAAAAGGTTTTATCAGTATTTGATGGTATTAATATTTGTTGTTGTTATTTTGTATGTAATAACGATCTAATTTACCGTTCCTATTTACCCGGGTATTTAGTTATTAAATATTGCTGTTTTTACATCACAATTAAATCATTTTCTAAATACTTACCAATACCAGAATGCTTATTCTATCAAGTATCGTTTGAAACAAATGTTGATAATAATAATGTTTTGAACCGAAGTCATAGTGATATTCATTTAGGCTAAAAATTATGATTTAAAAAAGATGGCTGACAATATTATTAAATCGTTTTATAAGTAATTGCTATATTATAGGCACGATATGATGCTCTACGAAATATTTCTTGAATTACATTTATAAGACTAACAAATATTAAAAACACTTAATTTGTGCAGTAGAATAAAATCAGATTTAAATAATGAAACATTTACAGCTAGCGTTCATCGACACGATGAACAGAAAGTGAAATAAAGTGGTAAAACCGAGACGGAAATTCAAGAGATATTCAAGTGACAAGTCTTAACGATGCGTAAACCATTGTTCTACTAGAATATTATTATTATACCATATATCGTAAATTAATGTCATTCGTATAAAACATATACATAATAAATCTTTCTATGAGAACGTGTAATATTAACTTTATAGTTGTAAAATCAATATTAGCCCTTCAATACGTAATACTTGTGTAATGGAGAATAATAACTCGATATCATATTTCAGTTCAGTAGGTGTACATTTGATTGGAAATTGAAATCAAATCATCAAGTTGTATTAAAATGTAGGTAAATTATGTTTAAAATGTCATTTTGGCGTAAAATAATTTCCTGTTATGAGCATATGATAAATTATTATAAGATGACGTAAGCAATATTATTAATAATATTAATAACAGAAAATTTACATAAATGACTTGCACTTTGGCCACGTGCACAGTGTCTACATTTTATATTAACCAATCTTAGTTTAAAAAAACTAAGAAATGTTCATATCTTATTGTATATGTAGAGTCCTACATTTTGAAAAATATTAATATGAGTCGTATGCGTTCATAATACATACTCTGATCCACAATACAAACATCTAATAAAATATTATACGTGTTGCGAAATATTAAAATAAATTTTAACTTTCATTAAACGTTGTGTGTAGTACTTACCTACAGATTATATTCTAGTATAGTATAATTAGATAAACATATAGGTACATGAAATATATTGTACCACAAAAATCGTGATGAATTGTGAATACAAAAAACAATAATATAAAGTATCACATTAATATTTTGTAACACAAATGAGTTACATGTACCTACGATATAACATAAAATATATGCATAATTAGCTATAATAATGAAGTTAAAAGCAATATGAGTCACGTGTTTTTATGCAACCAGCTAATAAATTAAAATATTAACTTTTCTGTTTGACCCATTGTAAAATTGATTTATATTTTACAACACAGAAGTTTAGAGTATAATTGTAAAAAAAAATGTAATTAACTAAACAATTTTCTAGTAAACAATTACAATGTATAAAATAAGTAAAGATTTATTCTTGCATTAGTATACTAGTTTATATCATAAGGCTGTACTACCTATGAATATACCTGTACTTACTTATTTCGGATGTGCAATCGATTTAAAATAAATGGTATATGTATAAAAATATCGGTTTAGCCAACGAAATTCGAAGATATTAATAATAACTTTTATAAAAACGTGAAACAAATACAACTACCGTATAAATATAAAAGTAAAATAAATTACATAGTACCAACTAAATATTTTAATTAAGAACCCTCCAAATATTTCCATGTATGAATTTTAAAATGAAATAATTATGTTTTTTTGATATTTGTTTAAAATAGTAAAATGTATATATTTTTATAGATTGTATAATCAACAAACTCCTCGGTCCATTAAACCAAATATTTCTTACCTACTGTATTAAACTTCATTTTTAACATAAACATAAAATAAGCTCAAAAAATATATAGTCGAGAATTAAAAAATAGAAATCATACAGCTTAAAATAAAATGTGTTTAACTATTTAAAAAAAATCCAAATTTATTTTAGCATGCTTGTGACAGCTTATGTTATGTTTATTTTATTTTGAGTCATTTATTGCCATATAGAGCTGTATCTATACACCTTGTACGTGCGCAACATATTATTACATTAGTATTTCGGAATAAGTCATATTTTTTTTTCACGTTTCAATACTTATGTTTACGTGACAACCAAATCATAATTTTTATGTGTAATATACCTATATATAAATAACGAAGTGTCGTAGTGGGTCACAAAGAAAAAAAAATAATTTAAGATCCACGTTAAGATAATATTTAAAAACCGGATTATTATGTTATGAAATCAAATTTTATGAATTTATTTCATTATTGTAGTCGACTTATTAAAATACTATTCTCTTAATTCGAATAAACTTCAATCGATTCATAATAATTGTATTTGTTGTATCTTATAATTATTATGAATGAAAGTTAATCACTCCATATAATATAAATTTAAATAGTAATAAATGCTAAAGGTTTTTTATATAACATTTATAGTATGTTATACTTTTACTTTAATTTTTCTAATTTATAAGGTTATATTTAAGTTTTTTATACCATATAAGGTATTACTTATAGAAGTGGAAATATTAATATATTATTATCTACCACGCACATTATAAACGATGTGTTAAAGTTTTATCAATGTTATCAAGTTCTAGTCGATAGTAATTTAAAGAATAATATAGCCTTGAAAAAATTCGACAATCTTGTCCGAAATAGTATATCTAATAGTATATTAATAACATGAATTAAAAGAAAAGTTATTAAAAAAATTCCTTGTATAACTAATTAAATTATTTAAATAAAATTGAAAACTATAAAATTAGAACACGCTTTTATTATACAACAACATTTTAAAATAATGTTTTAACTTGAGATGTTTTAAATGAAATGTCAATTTTATAAAATACGTTTTTAATAAATTATTTTTTTCATTTTTTAGTTTTAAAAACAGATAGTTTATTCTTCGTCAATAATTTTATCTTTTTTCTCAACCTTAGCATAATATCTATAGAAATTAAATAATTTATTTGTATTTTTTATCTTTATTATTAAATAAACGTTTTTATAAAATTACTTGAACGTATCACTTTTTATATTAATGTTATATATCTGTATACCTGATTAATTTAGACATAAAGTACCTATAGTACAAATATTACAATTTATAATTTATCGTATTCATGTGCAATAAAAGTTAAACAAAAATTAAATTGTTTGGTTGTTAGTATTCTTAAAATAATATTAACGTATTTTAAAATATATAAGTAATTTATTCAAATTTCAAATATCAAAAGTAGAATAAAAGTATCTGTGTTACTATCGTTTATGGACCGGCTGGCCTGTATCGTATAATTAAATAAATAAATATATAAATAAATAAAATTTAAATACTATTTGTTAGGTATATTTCACGTTATAAAAATAAAATATTAGAGAGGTCAATTTTTTTTCGTTGTATATATATTTATAATCGGTTTCATAAAAAATATAAAAGCAAACTGTTATATTTAATATTTTTTAGTTATTTATTTCTTTAATAATTCTAAATTATTGGTCATAAATTTTTGACCAACGTTATGTTATTGCCCGCGTAGTTTCGTATTAAATATTGGAATATTTTCAAAATTTTAGTTTGACGAAAATAATAATTATAGCGATGAACTAGGATGATAACGATAAAAAATAAAACCGCTTTCCAATGGAGTATAATTTCAATTAGCTGATTTCGTTAACCACGAATAAATTATATTTTTAATATGAATCATTGATATTTGAAGTGCAAAGATCTCAATGATCTTTTTATTGAAACGTTCGACAGTAGTAAAATACGGTATTGAGTTTAAAAAGTCACTCAAACTTTCATGTAGCAAAGGCATGTTGTTGTTGTTTTTTTTTTTTTACATGTCCAATTAGTTTTCATTCTAAAAATGAATAGCAGTGTGAAATCGCACAAACCATTTCGATTGAACAGAAACAAATATTATAATGTAATTCAAAAGCGACTCGATATTTTCAAATATTCCAATGCTTTCTTTCGAAACGAACAACGGTATTAGTTCCGGCGGAAAATCGGAACGTTGGGCTAACCCGACCGTACTACGCGTGGAGGTTCGGCAGGATCGATGGTGAGACTTCGTGCCGAAGAAATGCGGAGATAAAGAAAAAGGCAGTACCTACCCAGGCCCGTAGCTAGACTACAAGCAAGCCATGCATTGCTTTAGAGCGTCGTACAATTTTAAAGAAATTATAGTAGCAAAATGTAATAAATATCGACAACATACGACAGTAATTACTGTTATGCATCTTCACTACTATCGTAGCTCCACTAGCTCAATGCGACTGTAAATTGTTTTAGCATATTATAATTACGATTTGTGATGAACAGCGACCGTACGATTTTCGCTTTAAGGTGGAATATATCTTACGACGGGCTTGTACCACGTACCGAGATCGACGAACGGGTGGTTTGGCCGAGGGCGCGCGTTTGAGTTAGATGTTAAAATCGATGTTTTCGTTGAAAACAAGCGCCAAAATAAGATTCGCCGATGGGGTCTCGGAGGTTGGTTGCGGGGGATCGCGAGGGACGTGTTTTTTTTTTCTACAAATTGTTTTCGTTCGCCGAGGTACGCAATGCTAGTGACGACGCGTTCTCGACAAACGGTGCGCGCACGTGCGCGGATAGTAAGCCATACGGGCGAATACGATATGCGGTGAATACTCACGTGGAATCAATAACGTTGCACCGGTGCAGAGTATGCGACAGCGCAGGCAGAGGCGGTACGGTGCGCGCACCGGTTGAGATTGTTGACGCGATTGCGTTCTCCGTTTACGCGATGCCGGGCGGTGCGGCGACAAGTGACGCGTGCACTAACCGCGCCAAAGCTCTTTGGGCCCGCCGACGCCGCGACAGGTGAAAGTGACATTGCGCGCGTGGAGGGTTTCACGTGCCGCGGTAGGACCGGCCGTCCCCGGTGCGCACTACTGCCGCGGCGAATACGGCGCACCACTGCGCGTACGACCGATCGTGTCGCATCGTCCGCGTTCGCATCGCGTTTTTCCCTCGTATGAATCCGGACGACGACGACACCGGGTCATCGACATAGGCGCGACTAGGGTTTTATTTTTTCGTCAGTATCGCTTTGGTAAACGGTTTTTAATCAGACAATTTCTACTTGCGTACTTGTTACGCGGACAATAGATAAATATTTGGTGGAGCTGAGCTACCCCCTTCCCCTCTAAAACCTTCCTTAGTGTTCCTATGGGTCAGGACGCGACGGATCCGCGTCCAAAACCTACTCGTTCTGCGTCGCGATTGTCATCCATTATGTTTCAACGTCACGTTTACGGACGCGGTGCGATCGACCCCGGGCATACCGAAACATGACCATCCGTCGCGCGCAATCGCGTGGGTTTTTCGAGTCGAATTTTATCGAACCCGTCCACACACGACGGCGTACCGTGTATGCAAATTCGATGCGTTTGTGTTGTTCACTGAGAGGCGAGAAAATTAAACGAGTCGTATGAAATCGAAATGAAACGTTTCCGCAAGCGATTCACGTGCTCGAGCATTCCCATGGTCATGAACGTCCATGGCCATGGTATGACGTGGAAGCGCGCAGCAAACGGTAACGTCTTCGACACTTGCTCGTAGAATCGTCACGCAGTAGGTAGGTACATTCGTTAATGCTTTTAGTTCGTTTTGTTAACGCGCAATATGCGTTTAAGTCTTGAAATTATCGAACACACCCGATATGTAAACATAACACATGATTGTGATAATCTAAGCCAATGTTCAAATCGTTGACTGTAGTTACCGCGATAGGTGATTTTTTTTTCAATAATAATTAAAAATTCTGATTCGTTTTGCACTTGATCCAACACGCGTATTATGGTCTATTATTATTAAAGAAATTGAATTTTCTAACCTATTAACGAATTATAAAATCCACCATTGTGTTATGTATGATGTATACATTAAAATTGCGATTTCATATGAAGTATTAAAAACATCGGTTTACCTATAATACAAGAAATACATGAGCAGTATTGTGGGTTGGACCAGGGTGTTAAAAGGGTAAATACATTCCAAGCCTTAACGGGTATAAATCATCATCTTACGACTAATGATAAAAAAACCTTAAACATTTATCATTTTTATATTTAAACAAGATATAATGATTACATATGATTATGTATGTTGTTAACATTTTACTCTTGGTCTGGTACATTACGATAAAACTACGGTCATTAATACGGATCTTATTAAAAATAATACATTGAGTATTTGTGAAAGCTATTTTAAGATCACCTAAAGATTTTATAAAGCCTTCAAAATTGTATCATTCACATTTGTTCAACATGTTGTCATGGAGGCTCGACGGTATAAGTCTTGATATGTAATTATAATAAGCATTAACAAAATTTAATTTCACAAAGTACCCCCGTGTGATTTAGGGCTCGCAGACCTCATAAATATGAAGTAATATAGGACATTGGTTTTTCATAGCAATGGGACCCTTAAAGTGACCTGCAGAGTCCACGAGTATCAAAAATTAAAAACATTATTGAATCATGCTCTATACTGCGTTTAGTAAAAGTATATTCAGTTAATCAAATGAACCTTCATAATCAAAAATTTTTTTTTTTATATTTTTTTAATAAATGTTTGTCATTAGCATGCGCAACCAGATCACGATTCTCCTCTTCATTGTCGTTATTAATTATGAACGTGCCACGACATTTCGTCCGAATTAGTCAACGTAAACTTGTCTTAATAAAAATGTAGGTAATAAATTATTGTAGATTTTTTAGTTTAGGAACAAGTTTTTTCTAGAACAAGTGGTGGTGGTATGTTTTTATAGTCCTTTTATAATCACTTTTTGGTTTTTGTCGTACTTGCTTCCGCTAGTTCCTTTCTCCGCGGACTTATCTTAAAAATATCTAGTTGCAATAACCACTCGTATATATCAGGTACATAGGGTATGTTACTTTAGAAAATTACGTCCCAAGTAACAATTGTCGATAAAAGTAAAACAGCAGTGAAGATGCAATTTGAAATGTACAAATATAATTGTGTTTCATTAGCCGATATCGTTAACTTTTAAGCATCATAATATAATAAAGCGAGGTTGTATAGATTCTCAAGTATCATCAGCATTATTTTCTTCGACAGTAATAATACCTTACGGCTCACAGCTCTCCGGACATAATATATCATCCGGCACTAATATATACATTTACATATACATATACATTTATGTATATATAATATAAACATAAGTATATTACGTAGATTTATGTACTCCAATATTGGTACGTAGGTTTTCAACACTTGTGACCTTTCAGAAGTAAACGTACGTATACGAAGGATAGCGTAAACAATAAAATAGATACGTTTAAATAATCATGTCAAGTACGCAATAGGGATACTTGATACAGTTTTACAGCAGGTCGGCTCCCAAGGATATTAGGTATATAATATGATATATAAATGATACGCCCAGCGTAAACCGAGTATTTATGCATTTAATATTTACAAGGTGCCTTGAATGTCTTCAATTTGCATTTTATCGAATAAAAGTCAAAGTTATTCGACAAAAAGTGTTATTATATTATATAATTGTTTTGAAAATCAATTTAGCGAAATTAGAATGCGTGCATTATGATTAATAACACCACAATCAGTCTTCGGTTGAAATACTTAATTACTATCTTAGGATTATTATATGGTTAATATACATAGTGTGCTAATGTAAAACCAAAATCGAGGAATGTGTTTTAATGTATTTCTTGGCTTACCCATAGTCGAAATTCATGAACGAAAATTCACTGTATTCGGCAATGTATTATGCAATACATTTGTATTTTAGTATTAAGTTTAGAAGTGTTTATTTGTTTACATGCACACACACACAAACATATATATATATATATATATATATATATTGTACATATATATATTGAAAATATAACACATCAATGGAAAACGATTATACGAATCAAACATGGATAATGTTTTATATTACTGCGACTTAAAAGTAATGTTTTTTTTTACTATGTAATAATTTTCAGTCGTTTGCGATAGTTATAAGTCGCTTTAATTAAAAAAAAACTGGTCGATTTTTTATATTCCTGTTATTTTACTAAATGTATTTAATTGACTAAACACAATTATTTTTTTATAAAAATATACACTACAAGCTCTTTAATTACAATACGAATATTATTTAAGCATAATTATGTCATTATTAGTCAGATTAAATTACCACACAAGTTCGTATTTATATTCCAACACCTATTCATCTTTCATTGCACGTGGTTAGTTATTAGGTATCGAGTATGAGTAAGCACTTGATACATAAATATATTTTGCAATGACTAGTTTTTCGATTGCAATCGTCTTTCTACGAACGAGTAAAATACCATAGTATAAATATCAAAATCAATATCATAAATATCAAAATATTTAAGTTTTGGCTCGACTATAGTTATGTAATAAATAATATTGACAGTATTCTTATTTTGGTATATAATAAATAATATTTGATGTTTTATTGCTGAGACAGTATCAGGCACAATCAATTGTTAATACGGTAATCTCAATTTTAATGTATACATACGTTGTTTTATCATTGATATTTAATGCAATATGACTGCAATTATAAAATGAAAAAATCTATTTAAAATATCGAAAATATATATTAAATTAACTATAGTTAATTTCATAATTAATGATTTTTGTAATGATTTAGTTTAAATGGGCGTAACCCGTTTCAACCAGGTATACGTTTCGACTAAATTTTTTGTTTTTTAAGATTCCCATTCTACCTAGACTAGTTTAAATAAATGTTAAATTAAGTAAGCTATGATTATTTTAAATTATATAATATTTTAATATTTGTGTATTATTTAGCATTATCCAAAGAACACTATGAGGAGGCGGTACTCTTTGTTTTTCAGTTCACAAAAATGGTACATTTACAAATTTAAAATTTAGTCCACAATATTTATAAAAACATATTATTAAAAAATCGAATTTACACAATATTTATGAAAAATATTTCGGTATGCACTTTACAGGCTTTGCTGGATCTAGATTCGAAAAATTGTCTAAAAAATAAAATATTTTATAATATTGTAAAAATACATAAAAGGTATGAATTAATAATTATATTATAACTATTATATACTATTAATATTATATATAACTATTATTATTATAAATACAAATGAAGAGTTATTACCAATAAAAAAGGTAAACGCCTTTTTTTGTTACCAGTTTATCAATATTTTCCTTAGTTGTTATTTAGTATTTTTATTTATTGATAACAACGCTTTACTGTCACCTTTTTTTATTCTGGGGAGGAGAATGGGTTGAGACCCGGGAACTTCCTCGAAAATACGCAACTGAGTAGCTAATGATTGTATAACCCTATGCTGATTTAAACATATCATGAATCTTTCTTAATTGAATGAAACTTAGTATATGCGTATATAATTGTAAATAAATATATTTTATTAAAATACAAAAATAAAAACAACAATGAAAAATAGAACCTGAATCATATAGTTTTCTAATTTATTATGAAACGAAGCAATATACGTACGAGTACGTACCTTTTTAATGTATTATTTTTTACGTATAGTTGAAAGGAAAAGGACTCAGTTTCTTTGTAAAGAGCTCAGATTAGTTTTTATTAAATCATTATAGTTCGGTAAAGTATTTATAGAGTCATAGAATTTTCTACGATTATCTATTTAAACGATGCACGAGTATATAGTACACACAGCATGGTTAAATAATAACCATCTTTGAATTAAATGTAAGATTTTGAAGTTTTTTGATTTTTATTCATTTTTATTTTTAATAAAAACTTCAGATTCTATGTCGAAGACTTATAAATATATAGATAATTTATTCGATACTTCGAAAATCACAATATTGACAAAAATGATTCAATAGCATAAATTATATACCATTTAAGGTAATATATATATACCATAGAAGATGATTGATAACTTAACTGTATATGTCATTATATTTATAATAGGTATATTAGTAAATATAATTATTATTATAGTATTTATTAAAACAAATGAAAACAAATATTTTAAATTGTATTTGTTAAGTCAAAATAGATAAGTGCTAATTTATAATATATTGTAAAATGTAAGCTGTTACAATATGTTACAATTATTATCATATATACATGTATAAGGCGTATAAATCTTATAAATCTCTGTAAATAATGAATAAATTATAATACATAAAGGTAGTACAATGTCATGCTGTGAACTGGTTTTGTTATATTCAATTCATATAATTATAATAATAATGATTACAAATTACCGTTGGTCATTCTTTATTTATTTTTCAGTGTTTAGTTATAAATTATTTACACAAACGTTTTATTGACTAAAATACAAGTGTTATCTGAATACTTAACTTTAAAATAATACAAAATAAAATATTTTTTTGGTTAATATGAAAATAGTATTCGGATTATTTTTCGATCTAGAAAAAATAATTAATATCAAAAATATATTTTAAATCATAATATCAACAAAATTTATTAATTCACTTGAAAATTTTCGAATCAGTATTACATGAAAATGCGTTATATTTAATAGATAAGAGTTAACATACAAATACGGCATGATGTGGATTGGAAATACAGAAAGAATCTGATTTTATAATGCTATAATGCTGATTACATTTACGTGTTCTGAATTTATTTCATTCATTGCCATAAAACTGGAATTTTATCATTCATGAGTTATGTTTATGGCCGTTTGAAACGGGTTGAATATGCGACATTATAAAATATGTATTTTGAGATTTAAATTTATGTTTTTGTACTGGTTCATTACGGAAATATCTTCAAAACTAAATCGATTCGGTGATTATATTTAAAATGATAATGAATTTCATTACATAATTTGTAAAACGTAAAAAATATTACCTATAATAATTCTTTGAATACTAGTATTATATATTTTGTTATTATCTCTAACTTAAAAATTATAAAATCAATTGGAGATTATGTTTATCTCTATTATCAAAATATTATATATTGTTTTCCAATATTTTTATTTTCTGAAGTACTATAGTTTTAATTCACATATTTTTAAATTGAAAAATATCTATATTTTTTTTTTATAAAAACAAAGATTAAGAAACATTGTTGTGATTTTAATTTTACCTATTTATATCAATATGTAGAATTAGTATTTATTTTCATAATTAATTTTTTATTATAAAATAGTTTTAATATAGATGATCTTTAATGGTTTAATAAGTAATAAATTATTGCATTACAAACTGTATTATAAATTCATACATATTCTATATGTATGCCGAAATATATACATATATATAAGTATATAAATATTTTAACGAGTTAGTTATAAATTAACTTTAGTTATTCTTAAGGTGTAATTTTTAGATTACAACGGCGATTCATTTAATTGTTCCTATCGTGTTGGTCCATATGGTATGAAATAAATTTGATAAGCATAAATACATTTTTCATTTTTTCATTTGACAATTGATTTAATAAAATAGCTTTTCGCCTTGTTTTCTGCATTCCTATTATTTCATATTACATACTATATGAAATAAATACATCTATGAAAAACAAATAAATAGTTACAAATTGCATTGCATTTATATTTAATTCTAGGAAGATATAAGGTGAGTTAGAGAAAGAGGTAGGCCGTGACCAATCAAAATTTTCCCCGACTGACCCGTAATGTTTTAATATTGATAATTTATATCTATATTTCTTATACGTATATTAAATAATCCAATGTAACTAAAAAAAAAATATGTATTATTTATTTACAAACGTTTTCCGGTTGCAATTTCTATATCTTTACATATATAAAAAGTGATTGAACTGTTACGTTAAGATGGAAAATATATACCGTTATACGCTTAGCCCATCCGTTATGAAATTGTGACGGCATTTGATTCGAAAATTCCATCAAACCCGATTGTGCGTAATGTTGTTTTCCTTGGTCATGTTATAAAATGTTATTGTTTGTATTAAACGCAGTCAGATGTGTCCAGTGTGTACGGTTATCATATAGACATCGTGCGTGCGATACAAAATGACAGATTTGTTCAAATTTTTTTTAATAACATCTGTAGTGGTCGTATCTGGTCATTTAAATATTCATTCGCAGTTATGGGTCACGAAAATCTTGTCTGACACCTTGGATGATTACGTACCCGACGGAGGAGCAATGTGCAGACGTCACGGAGTAGAATATCGTGAAGGACTGAAAAACCTCAAATTGTGGGCTACTCAAAGTAAGTTTTATTTATTAAAATTAAATTGTGTTGTGTCCTCCAATTGTGTACAGCTCGAACAAATATTAAATACAATTTATAAACAATTATAATAATAATGATGAAAACCATTAGATCAAAATTTAAAATCAAAGAATAATTATGTTTAAAAAACGTAACGTGATTTTGTTTATAAAAAACTGTTATTTGAGAATAAATAATATAAATGTTCTGAACTGTATAAAAATGTAATTAAAAAAATATTCATTGCTTTAATTTTGTTTGATTAAGTATCGAGTTCGTATGTAAATTATTTGGCACTTAAACTAAACAAGTCCACAAGCCCACAACATTTTGTATCAATAAATTATGTAAGGCGGACAAAATAATTATTAATTTAGACACATTTAATGCATGTTGTTTTGATTATTAAAGATATATGAATAAAACATTCTATTTCCAATATATTATATTTAATGAAATTGAAAAGTTATATATATATATACATTTCAAAATTACCTTTCAAATAGTTCATATTGCCCCACCCCCCTTCCCATAAAAACGTTTCATTACTAATGAAAACGATACAAAAAATGTTTTAGACAAATCGAATAATTTTAATTCGTGCCAAAAAGGTCTGAAGTTATAAAAATGGAAACATCTTTAAAATCATTCATATTTTTGTAATAGAATTCAACATAACTCCATTAAAAAAAATAGTACAAACAATTCTTTGAAATATAAATTATAGAAAACTTAAGTTAACACTATTTATTTCCAACATCTTATAATGTATATTTTAAATTTTTTTATATATTCGAATGAAAAATGCAGTAAAAATAAATTCATAATCATTATCGGTCAATTGCTCAAATAAATATGTCTGTGTACCTAATACATGTACCGGTATTTTGCGTATTACGTGAAGATTATTTTCATGACTCATTATGCCAATCATGTATCAAATAACAAAAGTATTATTTATACCATTGTAGATTATTACTTTTTGGACTTACGTGTTATCGAGATTATTAAGTCATTATATATACTGTCAATTATTTTTTTGTGATTTATTGATTTATTTCTCATTTTACTTACAACAACTAGTGTTATACTTAAATTCTGAGGGATTAGTAATGAAGAAACTAAACAATAATCTTATCTTCTGAAACTTTTAAATACTTGCTAATATTTGAATTGCTTAAGAGTTGATTTAATATGTTTCGAAATTCCAAAAATTTATAAAAACACTTGAAATAAGCAGTTAAAATGTTCACAAACATTATCTAATTCTGTCATCATAATTGTAAATGCCTAAATTGAATGAATTCTTTAACGAACAACTCGTGATTTCAAAATCAATTACTCGAATTATTAGTTTTGATCGAAATCTGATAATTTTTTTTATTTTCAGTGTATGATGCATCATCCAAGTTTCCGACAGGCATTTTAGCTGGGAGATCATTTGACTTTGGAAACTTTGATGAATGTTTAAAAACTTCTACAACTGGATTGGAATTCTATCCACAATATTGTATAATTAACATTCGTTTTTCGCCTACAGAGAAGTTGTATCCTCACCATTACAATAATACACCTTCTAAATTAAATCCATTAGACTCTGTATGGAAAGCAACAAAGGTTAGTTTTCTATGTAAATATTTGTTTTATTTTTTTATTTTAATAGTATCTAGTTTTAATAATAATATTTATTTATATATTTATATAATTTATATATATATATATTTATATAATTTATATATATATATATATATATATTAATAATATAATTTTATAATATAATAATAATTTAATTTTAATAATATAATTTAAAGTGGTGATTTAGTTAACCATCAATTTAAATAGTACTTACTCTCTTTAATTGTTAATTTACTTACGTAATTTGAATCTTGATTTTATAAATTAATATTTTGTTTTGACTGAATTGTATAGGAATTGTAGTTTTTTCTCCTCGCCAAAGGCAAAAATAGGGATTGTCAATGGGGGAGGGGCTTCAGCCCTACCATTTTTAATCAAAATAAGTTGATGCTTTGTCCCCATATTATTAAATTATCCAAAATAATAATTATATTATTACTATTAGTTATAATCACTAAGAGCTGTAATGTTGAAAAACAAAAGCTTTAATAAATAAAAAAAATCACAATCACTTAATTTATACGATATAAAACGATAATAAATACGGGTGGCTGAATTCACATTAGGGGGCTTAGTCCCCCCAAGCCCCAACCTTTTTGCGCTTATGCTCTTTGTTAAATCATTATTCGATTAAGTGTAATATAATTGAATTTATCAACAGTATTTTAGTTTAAATTAAATAATGTAATGAGTTGATTATTATCTTTTCAATTTCGTATTCCAAACATATTTTAAGAAAGATCTTATAAGTAAAAAAAAAAAAGTGGAAATACTTAAATAATTTTTACTTTATTAAATTCAAATTATAATAAAGAAATCATGTAAATATTCAAAATGTATGGTAAACAAGTTCTAAAATATTAAATTTACGTGTGTTTAGTATGATTCAAGTCCGATAAAAATTGAATGCAACGAAATCAACACAGCACTTTGTATACCTTCTACGTGTACTTATTCAGACATTCAAACATCATTATCACCAAAAATAATTACTGCGTTTCAAAAATATCATATTATAGCCAATGTCACTGTGGAATCAGTTTTTTGTACCACACAGCAAGAACTCCAACCGCCAAAATTGTTGGGATATCGAATATTTTGGTAAAAAAAACATTTAATCTACTTTTTTGTAATAATCTATGATGTATATATTATTTTAGCTTTATTAGGTACTTTAAAAATTTTGAGGGGTTGTCTCAAAACTTCGTTACTACTAAAAAGTGAATTAAAAAAACATTCAGTCAGAGGACTCGATCAAATTTTCTATTTAATGGCATATTTTTAATCAACCTTAAATAAAATGAAATGTGACCAAATAAATTCTTAAATATTTATTTTTATTATATTATATTTATTAATATTATTTTTATTTTAAATTATAAAAAAAACAAACTTTTAACAAAACAATTTAATAAGATTTTCTTTAAAGTTAAATTTAGGAATTCAATTTTTAAATGTTATCTCAATTGAATTTAAAATCTATTCTTGACTTTATTTTTAATCTATAATTTAGAAAATCAACAAATCATATATTATTTGTTTTTTTAATAGGGGTGTCTTATTGCTTGTTTTATTGATGACGGTTATTGGATCATTATGTGACATATATAAGAAAGAGGAAAATCAATCACATTGTAGTAAGTACAAATATAAAATGCAATAATTTAATGAATGTGTATTTCCAAAGAAAAAACATAAATACAATTCGTATAAGACTCACATATTTTTTTGTTACTTTCAGAATCATTTTTTATGACATTCTCATTTCCAGCCAATATCAGACGTTTGTTTTTGGCAAGCAATAAAACTGATAATCTGTCTTGTATTGATATTTTAAAAACTCATGGTTGCGTTCTTGTTATTATTGGACAAAGAATGCTGTACACCACTAGCCAACCACTACAAAATCCTTCAAAATTCGAAGAAGTACCAAATATACATTAATAGTTAATAAATTAGTTAAATAATGCTAATTGTTTTAGGTGGTTTTACATTTGTTATATGCTATGATTCGCAATGGATCGTTGGTAGTTGATTTTTTTTTTGTTATAAGTGGTTTCCTGACATTTCATTTTCTTTACGATGAATTGGTTAACACAAAAAGAATTAATGTACCATTGCTTTTGCTATGGAGATGGTTAAGGTAAAATTATGGTGTACACTCTAGTATTAAGATTAACTACAATTATAAATTATACTTTGTTAACTAATTTTAATGATAATAGTTGCTTTCACTTCTAATTAAATTCTGCTTTTATTTATAAATGGTTATATTATTTACGATAAAGGTTTCATAATTTTTTATAATAACAACAAATAAATGTATTTGATATGTATAAATATTAAAAAATTTAAATTAAATTTATTCGAATTTCAGTGTCAATTCCAATACATATAATAATATCGTTCAAATAAGTTGTATTAGTAGTATATATATAAATCAATGATATTATATGTTACATATTCGTACTTATACCTAATGTAAGTTAAAACTTATTTTTGAGTAAATATTATTTCAGATTAATGCCTGTATATGGTTTGATGATAGCGTTTCATACGTTTGTGTTATTGCACTTAGCAGATGGTCCACTATGGAAGAAAATAGCCATTCAAGAATCAGATTATTGTCAAAGAAATTGGTGGAGCAATTTTTTGTTCATAAATAACTACGTTAACGCCGACCATCCAGTATGTAAATATTCAAGTTTACGTACAATTACGTTCTAAGCCAAGCGATTTTCAGTGTATTATCCAGTCGTGGTATTTAGCGTGCGACATGCAATTCTTCGTCGCAGGAATCGTACTTGTTTATTTTGTGTGGAAGTACCAAAGGTACGGAGTATACTTGATGTGGGCTACGATATTTGTATCATTGTTGATTCCGGCTGGCATTGTGTATACTCATCAGTTTTATCCCATGCTTATAAATTCTATATCGTAAGTATTTTATAATCATCGAGGTATCACATTATCATAGTACAAAAGTATACTATATTCGTACTAAAGGTATTAAGTTGAAATAAAACAAAGGATGATTTTATGGTTGATTTATTCAAGTTAAATAATGTTATTTTCCAAATATTTCCAAAATTTCTAATGCATTGTGTAACATAAAATACTTGGGCAAACCATGTAGGTATATTTACTGTCGAGATAAAATATCTATAGCTAATATTTCTTAATCCTATTATTGCTATAACGCTGAGCACGGGCTGATGTAATATATCTTTATATTGATATAGTATTGGTATATGCCCATCGCAAAAGCTGTTTAATTGAGTTTAATATAATATAGTAATATATTGAGTATTATAATAGTTTTTTCAATCGCTGATTTATGAACTCACGTAAATCGGGTATTCACGTGTTAAGATGAAAACTATCAAAGACGAAATTAAAAAGCACCAAAAAATAAAAATAAATATTTTGGACGGATTTTAAAGTTTTCGCGTGCACCAATCTCTATATAATATGTGATTAAATTTAATAATATCAATCTTTTAAGGTACTTTAGGTATTTTAAAATGTTAATTTTTATTGTTTATAATCGGCCGAAGAATTCCATGAAAATAACTTCTACAGGCAAAAAATTTGGAGGTTTCTACGATACACAAAATGATGTATACATTAGTAAATGAGTCGTATCAGTGACAGAAAATACGAAATAAAGTGTGTAGCCATGGAATTTAATATAATGCTGATAGGACATTAAACGAATACTTTTCTAGGTTTTTTTAACATTAAAAACTCATTGATTCCTGTTAATAAAAGTTACTTATTATATATTTGTAAATGTACCTACGAACCTTTTGTTAAATGAACAACGTTATGAAGCATTTAGGATTATTATTTTGTACTTGAACTGAAATCCTATCTAGAATTCTTAAGATTAGCGTCGTGTTTCAGTCGTGTTCAAAAACGTAATTTCAACATATTTTGATGGCAATAATTCGTTTGAGTAAAATAATAAGTGATTCTCTGATTGGTGTATATTTTTACAGGATATTCAACTATCTGCCAGAACAAAAGAGCTACACTATGCTGTATATACCTAGTCATACAAGATCGACGCCATATTTTGTGGGCATATTTGCAGCGTATGTGTACCGATACTTGAAGCTCGACAAACCAAAGTTTCGATTCCCATACTCCAAGACTTTACTAACGATACTTATCGCTGTTTATCCGCTATTTCTCATGACCATTCAGGTGTTTTACGTTCGAGAATACAATTTATGGTTAAGCGTAATTTACATGTTCATGTACCGAATAACGTTTGCCATCATCGTTTCCATATTCATAATAATATGCGCCATAAATGGACTTTTCAAAGGTATAAAATCGCATAGCTTGAGAAAGTTTTTTATATGAGATAAAAATAATAATCATCCATCCCACGGCGTATTGAGTAATAAAGTATCTATAATTTTTACTAATTGAAAAGTAGTACTTGTATAGTAAGTACTTGTAGTATAATCCTATATATTTACAAAAAAAAAAAATACCAATAAATTAATTTATATATAGTATTATTCAAATTTCAAATTTTATATACTTTTTATACAGTGAATAGGTGCATTTATTAATTATTTTTATAATATTTTTACTATAGAAAAAAAGGAGAAAACGATGTTTTAATTTGTATTACATAGGTTTATGGCTACGAGTTTTTATGCCGTTAAGTAAATTAACGTATGGAGCATACTTAGGAGGGCTATCGATGCAATTATTACAAGTATCATCGATGCGTTCACCAACATATTTCAACGATAGCCTTTTAGTAAGTAATTTAAATAGATTAAAAAAACTAATTAATTATATAAGGTTATTTTGAAATAAATACTTTTAAAAGTACTTAGAGCTGCCTGTTTAAATAAAGTAAAAAATATATTAGATGTCCACAGTATATTAATTAATCATAAAAACTTTAAAAAAATAAAAATAGTTATTATTATGTTTTACTTTAAAACTAATTTGTTCTAATAGACTTATAAATATATATACGTTTTTCACAATAGTCAATACAGATTTTATGGTTTTTTTAATTTTATTTTATTATAAATCGGTTTTCAATGACAGTTTTATAAAACCAATATTCAACATGTTATACAATAAATATAGGCAACAAATTATACATTCACGTGTATTCACATTCACTGCGGTTTCGAAACGGTCAATTTTTTACTTAGTCTACTTCGAAAAATAAGTTATAAAATTAAATTAATATTTTCGAGAATATATATGATAACCGTAATTTAATCAGTCACTGTAACATAACAAAATAATAAATAAATAAAATTATAATTTTACTATTTCCCCAAATTATAATTAATATTAATTGTATTATTTTTTTTTTATAGCTTTGGTTAGCGATTGGAGATACCGTGTTCGGCTTTATACTTGCATTTTTGTTATACACATTGATCGAATCACCATTTGACATATTATTAAAAAAAATTGTCATCGCCATTAACTCAAGTAAAAATATATTTAATTACATTAATACACCAATCAGCAAATTAACAATTACAATTTATTTTTCTTTCTTATTCATTCCTTACTATGAAAAATTATATACTATTAAAATAAATGATCTAAATAATTATTTTACAAAATATTTAAACTGAAAAGAAAAAGTTTATTTATATTTACTATTTTATTAATAATTATTAGTAAAATAGAGAAAAATGTAATTGTTCTATTTTATATTGTAGTCAGATTATGGACTGAAAGTAGTTGAGTCGGATTTATGATTAAACTTAATAACAATTTGAAATTAAAATTTTCAGGTATAAATTTAAACCACAAAAAGACAACAGGTTCTGTAGTTCCTGGAAAAATAGCTCTTAGAACATTACGCTCAAAATAATATTAGTTTATAAAATGATACGTCTATAATAGCAATTGTACCACTAAAAGTATTCATTACTTAAATTATCATTCGTTTTTTTTAGTAATTTAGCACACAGCAATCGGTTTATTATATTTTATATTCAGATAGACCAACCCATTTTTTATTCAAAAATTTGTATTACAAGTTATAAGTTATTTTTGCATTATGTGCAGCTGTTGATGTAAATAATAATTAATTTTTAATATATAATAACTACATATGTTTTTGTAATAAAAAGATTCATAACATTTTCCTTTTTTTTTCTTTTAAAATATAAATATACGTTCTTAAACTAAAATATTATATTTTTAAAATTATATAATAATATTAAGTTGAGTTGTATGCATCTACATATTAAATATGTAAAAAACATTATAAGATTTATTATGTTTATTTTCAAGCTTTTTTTTTTATGTTTTCGGTTTATAATTAATAATTTATATTGAAATATGAATACAGAAATTCTTGTTGCGATCTCCTATCGTGAATTTTAATATTTGAAATTGTCCTATCTAAATTTATTTTTGAAATCAAAATCATCAATAATTAATTTTTTTTCCTTTGTGCGATTTAGTGTATATTATCAGCTTTCTTTAATGTTATGTTTATGAACTTAATATAAATTACTCTTTTAGGATTCAAAATAAAAAATGGTTAGTTTATCAAACTTCGACCGAGTTTGGCATAAAGGCCTGCCTTAAAAACTAATACAGTTCCTACCCGTCCCATACTTCTTAATAATCAAATCTTATCTTAAAAACCGAACTTTTGTAGTTCGGCAGTTTAACTCCTTTTCCTACTACTTTTGTATTCATGCTGGATAGGAGTTCTACAATGCAACAACCTCTCGCCCGACTTATTCAACAGATACACTGCCGATATTCCAAACTCAACAAACACAACCATAACCTAATATGCAGATAACACAGCAATAAACTCCCGATATTCATAAGAGATGGTATAATTTTTTAGATTTGTTTTTTGGTGTTATTTATCGTTATTTTAAATTTTCATAATTAGAATTATTCATTAAATGGCAATAATAATTGAAGGATTACGGAAAAAACGATAAAAGTCAATATTTCTAAACTGTTTATTCTTGCAATTTTAAAGTTTAAGAACTAAAAAATCTTAGAGATAAATTTCGAAATAATTCAAAAAAATTAATTGCGGTAAAACGAATACAACTAATTTTTTAAAAATCAATAAAAATTAAATTTACTTTTAAAAACAAATGATATAATAGATTTTTTATCTTTTTTTGACTATTGTCATTTTTCTCCGTAGCCCTTCAATTTTTATTCAACTAGAAAACTCAATTAATTAAAAATAAGAATTAATTGCATAATTTAATACTTACTTTGATTATTAAAACTTAAAAAATATATAAACAATTTAAAATATTGTATTAATTTTTTTAATAATATGAATGGATAAACTTTGCAATTAAAAATTGAGAAGTATTAATTTATTTTTTACTCCAAATACCTACATTTTTAGGTGAGTATATATTAAGTTTTACTAACTTTTTTTATTTATATATAATTATAATATTTACATACATGTATAAATAGTTGCTAGGGAATATAGAATACTTTTGCAGGCCGTATACTTTGTTTTATGTAATTACATATATATATAATTCTACTGTACGTGTGTGTATGTCATTGAATTCCCAAACGGCTGGACCGATTTGAATATATTTATTTGTATACGTTTGAGTGACGTCCTGGATGGTTGAGAATAAGTTAAAAAATGATAGGCACAATTCCGGGAGGTGCTCAATTAAACATTTTGAGATTTACGATGGAAATTTTTGTGTGGTTGCTATTATTTTCAATAATAATATTATTTATATAAAGAAAGAAATTATTATTCCTGAAATTGTTGTTATTTGTACATGCGTGTATGGAATTATATGTATCGCATTTGCATAAATATTGAGCGTATTGTATTCAGATATAAGTTACGTACACAAAACAATGCCACGTCTTCGTAGACGAAGAGAAAATATTGGTCGACGGATTCGGAACTCACAATTAGTCCAGAACGGTTGGTTAAATAGATCGGCAGAAGATCGATTGATGGACAAAGAAAATTTAAGAAACCCGGCTGCAATCACACGTGCTTGTGAAAGTCAAGAGCAACGCAACGAACGTCGTCGATCTAATGCTTTGAGACAAAGACTGGCCCGTCTACAAGTCACCGACACATTCAGAACACGTAAACAACAGCGTTCCCAAGTGTATCGCATTGGCACGTACATCACTTCTTCACCTAGCGTTTGAATACGAGGTGGACATCGACTATTCGTCACATTCGAAAATTGTAATCGGTGCTATGAACAAACAATGCCAACACTGTCGTGCACCCAAATGCACAGGGGTGAATCGACCGGTTTCTGCTGCGCGTCTGGAAAACCCTGAAAAGATTACCATTTTCTATTCAACTGAAAAAAATAAAATATTCCTCAGATTGTGACATGTATTCATGTGAACGGTATACATAATTACTGTTCGATGTTTTTCTGTTAAATATTTACAATACACGGATTTAAAAGTTTTTAATTATATAAATGAAAAATAATTGTCCCTTCAACTCGAATTTTCACCGAAATAAATTTATGGCAACTTAGAAAAAGCCATTTAAAAAACTGCATGTCAAGTATGGCCAACAGCTGATATCAAATGATGCAAATTTTACCTAGTAGGTACAGACATGATGAGGCATAGAATAAAAAATTTAATTTTTTTATTGGTTTGGTATTCATGTTTATTGAAAGTGGTGTATTATTCATCTCTCGGATATAAACTTTTATTTTTAAAAAAATTGTATGTATGAACTATTGAAAATTTACCCTGCAAACAAAAGCTATTAATTATTTTGCAATTATATTCTAAATAATTGTTTAAATTGATTTCTGATCTCTGATTAATTAGTTCTTCATTTTTTAATATACGCCCTAATATTGTCATTATCATTAAAATACTTAAAGAATTTCAAATTAATACTTATATTCTTACGAACAGTTCGATTAAGCCAAAAAATAATTATAGGAGTGACAAAAAATATAAAATAAAATTATTGAGACTCATTTCCAAAATTAACAACAAATAAATATAATAATATGTAATAAAAAATTTAATAATGTGTTATTTATAACTAATGTATGTCATACATTTTTATCTAATTATTAATTTATAATAACATTTTTAGTTATTTTTAGACATTAAAAAATAAATTTAAATTATGTAATTAAAACATAAATTAATATCTGGAAAAAAAATTATACAACAATGTATACACATACCTGTGTATTATTTTCGTCCTATCTACATATAGCTCAAAAATTAAAATTATATAAAAATAGCAAACATTTTTTAATAATAACTAAAAATAACAATTTATATAAAACTATCATTTGGAACTAATTCAGGCAAGGTGGGTTCCAACCGCTTGAACGAAACTTACCTCTGGTAATAATTATTAAGTAAGTAGTATGCACCAATTTATTATTCACCATTATTATTAATGTAAAAACAAATCCATTATGCAGATTGCTCACCATGTATGTAAGACAGTCAATGAATACTCCTCGTTCCGAACCTGAACTAATTTACAAGTTATTTCAAGTATATATTATTTATAACGCACAACAAATTATTATTTTACAATTTATTTAATTATAATAATAATCGTATTGCCCTATGCACCAGTAATATGTTCTTTCCTACTCTTTAGAACTAATTGGTCAGAAAATCAGTATTATAAATAGTAAACTATCAAATTCTTACGATAAATAAATTTTCATTAATAATGAAGTTCTCCAAACTAAATAAAAAATGTTACATTGAAAATTAACACAATTATTTATTTATTCAAAAGATAAAACCTCTTTTCAAATTCATAAAATAAAAACACAAAGTAATACATTTTCGTAACTAATCATATATTATCATGCATAATACACACAACAATAAGTAATAAAATGATGTAAATAAAAATATGAT